>NC_142502.1:152710000-153020000 GCF_057876585.1 Rhinolophus sinicus | reverse complement strand
TATGTACTTTGACATTCTCTCTTTACATACACAGACACTTGTGGGTTTTTTTGAACCATTAAATATTCATTTAATATGAGACTTACAAACATGTGTTTCAAGTGAGGATAAAACAAGATTAACAGTAAGGAATATAATGAGTCTTTCCAGCATTTAGTTAACACCATTTTATAGTGGACCAAAATAAAGATGGTGTTACACAGTTATACGCCCCTGCCAAAAACGAGGTGGGGAAGAACTAAAGACAGCTGTTTGAATATCAGAGGAGTTATCAGAGATAGAAACATTTGGTGGAGAAAGGAATAAAAATAACATGTTTTCTCTAAAATCAAGTTACTTTATTATTTTTTCTGATTATGAGACTATTATTCAAAAAGTTTAATACTACAGTATGGAATAAAGAAGAAATTAACCTTGCCTCTAATCCTACCACCCAGACAGAATCACTCATCATATTGATGTATTAATGGTAATTGTATTTTAAGTCTTTGAAGTACAGTTTGATAAATACCTAGTATAATTGCTTAGTTGGTGAGATACATAAGTAGATGACATTTGTCCGAAGTGTGCAAAAGGTACGTGTATTACGAAGACATACAGTCAATGTATTCTTACGAGTATACTTTTTATTACTAGTTTTTACTAAGCCAATTGTTTCTCTTTATAATATTATTTCATATTTTGTATTAAAATCTTTTTATACTTTCATAGTTTATATAGAAAAATATTTGAGATCAAGAACTGTAATTTATACATTTCAAAGAAACTTCTGAGTTTGCTGAGAAGCACAATTAATTACATTTGGTAGTACTTACTGACTTCGTAGGGGTTGATGGTCAGCTTTTTGTGGGTTCTTTTTAGCTGCTTAAGAACACCAGCAACAGCTGAGATCGCCATCTAGAAAAGGAAGAGGTAAGGTATGAATCAAAACTGTGAAATCTCTTAACTGGTTGCCTGCCTTGATCAAAGCAAAGGCTGTATTGTTTCTTTTAAAATACCTTGCCCACTGATATCTGGTGGCAGAGAAACCCACTGATATCAGGTGAGCATCACCTGGCTATGCCACCAGATATCAGAGGGCTAAATCTGACTTGCAAGGAGTCATTCACAGTTCTTACTATTCAATCTTCATCGTGCTAGTCTCTGCCTAGAAAACTTTGATCCTTGCTTCGCTAAACCAAGACCTGCTCATTCTTTAAATCCTAGCCTAAACATTTCTTAAGGATTTTTCTCTAGTGCAGCAGGCTAGGTCAGCCCCATCTTGCACCCAACCTCTAAAACTTTGTTAGATAACTTATTCATCTCTCAACCAAAAGAGGAAGATTTCAAATCAATGCACTTCAAGGTATTCATTAAGTGTGTCTTGTTTGTGAAGAATTTCAAGTTTCAGGTGAGGAATCTCAAACCCAAGATTGTAACTAAAATAAAGTGTCTACCTTTCGAACTACAATTGCATCATGGTTGAGATTCTCAACAAAAAAACGTATGGCACGAAGAGGTAACACTCGGTCATCTCTCAAGAGTAGAGACAGAAGCCCAATGCCTATATGTTCAAATTTCCAGGGCCTGAAAAGGGGAGAAGGAGAAGAAAAAAAAAATCACAAAACACATCGCTCATAAAATCACTTAAAAAAAAAAAAAACACACACACATTGAACCATTTGTAAGTTTCCTAAGAAATAAAATAGATACGTATTTTGCGGTGTATAATGCACAATTTTTTGCCCAAATTTGTGAGGGAAAAATAAGGATGCGCATTATACATGGGTAGTACTAATTCTTTATCTATATAAATGTTTTTGTTTTTTCTAGAGTGGATGTGTGTATCTATGTATTTAAATATACATATATATTTAAAAATGGCCCTCTATAATGGCTGCTGAGGCACAGAAAATTTATTTATGAAATTCTTACTGTCCTCCTGGCCTCTAGATATTTTCAGGTAGTAATTATAATTGACACCATTGTGTTCTTACAGCCTTAGCCCCTTTTAAACTTAAAGTTACAGATCCCAGTTACACATCTTGCAGAAATCACTTTAATAAATGACACTTGATTGCTTCCAGTGTAAAGTAGACAGGCCTTATTAAATCGAAAAGGTAAATGATTATGCTCCCAATCAAAATGGAATTCTGAATTTACCCAATCCTGGCATATCGTATCCACCACAACAAACAATATATGGTATATGGGAAGGGGGGTGTTTTTGTTGGGAAGGGTTAGAAAATTCTTGTCATACTAACTGATTTCTACCTATGTAATGACACCAGGTTTACAGTAAATGCTATGGGAATATAGTAGTATAATACAAAAATTATAGGCAAATTAACTTTGCCTGAGGTCAATAAAACCCATAACACTGATACTGAAAATCCAATGTATTGGGAAATTGAAATTAATCCTCCCTATGAAGTCCTTTCTATGGAAACTAATTACCCAAAAGAACAATTAGAACTTCTAGATCATGAAATAATAGTCTTCATTTATCTGACCAAACTTATCATAAGGTACAAATAACAGTAGACGAGGGAGAAAAACACATTATTAGCTTAATAAAAAATTATGATAATGCATGTAAAGGGTTCTTTGGTTGTCTAAGATGTTTGTTCCTCTGCTCCTAATCGGTGTTACTGGTTTAATACTATTGCTCTTGGTCCTAGTGTGTACATTTTATAACCGTGTTTCCCCGAAAATAAGACCTAGCCAGACAATCAGCCCTAATGCGTCTTTTAGAGCAAAAATTAATATAAGACCCGGTATTATTTTACTATAATGTAAGATCGGGTCTAATATAATATAATGTAATACAATATAATATAATATAGTATAATATAATATAATACCTGGTCTTATATTAACTTTTGCTCCAAAAGACACATTAGAGCTGATGTTCTAATGTCTTATTTTCAGGGAAACATGGTAGATACAAAAAGCAACACACAACAGACAGAGGGGAAAACTCAGATTATGATAGCTCAAAGATTAGATATGATCCAGAATATATTTAATGAAGACATACAGGATCTGACTGCCCATTTGCTCACCTTTTCTTTTAAATATAAATAAATAATTTAGCCTTGACTCCATCTAAGGTTATGGTCTTGCCCCACCCCCAATGTTCCAACATTCAGCAAGATAAATGCTAACACGAAGACTTCCTAAGAATGAGCCTTCCTAGCACTGTGGGACCACACTGTCTAACCAAAAGGTTGGTCATCAATGCATCCTTTGGATTTATAACCAAAAGGGGAAACTGCAGACAGAAAAGGGGCCACATGTTAAACCTAACAAGCTCAGGAGACTGAAAATAACCACAAAGGATGGTGTGAACATAAAAATTCCTAACTACTGTGGGTCATGGCGGGAAGTCACATCTTTGGCCCCTGTATCCTCCTTGACAAAGGTCAATCTTTAACTTAAGTGAACCTGTCTGTCTACTTTTTTTATATAAATGTTTTTAATTCTTTTATTTATGCTTATGAGTTAAAAGTGTAACTCTAGAAATCAATAACAATATCCACATGCAGAATAGTACCCTGGAATATGGTAACTGGTTTTGTTGAACTTACAATGGACTTGCAACAATGATGTGTTCTTGGCCTTCTCTCATGCATAAATATCGTAAATTTGTTAACGGTACATAAAATTTCTTGTACCATAATACATTAAAAAATAAATGCTAAAATTCCTTTACAATACAAAAAACAAGTACCTAAATGTGAACAAATAAATGTACCTAAATGTAAATAAATAAAGTTTGAGTTAAAAAATTAAAACAAAAGATTCTTTTCTCTTGAAGTTTGGGTCAAAAATGTGGGTTCACATTATAAACGGGAGCGCATTATACACGGCGAATATAGTACATTGAAGAACCACTAATATCATTAGCCCCAAATTTCCCCTCCTAGTATTATAAATTCATGAAGCAGACTATAATATTTTTTGATAGTCATTCATGGTTTCCAAGGCAGAAATCTCCTATAATATGTAAGATAAAAGCTTTGAAAATTAAAAAGAAGTTCTTGCACTTACAGATTTCTTTGCTCCACACCATCTAGCAAAGTGTTTACCAAATTTTCATAGTTCCTTAAAAAAAAAAAAAATTCAGGTGAGGTATAATTTTAATACAATTTTAAGATGAACATCAGACAATGTTAACAAATTCAATTCTGGCCCGATGTACCCTCTCTTACTTCTCATCACATGACTGTAAAGGAAGGGCCTGGTGAGAAGCAAGCCAAAATAAAACAGATGGGTAAACAGAGACTCTGGGAAAAGAATATGAAGGACAGAAAGAAAACCAAAAAAGTGCTAGGTGAAATGAGCAAGTCAACTGTTCGTGAATGGACATTCGAAAGTAAATCTGTGATGGGCAGCCAGGTGGCTCAGTTGGTTAGAGCGTGAGCTCTGAACAACAGGGTTGCTGGTTTGATTCCCACATGGGCAGATTGAAAGCCATGAGTTGCTGCTGAGCTTCCGGAAGGGTGGCCGGATGGCTCAGTTGGTTAGAGCGTGAGCTCTCAACAACAATGTTACTGGTTCAATTCCCACATGGGATGGTGGGCTGTGCCCCCTGCAACTAAGATTGAAAACAGTGATTGGACTTAGAGCTGCGCTGCACCCTCCACAACCAGACTGCAGGACAACGACTTGGAGCTGATGGGCCCTGGAGAAACAAACTGTTCCCCAATATTCACCAATAAAATGTATTTAAAAAAAAAAGTAAATCTGTGAGTAGTAATCAATTAGTTAGGAGTAGTCTGCCTATATGGCATTCAAGGTACACATGAGGTAGGCTATAATATGAGAGTTTATTATTTATATATAGACATGTTAGAAAAAAATTAATAAGCATATTCATAAGGCAAGGAAAAAATCAAGTTAGGAAGGCTCTTGGTTGAGTGTTATCACTGAAGCTCTGAGGTGCTTTTGTTCCAAAAACCTAAAAACAGTTTACTAATATCCTGATACCAAATTTACATAAATTTGATCAAAAAGTAATTATTATAAGAGCTATGAAGAAATAAATGTGTTGAACTTGATTTAGAATTTAATGACTGATATGTGTATTTAAAAAATCAAAGACAATTTACATTAAAAAAAAGATACGCTATTAAGGTAACTATTGCAAGATGGTGTTTTCCACCACCTCCACAGCTACAGATTAACAATCAGGGAATCTTCACAATAATTATTTCCTAACAAGTTTGTATTTTTTCAGAATCAATGTGTAGATTTCATTATGTAGTTATGGTTCATCTGTATTTTAGAGATATTTAAAACCTAGTATCTATAATGTAATCTATTTTGACAAGCAGGCATTTAGAATTACCTTAGGGCATCAGCATTCTTTTCTTGTTGCCGTTTAAGTCCTTCTTTTATTTCTTCTGAGCTAAGCATTACCTGGTTGGTAGAGGGGTTTTTTGATTGTTGAAGCAGTTCTGCTATTCCAACACATGACTTTGGAATCTTATTAAAAAGAAAAGCCAGGGGTAAAAATGAAGTACTGACACATAATACAAAATAGATGAATCATGACTTTTTGCCGACTGAAAGAAGCCAGATACAAAAGACCACATATTACATGATTCCATTTATATGAAATGTCAATAGGCAAATTAACAGAGAAAAGAAAGTAGATGAGTGGTTTCCAGAGGCTAGGGATATGGGAGAATTGGGAAGTAACTGTTGCTGGGTACAGGGTGTCTTTGAATGATGAAAATGTTCTGGAATAAGAGCAGTGATAGTTGTACAACACTGTGGATATATTGATACTATTGTGAATATATAAGCACATGACTATTATATTAGAAGGGTGAATTCTTCGGAATGTGAATTACATTTCAATTTAAAAGATTTTTTAAGAGATAGCTTAATCTAGTGACAGTTGCAAATAGCAAAACTACGTTTTATAGAAAAGGAATACATTTAGAGCAGTGGTTTTTAAACCAAAGGATGGATGTCAAACACAATCACTTTAGAGAAGTGGGGCATTCAACTGCACTCACACCTCTTCCAGCCACACCCAATTCTGATGGGTGTGTAAATATGTGTTTGAAAATTTATAGATGACCTGCTGTTCTGTTACATCTCTCCATTTCAGCACCAAAGAAAATGATATTCTCTATTTTTTCCATTTGTCAAATCATTCCGTTTTAATTTTCTTCACTATAAATTATGAACCCTGTCATCAATCTTTTGCGACTTTGGCTAGTACGAGTGACCTCTTAAAATATAATCAATTCTTTGAAAAATTAGACCATGGACATACAGGGAATAATGCTTAAAGCAACAGTGTATTAGCTCTTTGTGGCCTCTTGGAAGAGAACAATTTAGCTGTCTCTTGGCCATGCTCCAACCTCCTATTCCACCCTGCTATTTACAGTAACGATCATAAAGGAAACAAAAAACAAATCAAAACAAAAAGTATATTACAATCAAATATCAAGAATATTACTGTAAAAAAGACAAGAAGACTGAAAAGCATTTTAACAAGGCAGTATTTCCAAGAAAATCTGAATTACAAAATGGTTATGCTTACTGTGAAGTCCAAGCCAATTGTTTCATATTGACGATGAATCTTTTCTGCAAGATCATCAAACAGTCTCACTATTGATGGCTTTTCCAGGGACATTGCTTTGCTAAGACCAGAAGAAACAATTGCTGGCCAAGTCTGTACAATACAGTCCCAGTCATGAAGGTTTGCCAAACATACACCACTGTGATTTCCAAGGAGACAATACAAGGCACCCTGCAGGAAAAATGATTAATATGGGAAATAAAGAGGTGTTGTTTAGTTGTAGCCCACTATCTACATATTTTAAATTTACTAAACATTTATTATTTAAATGCTTGATACTGGTTAATAAAATAGGTTCACATACTTGAATTTTAACTTTTAGAAACTTGAACTTGACATCCAGTAATATTTTCTCTAAGTCATTTAATAGAGGGCTAGCTCAAAGAATGGCTAATAATATAGAAATATAAGGATGTTATTTTAAAGAACATAGCTTCCATTCCAATTCTCTTCTACAGTTTTATCATAAAAGCCAGGAACTGTACCACTCAGCATTTTAGGGCATAATGTTTGGAATAATTTCTAAAATAGTAGTTAAGATCTGTTTGCCAAGTATTTTCCTAAGCACATATAAGAATTAGGTGACTTCATTATACTGTGTACTCTCTACTCATAAAAGTACAATTAATCAGAATGATACTGATAACAGTAGGTATCCCTTTCTAATGAAAAGAGCAATTTAGTACCAAAACATTTTGTTATTTCCTGAACATTCACCATAACTAAATTCCACTGTGGCTTCTTACCCACCCAAGCTCTAGTTCTCTTTACAGATTTGTTAAGCTCAATTTTACTGACCTAATACACCTTTTTCAATTTTGATATTATTTAACCTATCTGATTCTGTCCATTTAAAATGCTCTCAAGGTCAACAACATACCACCCAAATAGTTAAACCTTCTTCAACACTCTTGAATTATACATCTACACTAGGGGTCAGCACACATTTTCTGTAAAGAGTGATACAGTAAATAGTTGGCCAAGTACTCCCCTCAGAACTACTCATCTCTGCCACTGTAGCATAAAAATAGCCATAGACAATACATAAACGATGGACATGGCTGTGTGCCAATAATACTTTACTTACAAAAGCAAGCAACTGAGCCCACACTACAGGTTTGCTGACCTGTCCTTATAAGCTAACTTTAAGGAACATGTTTAGCTCTCATCTTAATTCTCTCCAGAAAGCAACTGACACTGCTGATTGAGTCTTCCTTCTAGAAAGATCTCTCCTTGTCTTCTGTAATTCCTCCTCATTTCTTGATGTCTTTCTGACCTTTCCCTTCTAGGTTAGCTCTTCTTTTTAGAATAGTTTTCTCAACACTTGCCTCCTGATCCTCTTCTCATTCTCCTCCTAGGCTTCCTTAC
Source organism: Rhinolophus sinicus (assembly GCF_057876585.1). Classification (NCBI taxonomy): domain Eukaryota; kingdom Metazoa; phylum Chordata; class Mammalia; order Chiroptera; family Rhinolophidae; genus Rhinolophus; species Rhinolophus sinicus. The sequence continues at coordinate 153,012,052 of NC_142502.1, read as the reverse complement.
CCAAGCCCAAAGATTTCAATTATCATCAACGCATACTGAAATGGTATTTTTGAATGCCACACTCAGATGTCTAACTGCCTACTTATCCAAAAAAACTAATTTCTAATCTATTCTCCCTATTCTCTCTGATGTACCAACAATGAGTTGCACAATCCAGAACCTTAATAATTTTGATACCTCCTGTTTAAGTCCCCCTATATTTTTAACTAAGTCTAATCAATTCTCCCTCCCAAATCACTTTCAACCCACTTTTATCTAATGGTATAAGCAATCATTATAGTTCACCTATTCTCTATATAGCATCCCTGTGAGATGTAGGATTTTCCTTATCTTGTGTCATTTCCTTCCTTCTCTGCTCTAATCACACAAACTTTCACTCAGTTGTTCAAACTTATGTTTCTTCGTGTCTCAGGTCCTCCTTCATGCTGGTCACACTACTCTACATGGTTTTTGGTCTTTCGCCCTCTTCTCCCATAGGCCAGAGAGGTACTCACTAACTGGTGTTCAATTCAAATTGCATCCTACATTTTCTCCACCACAACACTGATCATAAACATAGGTAAATAAGTAAATAATTATGAAGGAAAAAAAGACTGTATCTGTTTAAAGATGAAGTATACTGCTATCTTCAACTTACTTTGAAATACAAAGGTGCCAAAAAAATGTATACACATTGTTACAAAGGAAAAAAACTATTAGGTTGGTGCAAAAGTCACTGTGGTTTAAAAGGTTAAAAATAATTGCGAAACCACAATGACTTTTGCACCAACCTAATAACATTGTAATAATATATACCAATAATAAAAGATGAATACAAGTCACATTTGACTTCTGCAATTATAAGAGATGCTCCAAGTGGTTACGATCACCGTCCAGACACTTCTAATTACAGAAAACTGCTGCTTAAGCAACACTGACCAGTGTCCACTTGCATACAATTTTTTGGCACCCCGGGACATAAAAATAAGATAAAGAGATGGAAAGATGTGATAAATAAAATATAGCAAAATGTTAAATATAAAACCTGAATGGTGAACATGTTAACGGTAGAATTCTTTCAACTTTTCTGTATGTTTGAAAAATTATAGTAAAACAAAACAAAAAACTCTGTACCTTGAACTGCTGTTGCGTGACATCTTGTCTATCAGGCCTTAAGAACTCCAAAACCAAGGGAATGATATCTCTGCAACAGAAGTTATATGCTCCCAAGGCAGCAAAAAATGTTTGCTGAGCCTTATTTCTGACCTGGAGAAAGTATTATTAACAGAGGACTTATATTACATGGTAGACAAACTACAATGATTTCTAAATTATCAAAAACAAAGTGATGATAATTTAAATATTGTTGTAATAACAGAAAAATATATCAAAGCACATGCCTTAACAAAAACAAATAAATCATCTTTTTTTATCACAAAAGAAAGCATATTACTACCAACCATATTCCATGGGTTAGGTTACATTAGTTCAAATATTTTTGATAAAGGAGACCCTGAATGGAACCAATATGTATTTGATCAGTAACATAATCTTCAAACTATTAAACTTTATCCTGAGTTACTCTTGATGATGAAAGTCTGATTTTGTGTGTCTACAGGAGGAAAATCAAAGACTTTCCAAAACAGAGAACAACTTAACCTTTTCAATACAGACCTTAAGTTACAGCCTACATATTTTGAACACAGACAAAAGATTCAATATAAATGTAAAATCCATGAACTAAATAATTATTCATTAACCGATTAGAATAAAAGCAACACACTGTACACATTTCAAACTCTTTTAAAGATTACTTTAGGTGAACTCTCTGGGTTAAAGATAGGTTTCCTAATTATATTATTTTATAAATACAGAATAATTGACTGGACATGAATCTCTTTACTTTTTCCAGTTCTCTATCCTTGGAGATAAGCTCTTGGTCCTATGCCTCCTTAAGAATGGTAATAGCTTTCTGAAACCCAAGCATAACAACACCTAGGAGGATTACATGGCCTTCATAATGTAGATTTAATTAAGTGGCAACAACATTACAATAGCACCTTAATTTTCTTTAAAAAGATTTGAGAATTACAAACAGCAAAATAAACATTATCTGAAAAAGACTAGCAAAATTAGTTTGAATATATTCAAAATTTGAAAGGTGTTTTCTATGCCAAAAAATTATTTAAACGCCCTTGTTAAAATGGGGATATTTCAAGTGCATGTAATAGAATCAGAATGGGGGAGGGCAGTGTTCACACTAGCCTTACCTGACTGTATGAACTTGTAGATAAACGAAGAAGATCTCTGATCATATCTTGATGTACGTTTTTGTATTCACAACCCTCAACAGTTAGTGTCCGTAGCTATGAAAACATTGTAAATCAAATCTCAAAGTTTGTACTAAAAGTTCATTTAATTATGAAGTAACACAAATAATTAAATATTCGTCTGGAAAACTGTGATTTAAAAAAAAAGTCATCATGATACAACAACCTGGGTGGACTTGGAAGGTATTATGCTGAGTGAAATGAGTCAAACAGAGAAAGACAAATACCGTATGATCTCACTTATATGTGGAATCTAAAGAACAAAATAAATAAACAAATGAAACAGAAGCAAACTCATAGATACAGGAAACAAACTGATGGTTGCCAGATGGGAGGGGTTTGGAGGCTGGGTGGAAAAGGTGAGGGGATTAAGAAGTACAAATAGGTAGTCACAAATCACAAAACTGTCATGGGGATGTAAAGTGAAGCATAGGGAATATAGTCGATAATACTGTAAAAACTACATGTAGTGTCAGATGGGTACTAGTCAAGGAAATCACTTCGTAAATTATATAAATGTCTAACCACTATCCTACACATCTGAAACTAACATAATACTGTATGTAGGCTATATTTTAATAAAAGTCTTTTTCAAAATAAGTAAAAAGTCACTGTTATTTTAAACAGATATTTACCTCATGCTGCAACATTACTCTGTCGATCAACAGTGCTCTGATATGTTGTTTTTTCCCATGGAGCTGAAAGACAAAGTAGCAAATACTTCAACATTTTCCCTAAATGACTTCAATAATGGATTCCCCTGAATCCTTAATGAAAAATTAGTTTAAACAAAGTCCAAGGCGTCCTGGTGGGTACAGTAGGTATTTCACTTATTCTTCTGAAGACATCAGACTTATAGTAAAATATACTATTTCAATTAATTTTATGACTAATAGAAATATCCTCTTTAGATGGCTAGTCCAACACCCTGTTTTTCTGATAGTTTATGGATCCATGCATGGGTGAGTAATGGAGCTGGTCCTTATTCAGATGAATACTAAAATACAAAACAGCCTACAAAGAACATTGACTGTTACATCTATAAGTAGACTTTCTGGGTAATTGTGTATGCTTACTACAGAACATAGTATCTTTTTATCGTTCTAAAACTTATCTTTTAAAGTCTCCTTCACCCCCAATCTTCTACCCCGTCACTAAGGGCAGATTATCTGTCACTCAAAGATTATTTCTCTTTCACATCTTTACCTCAATAGTCAAGTTGCCTAATTCCTTCTTTTTCAAAACAGCTCTCCATCCCAATGCCGGTGACGTGACTCAGGCTATTCCACCTGGGCTATTACAATCATTTCCCTACCTTCCCTACCTCCTGAGTGAATTTCCTACTGCTTAATTTTCACAGTGGCTGGTGAGCTTTCCAAAATTCACTGAAATAAATATTGATCTTTCCAATAGTCAAATCAGATCTACTTAAGAACCTTTAATGACTGCCCTATTGCTGAATATAAAACTGAAGCACTTTTCTCGGGACAAACTATAAATGACCTAGTTTACCACTGCCACTCTTCCCTACAGCCACCGTTTCCTAAAGCAGACCATATTTGTATATTTCCCTGCACCGTTATATGCTATTGCCTCTGTCAAAAACAGGTAGCACCGGTTACAATTGCGTGGGACTTATGCTGACGGAGGGGAGCTAGCGGAGCCGGGATGGTGCTGTTGGAGAGCGAGCAGATGGTGGGCGAACTAAACCCATTCCAAGGAAAGGTTCTGTGGAGGGCTTTCAGCCCTCAGACAACAAGTGTCTGTTAAGAGCTACTGATGGGAAAAAGAAGATCAGCACTGTGGTGAGCTCCAAAGAAGTGAGTAAGTTTCAGGTGGCTTATTCAAACCTATTGAGAGCTAACATGGATGGACTGAAGAAGAGGGACAAAAAGAGCAAGAGTAAGAAGACCAAAGCAGTACAGTAAAGGGCACCTGATTCCCTGCTTTGCCCAACTAACCACTGAAGTGCTGTTTTTCCTTTGGTTCTTCCTTTTGACCCCAAAGCTAGGTTTCTGGTTCCCCTACAATAACTGCTTTCATTCGAGATTAGGGTCATTTTGGATGGGAGAAGTGATGTAATGTGAGAAGGGATGTAATGTTTACGGGGTAGTTTTCAGAAGCCAGTTTATTTTAGATCTGGCTAATTGGTCTGTGTTGCATAGGTGTATATTCCTAGATTAAAGTCTCTGTAGCCATCTGTGTAAAGAGGAATGTATCATTAAATCTATTTATCAGCAAAAAAACCCAAAAAACAAAAAATAAAACAGGTAGCATCTCTTGTCTACACAATGAACTTACACAACCTTTTTAGATTCGATTTCAACAGAAGTCTCTATCTATAAAGTAACACTACTATGAACAGCCTATAGCTGATTTAAGTATTCTTTCTTTCACGCTTCCAAAGAAGCTTGTACTGACTCTCCTAGAGCACAAACACAACATACAATGTATTTTCTCAGATCTACGTAAAGTACAAATCCTTTAAATTCATGCCTGTGGACAATTCCTCCCCATCTTTTACTCCTTCAGGTTCTCACAAGGTAGCCCAAATGCTGTTGCCGAGTTATCATACTCCAAATACTCAGAGACTATCATGGAAATTGACAGAAGAATTTGTATCAGAAAAATACATTATTTTCTAGGATCCTTTTGATTAAATCAGGATAAAACATTTGAAAATCTACTATTTTTACTTACAGGAAAACTTCCTCTGTATGCTGAACAATCAATCAGGTAGTTATATAATTGATATAGTATTTTTAAAAATATTAATTCAAAGTTGTAGAGAAAATACTGACCCTATTTTCCATTGATTTCTTTACTAGGTTAAAGCTTTTCCAACGGGAGTCAAATTCATGCTTGTGCGATCCTTGGAATTGCAATAGGTCTCCAATAATCTGTGTCAAAGAATTTCAAATTTTATATTTACATCACATCAAAGTGATCATATCAAACCCAGTCATACTAAATTATGCAACTGTTAAATGATTGTACCTTTATGATAAGAAACAAAGACTTGGTATCATCTTCTGAATTATTAAGTATATGGTCTATAATAGAAGAAAAAGGATTATGGTTAAAATATTTTTAATTACTATAGGACTTCTAATATATTAGTAAAAATATTATTAATTAAGTAAAAAAACACTGCCTGATATTCTCACCATTTGGAAAAAAAAAAAGTTAAGTAAAAGCACCTACACCATAGAATAAAATTCCTAAATATCTATTAAAAATAAGTTAAATGCATATATGTACTTACTAAGAAGTTTCCTTATGACCCTAGCAATTGCTTCTCGGTGATTCTCTCTGGATAGATCTATTTCAGAAAAATGAGAGAAGGCATTTTAGACACTTTAGACACACTAAAGAGCTCCCTAGACTGTTCAAGTTTCTATCAACAGTTTGTGTCAAGAAGAGATCATATATCCAGGAAAAAAACAAATGGGTCAGCCTTTATCATAGTTGGATTAGTGGCTAGGCATTGTACAGAATAAATTTTATAACCTTCACATTTACAACAACCTGCTTATAAAACTTTATTGAGCAGGCAAAGAGGAGGTAGAAAGAAACCATCCTTGCCAATATTTCTAAGGCTCTATTCACTAACTAGAGACCATAAATACACAGGATTCTCTAATTAGTTATGGGTGACCCAAATCTAGGAAACTAAAACTATACTCTAGCAATTCATGGATGCAACTAACTCCAGTGTTAATCTAGCAATTCAGAAGAGTGCCCAATTTCTATTAATGTTAGATTCTGAATATTAAATTGCTTTACATAAATAATTATAGAAAATGTACATAAACATTTACATAAAATTTAACTATGATAGAAAAATACAAAGACAGAATATATAAAGATCATAATTTTCCATTCATATCAAATATAATATACAGTTCTAAAACAATTCTAAATATAAATGAAGATTACAATATATGAAAGTGCCTTGCATACAGAAAACATCCAAGTATTTACTTACGGACCCAATTTCTATCTTTTTTTTTAATTTATTTTATTTTACTGGGGAATATTGGGGAACAGTGTATTTCTCCAGGGCCCATCAGCTCCAAGTCGTTGTCCTTCAATCTAGCTGTGGAGGGCGCAGCTCAGCTCCAAGTCCAGTCGCTGCTTTCAATCTTTCGTTGCATGGGTCTCAGCCTACCATCCCATGTGGGAATTGAACCAGCAACCTTGTTGTTGAGAGCTTGCACTCTAACCAACTGAGCCATCCGGCTGCCCTCCAATTTCTATCTTTTACTGTCTATTCTTTACATAATAATTTTCAGTTTCTCCAGAAAAAACAAATACAACTATTGTGTAGTTAATGTTCATTTACATATAAAAAGAGACTAGGAATATTATAACTACAAACTTATTCTATTAAACCTTAGAGTAACTGAAAAAATTGTCCACACAGATTTACTCAGATTAAGATTCACATACCATATTCAAGTCCAGTATACAACTTTGTCTCTTCCAAGGACACCATACTTGGTACCCTGTATAAAAACAAGAGTGCTTGTATTTATTATTAATACTAATAAGAAGGATTAAAGGGAAAAAGTGTCACTGCTAGAATGTTCAAATCAAAACAAAGATGGTGCTCTTTTAACAAACACAGATTTCCAGGCTTCATACTTCAATTCTTTACTCTATCCATTTGAAGATTAATGCTATCTGTTTTATCAGTAAGGACAATATTATTCATCTTAAAGAAAATGTTAATTTAATGACTTGGAGGCAGGGGGGAATTCAGTGCCTAAATGAGCATAGTAATGATAGTATAAAAGCTTAATTAAATCTCATGATAAACATTTATACATTTATACAAAGAAAAGTCAGCTTTGTAATGGCATAATAAAGGTTAAAACTGGTCACCAAAAACCCACCAATTTTATTGTAGAATATATAGCAGACAAGCTTTAGATAATCATTACCCTTCCTCTCAAAACCAGCCAAAATGATTTCTCCTACCATCTGCAGTAAAGTGCCACTACTTTTGAAGACGTTCAGATGTAGAAACACTGCATTTCCTAATTAAAGATTCGTCACAAAGAATTATATTATCAGAACAAACCAAACTAGTTAAACTCATTAAATGGTTAAAAGTCACTTTTTAGGTATGTTAAGAACAGATTTTACTGGGGAATACGAACCTTTATATCTGAAACCTAAATTTTCTTCAATGAAAAACATAATTTTCAACATTTTACATCAAAATGAGATTTAATTCAGTAACTGTTTACAAAGAGATAATACTTTCTAACAGGAGAAATATAGGCACAAATGCCAAAGACACACAGGGTAAGCATAGCTAATACAGGGTAATTATAATTAGTAATAAATAGAAATTTTATAGTTATAACTCATCACTCATGAATTACACAGCCTTGTAATGAATAAAACACTATTTTAAAATCAACATACCCCCCCATCTATATTGCATTTTTTAAGTTGAGTTAAGTAAGTTATTTTTCCTTAATAGTAGGTATAAATTTTGGGAATTATGTAATTGGTAATAACATTAAGTTTTAAATGCCAATTATAAAATGATGTTCTTCCCCATAATCTAGTGCCTATGATGGCAATAATGCTGCCTCAAGTTTCAAAACCAAGCCTACAAAGTATAAACAAAGAATGGTAATAGTTTATAATATAAAATGCTGATTTGCTTTTCAGAGATTTTCAAGTTCAAATTCTTAAAACCTGGTTTTCATTCTATAAAGCTTCAACCTTTGACAACAGCTTGCAATCTTGAGCATTTGGTAAAATTTTGCATGACTGAAAAATAAAATACGTATCCAGAATCTAGTCAGTAAAAGTAAAATCAGATTCCTTTACAATGAACTTCTAGGAGAGTCCAACATGTCTACTGAAATTAGATTTCACCACCACAGAGAAAAAGGCTGTGTGTTCAAGCAGTAACAAGCATAAAGCGTAAGACTGTTGCCCACCCCACCCCGCGCTATCCTGGTACAGCATGGGGAAGTGCTTGTTATGAGCTATCACATGAGAGGACATGTTTCTTCACTGCTGTTGGAACTACAAGCAGTTTTCTAAAGAAGGAACACAATTTTATCTTACCCAGTCCATATCTGATACCAAATAAAATTGAACCAAGCATGCATTTTAATTATTGTCACAAAATTACTCAGGAGCAACATAAAAAAACCAACCTATAACAAACTATTCTGAATAATTTTTACTACATACAGAAAAAAAAAAAAAAGTCCAAAACCCTATCAAACAAAAAAGAGTATCAGTTGGGAATTTGCAATGTTTTTCTTGTACACATCTCTGATCCTAGTAACACCAATTACAATGTAATCACATTTAAAAACAAGTCTCACCTATTACAATTATTTAAAAAATATATCAACCCATATGAGATTTTTAAGTATTAAGAAATACATTTAAATGAAAATGACTTAGGCTTTTATTTTTAAAACCGGAATTAAAAAACTCATCTTCCATAGCTCAAGCGTATAGAAGGTATCTGGTTAGACATATATTTCAGCTTTACTTTATTTGCTCTCCTCCATCACAAGTTCCTTTTATGCTTATTTATCTAAGATTCAGCTTTAATTAATCTCTTCTTATCTAACAAATCAATTAAACTTCCATTGAATTGACATGGTTTACACTAAATGTTTCTCAGCAAGTATAAATACATATTTATACTAAATATTTCTTCTTATCTTTAAAAGAACAATTTTCTAAAAGAAACCTCTATTCATTACCTAAGTTTTTATGATTGCATCTCTTTGTGGCCACATTGTAAGTCTATGTGTGCAATACTCTCTAATACATAAAACTGCTCTTGTAACTTTTAGTTATGTGCAAAATCTTAGCTGAGTAGACTTAAAGTGCTGCCAATACCGATAGATCTGCCTTCTGATTAAAAGCTATAGTAGCAATATAAACAATTTAAATCAAATACCATCACTCCTCCACCCCCCAAGTGAAATTCATTCTACTCATTCACTGGTTCATTTTACAAACACTGATATAAACTGACCTAGGAACTAAGTAAGATTCTGACAAGTAATTTCAACACAACTTATTAAACATAATACCATCTATACAATAACAAAGTTAAACTAGCTTCACAGCAACTAAATATTACCACCTAATTCATAAACAAAATGTGTCCAATATGTGTGCTACTAAAAACAAAACAAAACCTTTCAGTTTCCCACAACTATGTTATTTGTACCACTAGATGGCAATCTTCTTTATATTTGATTAGGGTAAAACTGAAATCACTGGTGGGAAAGATAGGATGGTGAAAAAGGAAGAAATGTCTAATAACATCAAAACGAATATACAATACAAATCAAATATGCAAATGAAGACTAGGTTAATTGTTATGAAATAACTGCAAACAGTAATAATTCTTCCTCTCTATAAGTGAAAGAACAAGCTATCCTTTCCAATAATCCCTCCCCTCCCAAATAAAAACAAATATAAAGGGTATAAAAACCAAGCCACTAAGACATTTTTTCCATTCAAGATTACAAGTGCTTCACAAGAGACAACTGGCCTATTGCTGTGTTCTGTTATCCAATTCAATCCTAGACATCAATAGGATAAACACAAATGAAAAGCTGGCTCTACTCTACCATATGAACAAAAGGTTGCTAAGAGAAATTTTACATAGAGCTAGGTTTAAAATTAATGCTGAGCATAAGAACTATTTCCATGTCTGACACACAAGCTTTTAAAAATCAATGAAAACAATAGAAGGTGAAATAAGGAGAAAACAGGATTACTCACCGTGGAGTAGTAACTGTTTCCTTTTCTGTGTGCAGCTCCCCCAGCAGAGCTGGGTAGTTCCCTGGAGGTGCCAAGAGAGGTTAGCTAGCCCTGCCCCTCATCGCATAACAACACATCCTTTCACATATTAATGAAATGGTCTCAACTCTTAGACCTTAAGCGTGATGTTTGGTTTTTTTTTTTGAGTGAAAAGTTAGTAAAAGCTGAGGTCCTAAGAATGATTTAACTAAGAATGACTTAACCGGTTTATCAGAGGAAAGGGGGCACAAAGTAAAGAAGAAATATTTCAGATGAAAAATGATGACTCCTCTACCTTGAGTAACCCTGTTTTTATGCGTGTTATTAGTTTTTTACATTCTGTGACAGCTGGTTAAACCTAAAGGATTATAGAGTGGACTGCAAAAGGAGAAATTAATGACGATTTGAGGATTAAAGGCAAGTGTCCAGTATTCCTGTGTGACTCTGGAAAGACAATCCAACTTCCACATCTATAAAGGTAGAACTATGAGTATAAACTACACACAAATATTTATATTAAATCATTAACTAAAGGTTCCAAGAGCAAAATAGAGAGATTCCATTTTATAATCAATTCAGCAACCTTGGTATCTAACAAAACTTAAAAATTAAAATTGTACTAGATTTTAAAAATTTACCCTTAATTACCCTCAAGGGACCTTATTTTACCCATCCTTTGTAACGGTTAAATTTATAGCATGTACAAGGTACTTAGTAAACTACATTGCTAAAAGACAAAAAGTACAATGTAGATACCATTGGGTTTATTATTTACTATATACTTAGTAAGCTTTTTGTCTTTTTGTCTCTAATCACATAACACAGAAAATTGGTTTTCACATATAGTAGCCATTTCCCTGAATAATGGGATTAAGACCATCCTATATACTCTATTAAGAACTAAATTAGAATTTTCTTACAGGAAAACTCAGAATGAAACTAAGCTTCCAGTTTCTCATTACTGCAATTTTCCAGAAGACAAATACTAATAATAAATGCACAAGGTGAACTTAATAAGTGGTTTAACCAAAAAAAAAAACAATTAAAGCAGCTAGAATATTTTGCCTAATTGAGATTTACATAAAAAAAATAAAAATACTGTTCAAATTTTAAAAAATTGTTTGAGTTGCTATGTGCTTCCAAAAACTGCTCTGGTATTTCAGAAAATGCATAATGTCCCGTAATATAACAGCCAAATTATTTGCTGTTGACAGGAGTGACTTCCTCGGGCATCTCTGGCATTACATTAAAGCATCTCTTACAAGTATGCATTTCCTTTTCTCCCTCACCTGGTACATTTTACTGTGTTTCATCTGGAGTAACTAATGTCCAAAGTAAAGAGTTTTTGTCTGCTAGTTTCAAATTTGCCTGCTGCTGACAATTTATTTGAGAATTATGCTACAGATATTCTTTCCTTACACTAGGCAGTGTGATTTAATATCACAGAAAACGGTACCATCAATTAAAGTTAGTTTTTTCAAATCAATTTACACTTAGAAGATTTTAACAATTACTGACATATTAAAATAAGCATATTAGAAATTTAAAATACTAACTTTATTTTATGATACTTTGGTGAGAACTAATTTACTATCCTCAAAAAAAGCCAGAATGTTATATAAAGAAAATACACATAAAAAGGCACACATTACCAAAATAAATTAAAATTTCAGATGAAAATGATACCAGTTAGAAATTAGTTTTAAAGGAAAGGATTCTGTTATAAACTATTTAAAGGGCCAAGGAAGACATTACAAACTCCCCATTTTGGCAATTCAAAAGCAACGGGGCTGCTCATTCATCTTTAATTCTATTTTGTATAATCATTATCCTGCATAGATGTATGTAATTATAAAGAACCCTAAAAATGTGTATTATTCAATGATTAAAACAATAGTTTTCATTGTTTTATTTTATTTCATTATATAAATACAAGAACACATTTTATATGTATACTTTTAAATATATTAAAATATATAAACATGATACATTGATATAATTTCTATTATATTTAATTATATTAAATTTTCACTTTATAAGTGAAAATTCTAAAACAAAACTTTTCAGTCTAAATTATCTTAACTCTTCACTTTTTCTGAGAAAAAGGATACTCAGGATCAATTTTATAACTTATATAGTAATGTAGGTTAACAAACTACTTATAATCCATGGCAATAATGAAATTTTTATAACATGGTATTCTTTTCCTTATTGAAAATGCATTTTATTACATGTAAATCTACCTGGTTTTATAATAACCAACTATATGGAACTTTTATCCTGATGCCCATTTCCTTCAAAGGATAAAAAGACTTTGCTTCAATTCACTATTATAGTTACATGGCATAAATATGGTTACATGCTGATAAGAACTGCACCGGAAACCTCTAAGCCTCCTGAGCTGACCCTTTAGCAGTACATCCCAATGAACCCTCAATACTTAAAATCTTCTAATCATATACACAGAAGATACATGCTTTTGCTCTTAGATAAACTGCTGGATTAAATGACCACACTTCTGATTGTCAACACATTCAAACACAACTAAATGTGCTAATGTAATAAATTCATTGCATATGAAATCACATTTTAGTATGCCATAAAAAGAGTTAGGTTCTTACTATATTACACACTGTAAAGATTATCGGAGAATAAAAACCATTTCTGCAGGTCTCATTTAAAAATATTCTTTAAAATCAATCTCTCTTCACAAAAATGAATTTTGGTAAAATTGTTGTCAAACTATAAAACTGATGAAAAACAGAAGTTCTTTAAAAGAATTCAACGAATTCCCAGGTAAACTTAAAACAGATTTCCTTACCCAAAATGACCCTATTTGTCCCTCTTAAATCTAATGAGCAATCTAAAGTTCAATGCCTAGAAATAGTTTTTAGATTGAAGTAGGTGGGAATTATGAAAAAGCATGACTCTAAACATTGACTATACAAAATATGGGAAAGACAAACAAGCTGCCTTTTAAAAACATTCCTTAAACATTTTTAAGATTTATATTGCAAAATTAATAACTAATTCTCCTCTGTGTTTTTTGAGGGTGTAGGAGTTACTTATTTTTATGTGATTTTCATTAAATTGCTCAGCAGAATGATGTTGATGTTGAGAGAAAATGATCAAAGATAGTTTACTGAAACTTAGCAGTTATCAACTTTTAATAAGTGAGCTAAAGTTACATATTACTGATTTCATTTAAACCTAATTCTTTCAACTTAAATGGTAATACTAACAATAGACTAAATCGAGACATTGATTCAAAATAATACTCTGAAACGTACTTAACTTCATAAGAGTAATTTGGTAACTCTAAAATAAAAAATTCAAAATCGCAATGAATAACAAATTTCACCCCAGCTTTTTTGCTACAAAATCCTCAATCAACACTGATTTCAGACAAAAAAGTATTTTTTTCTTTTTGAAAGAGTATTTATCTTAATTAACTCAGTAAACTAACATAAGAACTTAAATATCTCTGAGTTCATATTTTAAAACTCATTAACATTGAAAGTTATCATAGTACCATAGGAAAATCTGAATAACCTTTCAAGTTTATAGACCTAAATTATGCCTCAGGTATTTTTGGCCTAACAATGACAAAAGGTTAAAGTGATATAGAAACACCACCAATAATTATAAAACCAATGACTCATTATGTGACTAAGACTTAAAATATATGCCAAATGGCAAAACAGCAAAATATGTAAAGTAGTTATTTTTACTTACAAGTTAGTAACCGGCTCTCCTTTCAATGGAGGTAGGAGGTTTCCCGAGCCAATTAAACAGTTGTGCACTATAGTCAGACTCTGTAGAACATCATCTCTAGAAAAGACAAAAAACCAAGGGTCTAGGATGAACCACAAAAACTTGATCAAGTAGGGATATACATTAAGGCAAAGACATGGCAAACATCTCAGTTTACCCACTTAATAGTGCAAAGTAATTCAACAGTTATTTACTGGTCATGCTAGACCTGCTTTTATTTAAACAGGCTCTAAATAATCTCAAGTAACAACTGCTCTTTGTGAAGCAAGTCTGAATTCAATCAGCTGTTTACCTGAAGATCACTACCACTAACAAAAATGGAAAAATAGTATTACAGATCTTCCAGTATAGTCCATCTTTTGAAAGTGGGCTAGTTAAAAATTTACTCCAAAAAGCAGTTTTGTACTATATACTATATAGTCGACATAAGTCAATCATACTTCTTTCTCCAAACCCACTTCTACTGAATTTGCTATTAAAATTTCCTGGTATTTGATATAGTGGTTTTCTTACTATTATTCTAGGAACTTTTAAAAATTCAAACTACAAAAGTCTAATGGCCTCAAACAATTGTTGCTTATTAAAGCCCCTAGAGAGAGAGAGAGAAAGTACTCTCAAAGATATTTATCTAAGTAACATTAATTCAATAAAATTAATTAGTAAGAGTTAACAACACAATAAAATCTAAGCTGAATCTAGAAAAACAGCCATTTCCTTTTTCCTTTCAAAGGGGGCATACCTACACATACCAGTACTTACCAAAAGATGCACAAGTGACACTGCTAAGTGGAAGGCAGTAAAAACAAACTACAGAAAAACCTGTTTTTCTATTTAAACTGTTTGATTATTATGACAAAATTTCTGTTATACAACACTATATTTATTAAATGGTTTTCTAATTACTTACGGCGATATTCTAAACACACACTGAAAATAAATACATCAAATATGAAAGACACAAAATGACTTTCGTCTGTAATCATGTAACACTAATTGATTATAAAAGAAAACTAACCTAGACATTTCAAGTTCTCCATCCCCACAATGCTGGAGTTTGATGAGCTCAGGTTGAAGAAAAGAGTCCAACAGATAGAAGGCAAAAGCCACTTCATCAGAAGAAGGAACGTGCCACTGGATTCCTAGATTCCATAAGTCCCCTGGTTTACCCCAGTCCTAGAAAAGAACAGCATTGGTACAGCAGGTTGAGAAGTTGGAAAACAAAACAAAACATACACACATCACTCAAAAGGTTTAAAAGAAAATGTATAAGTAATCCAAACTTAAGGTGGTGGCAAATAACACACACACACAATGGCATGAAAACATCATATAACTCCTACGTTATCATTCCTAAAAATGGTCTCCCTAAAGAGCCACTCAAATATTAGTTTACTATAAGAACAACTGTAACTTTATGTGAGGCTATTGAGTTCCCCAATAAAATTATATGGAAATAAAGAGGTTAGATATTGGATACCAAGTCATTTCACACAAAAACAGAAAAGAAAACCAGAGTTAGCTCCAGCATGAATTCAAAACATTCCAGGGAGGGCCCCTTTAGTTGCTAGACGGGTTGCTGCTCCAATCATGAGTCACTAAATAAAGCCAAATAGATCTTCAAAACAAACATTCCAATAACAGTTTTAATAATCTACTGTAAAAAAGTAACACCTTTATACACAGAAGGAAAAAAACCCACACTTTGAATCCCTTAGAAAAATAAACCAACATTTCCTTGAATCCTAAATTATTAAAGATGCTTGCCTTGATAGGAAAATATTCAGGAGGAGGCTTGTCAAAGCCACCTGGCACACTGCAGTATTCTGTAGGGTAGATAAGTGTAGTAGAACGAAGAAGGTGATGCAAAAGGTTACAAGACAGAGTGTAACCCTGCTTACAGGTTAAATGTAGGGTTCTTTGCAGAATCTTTACAAGTTGCTCTCTATAAAGTAGCAACTTCTTCCCATCCACTCGAGTAATCTGAAAAGAGGAAGAACCGTTGAAGATAATTTGATTAAAAGATCAAGAATCAGTAATTAATGCAAAGGTTAATATTTAGCCACTTAAGTAGCCTAAAATCGTTTTGATTCATTTCAGGGTTTTAATTATATTCTCACAATTAATTCTTTAAGATCTAAACACATTTTCTGAGTATGGGCTTTCATGTGCTATGCCATGGTAACATCCTTTTCCAAAGAGTATCTCATTCAAGAGACAAAACTTAATTGGGTTTCTGTCCTTCGGTTCCTGAACTAACCCATAAAGGAAAATGAAGTGTGACTGATGATGGCCAAATTCAGAACATAGGCAATAAATAAATAAATAAATAATTGCCAAATCTGATATACTTTTCAATTAATGAACTATCCGTATTAGAATCACTCAATAAAAAGTCAAGTAGAGTACTGAATATGAAGTAATCAACAATATCACTCCTTTGATAACAAGAAAATGCACCTGTTTTGCAGATGTATCAGTATCAACAACTTAAGATTTTTCATGTTTTAATGTCAAATTTTAAAAAAAGAATGAATCCTAAAAGGAAGCTAACACTTTTGTAGTAATATTTTCTTATTCCAAAGATTTACAATACCTCAGACAAAAGCTGAAGATTCCATAGTAATTCCTTGTCTAGCTCTTCTTCATTTAATACATCATCATCTAAAAATGGCAAAATAGCATCAGAGGAAAAAAAACACCTATGTATTCAACTAAATGCATCATTTCTAAATATTTATATTAAATGCTCCTAATAGCTGAAAAAGTCTCTTTTAGGGAGATTTTTCATTCCTTTGTCATGAAGCTGAACCTCCAGAGGAGGTAGAAACTCAATTTTCAAGAAAATAAACACACCAACCAAGATGTTTGACTC
This sequence comes from Rhinolophus sinicus, assembly GCF_057876585.1. Classification (NCBI taxonomy): domain Eukaryota; kingdom Metazoa; phylum Chordata; class Mammalia; order Chiroptera; family Rhinolophidae; genus Rhinolophus; species Rhinolophus sinicus. The sequence goes on along the minus strand of NC_142502.1, from coordinate 152,995,294 downwards.
TCCATACATCATAAAACAACATTTTTGACAGCAACCTTGAATGGTTCTAGTATGTATAAAAATATTAACTTAATAAAGTAAAATTTCTAAGGACCTGTCAGCATAGTGATACCTTACTTTAAGCAATAAACTTAGTACTAAAATTAAAATACTGCATAGCTCAAAGAATCTGTTTTCATCATCAACAGAGTTCTAGAAACCAAGAACAGTTTTTTATCTAAAATTGTAAAGACAGAATGATAACCTTATGACTTACTCATTGTAAGCTGAGTGATAACACTGCAGCAGTGGGGAACAAATAGCTTCAAAGATTCCTCTGGGCAGCACTGAAAACATATTTGTATAAATAAGTTTTTTTCAAAGGCACAAATATTTAACAGTCACAAACTACACACTAGCATTATTTTCAGTGGCAAATAAGGGCTGTAAGCAGCTACTGAAAGAACTATGAATTTTAAGCATTACAATCACGTGATTGATTCATTAATGCATCAGCCCCCCCACAAAACAAAACCCAAACTCACCTTTACAGCAGCACGGCACATATCTGCCACCATACGGCCAGCTACTCTGGTTTCAAATATGTGTGAAATAGAAAAATTAAAAACCTTCTGAAGGGCCACCTGTTAAGGTATATAAAAAATGAAAATGTCTAATCAGCATTTTAAAGAAAGTTAAATATCTTATAAAACATAAAAAAGAATATGCTCAGACTATACTAAAAGTAACCAAGTAGGAAATTTTTTAGCCATCAGAATTCATAAGGATTTTCTTAATAATCTTGCATTTGTATTTATAAACAATCTTTGCACAAGACCCTAATGTGAAGAAAACATTTGAGGCTCAAGATTTCATTTGCTATAGAAACACTAAACATAAAATTAGAGCTCTCGAAAGCAAATACAATTTAATTATCTTGTTGGCTAATTCAATATACATTTACCTCTAAAAGACTTGAAACAATTTATTTTATAATCAAGTCACAGAATTGTAAATGCTAAATGCAATAATGAACTCTAGATGTGGATGAATAATATTGAAAATTATAAACAATTCCTTTCAAAAGATTTTGGTTAAGAGATATTTATGTTAATTTATTTATACTCACGTAAGCTTAGTAAATATTTCATGCAGCTATAAGACAGTTTAGCTATTTAATGAGGATAAACAGTGATTGAACAGTGATAATCTCGAATGAGGGAAGAAGAAAACACAGTGTGGTCTTAAAGACCATACTATACAAAAAGGGTAACAACCAGTATCAAGTGAGTGTTGGCAGAAATGTCTTAAGGACAAACTATTTCTCATTCACCATACTTTGCCACATTTTTGTATTTTTAGGACTTAATTTCTATCATGTGATGGCATAAACAATTTCCAATACTTTTCTCCCAAGTAGTATTTAATTGTAAATTTTAAAAAGAGTCGATTATTGTTATTTGTAGTAACGTTCTATAAAGTTGCTGTGAGCACTTAATTATCAAATACTAAATTGCTAGCTAACAAAACCACTTTTCCTAGGAGAAATACAGGATTTATGTTCCTACAAGCCTCTGGTTACATTTCATCAATTGATGAATTTTGTTGTATGCGTTTCTGTTTAAAGACACCTTATTTAATATATATATTTGATTCGTTAACATTGAACTCAAAGTCAATAGCACTCTAACTGATGACTGAACAAAGCTTATCTAAAACATGTTATCTTTCTCCGTTAGACACATCACAACTCTTGTATGCTTGAACACTAAAAAGTGGCCCCCGCTTTTTGGGGCCATTTTAAACAGCAAAATCATCAATAAAAGGCACGAGAATGTGGGAAACCTAGCACTAGATAGACCCCAAAAGGACACTTGTTTACAGTACGAGAGCTGAAACAAGAAGGCAGAGTGTCACCTTTCTCAACTTCAGTTGGAAACATGAGCAACTCAGATTTTCCCCCACTTTTATAAGCCTACACAAAAGCACTGGAAGTAATGATAGGGAATCCAAATAAATTTAATAAGTAGGTGAATTTACAAAGATGGAATTTATGAATAATGAGGATCAACTGTATATTTTTTTCAAATTTTAGTATGGAAATAAAGGATAAACTGGCATTCATACACACTCTTAAAGTAATTTGAAGTTCAATTTTTAAAGCATCAAACAAAGTCAAAAGATTGGAATTTAATTTTTTATAGCAATGCATTCTTACCATAAATATTTCTTTGGAACACTGTGTAAGGATTGTACTAAACGTAGAAGACAGACCTAATTCAACTAAACTCTCCAAGTGAGTCATTTTCTCAGTTTCTGTCTCTTCTCTTGTTTGCTCCAATGTGCTACTTTCTATAAGTGCAAAGCATCTAAATAAAAGAAAGTATAATTTTAGCAACTAAAAGCTGGTTAACATTTTTGATGATTAGATAAACACTGTCATGACTATTCAAGTGATAGCTAATTGGTACATAGCTCACAAATCAATTGTCCTTTTGTAACTTCAGAAGCCTCGTCCTTGGGTAGTAGTTAAATACAGGTTGCAACGCGGGGAGAGACTGGGACAGAACATTACTTTTTTTGAATGTCAGCAAAAGGGTGGGTCTGGGGTATACATGCTCACCTGTCCATAAACTGTAAGACAAAATCCTCAAATTCAGCTGTGGCTGAACAAAGTTCTCGTTCTACCTATAACATGTTAATGCGGAGATAAATTAGAAATACCCTCTGATTTTTTCCTGTGAACTAACAAAACTCCATTATGGTCTACACAATAGATAGAATGCTGCGTTAGAGTATTGCATACTTTGGAAACAGCACCATAATCACATATCAATTTAGAATATCTTGACCTACTACTTTCCAGGAATCAAAATAAGAATTAACGTGTTTGATAAAGGCCAAACCAGAAGAAGCTAAGCAGCTATTTATATTATCTACATTTTTCAAAGTTTGAAACTGCTGGTGTGTGTGTAAAGGATTATCTCTCACTATTTGAACATCGAAATGACAAAAGTCAAGTAGTAAACATGCCTGCATTAAAGAAAATAGTTCTGAAAGAACGACAGTAATAAAGAAAATTGCTCTTCATTAAATGCCAATCCCCTAAACAGATTTATTTCTAACATAAGATGAAAAAAAAATACAACCTTTGCTTAACATTAAAAAGTGACAAAATCACTGAAATACACCTCTAGATGTCAAAATAGCAATGATGACACGGCCCTCCATTTATATCATTATAGTCACAAAACAGTAATTTTAATTTGCTAGCACCTACCCAAAGTTGCTTTTAAGCTATCAGCTATTACTATGCATACACAATAAGAATTAGAACTCAGTTAACCAATTTCTTTACAACCAGAAAGCATCCTTACTTCTGTGAGGTCATTTCTTTCGTGTAGTACAGATGAACAGTCTACTAAAGGCACCAGAGTGGAAAATGTTGCTATAAACTGGAATGTAATCTGTGGAAAGATGCAGCAGATTTAGCATTAATTACATAATTCTAGTTCAAAAATAAAAGCATGCCATAATCTACAATAAAGTATCCAAATAAATTATTGTTAGGGAAGTCCCACAACAACCTTTCTGGAAATTTTTCACTTAGCATTGAATATAATTTTATGGTTGTCCACAATGAACTAGCTTTAGTAATGAGATTATACTACATTTATTTTCACATAGTTATTTTATTAGGTTTAAGCACAAAGTTCCCTAACTTTTTGTCACAGAGAGTTACTTTGCCTCTCACCTAAAAATGTAACATAACTAGGGGTGACTAGTAAATGCTAATATGTGGCAGCTAGAGACCGGGGAAGACGGAAGGTGAGCAACGTTGTCAAAGTAGGATCTGACATTTTCCACCCAGTAACTTCGATCATGCCCCTTTCCCCCCAGCCCCCATCACCAGTGTAGATGAAGGGAAGAGCAAGTGATCAGATGCCAGGATTTTTTAATGTCTCTGCTTAAGAAAAATAGTAAATATATAATGAGCTTTATAACATCAAATGACCATTAAATGCATACAGTTTTGTGGCAAGTTACTTATGAAGGAAGATGTTATATAGATCAATTAGCCGTCCACAGATCTAAACTTGGGCATCTACACTGAATTATTTTATACTGAATTATGTTCTAAAAAGTATTTAAAGAAAAATTCACAGGAGGCCTATTCCCACAATGATAGCTTAGCTACAAACCAGAATCCTCAGTGTGCTCACCATGCATTTACTGAAGTCATTTGGGTCCACCCCAGGCAACGCTCTCATCAGCAGAGGTAGCATGTGTGTCGGACCTTCAGGAAACCATCGGCCCCCTGATACCAAACTGCGGGCCACTCCAATCACACAACTTAAAGTAGCTGTGAGCTGGTGAGGTTCTGTTAAAGTCTCTAGTGCAGGATATGTTCTACAGTTTGAAAACAGAATTTTAAAATAAATTTCCATGATAAACATATATAATACACTAAATATACTAAATTCATAAAGTGTACTTTGGTTTAAAGGTTTGTAGCTAGCAGAATATTTTGAGTGAATATTTGCTCTCAAAGTTAACAGAATTATACAAATAAAGGAAAGGTACATGTTTCCCCAAGCCCCTGCATTTCATAACCTTTCTCCATGCAAATTCCACAGTGAAAAAGAACATAAACTGGTAGATTTTGCATTATTCCCGCCCTTCTTAATCCTCTTTCACATGCTAATAGAATTGCATCTAATCTAATCACGATTATTAGAATTTAGGAATAACACGTTACAACTACTCCTCTCTATCCCACTTACAGAAATATCATCTTACTTACTAAAACGGTGAAATTTCTATTTTCTACTTTTAAAAAGATAGCAAAACAGAAGTCACAGAAACCAAAGCAGAATAGAAAAGTAGAAGGAAGAGAAAACCAGAATAACTGTAGCCAGGGCTGAGGCTTTAACAAAACATGTAAAGCTACACTTACCTTTCAAGTACAGGGGGTATTACTAACTCAGGTCTCATGAGTGCAAGATTCTGCAGAGCCTGGGCTGCTTCTAAACTACCAGTTTTGCTAAACATAGCCAAGAGGACAGGTTGAATAATACATTGTACAAAGTCTGTAACATCTTGATCAGTAAGCTTATGGCTATCAGGCACAGGAGTTAACCAAGAAGGTTTCTTGTATCTTTCACGATGCAATCTTCTAACAACACTGTTTGGCAACCGCTGAAGTAGTTTCATTAACTTGTTCTGGGGACACAGAAGCAAAAAGTCCTAGGTAGGTTCTATTTCCCACATAAGTATTCATGGCTCCCCTGTACCCTCCCAAGAAAAGATTTTTAAAAGAGCTCTTATAATCTTATTACAAAGACTTGTATGGTATATCTTGATAGAATAAATCCTCTTACCAATTAACTATTGATAATAATCAATACAAATGTGTCTCAAATTTCAGTTTTAACATCTTGCACCACATAATCTTGCATCACATGAAGTCATTTAAAAAATAAAAAACTGACACAATAAAACTAAAAACATGATTCCATGCTCTGGTGGCATTTTTGTTACCATTCTGTTACCAGAATGTGGTATTTTGTCACCAGTTACCATACCAGTACTACCTTAATTTGTTTTTATGATTTATGAACACAGTTAAGTTAATTTGAACTTTATCACTTATACAGAGCCAAAGCTTATTTGAGGGACAGAAAATGTATTACATGTAACACAATAGACAATAGTTATTTGTGACAATATCTTTAAAAATTCCAAACCCTAGAGTGAAAAACAGACAGACTCACCAGCCACCGCCCATTATTTGAAGGATGGTAAAAAGATGTGATGCTGTTAAACAAACCAGCCAAATGTTTTTGCACTAGCTTACTTGGTCCACCCTGTTTAGATAAAAAGAGTAAAAATATCAGTACCCACATTATACTGTAAAATCGGAGGTGTTAACAGGCCTAAGATTATATATAAATCTCTAATTTGGCTCCTGTTCATTCCACTGACAAAAATCAATTCTACCTCTAAATAAGAGTAAATAACATTTCCCGATGAACTTCACACAAATCAATTCAAAACATTCTATTAAAAATAAGGGCAACTCACTGAACCCAAATTAGAAAACGGAAAAGGTATGTCTCAATTCAGGATAACAGGATCTTTTACTCTTATGCAAGCAAGTAACTTTTGTCACTAAGATTACCATTTAAAATAATCAAGAGTGGTAACATCAAGCATGAAAAACATTCCTCAAATGATTCAAGAATTGAATTTCTCATTGCAGGACATGCAGAGGTTAAGATTTACACAAATGCATAAAATATTTTATTATTATTTCTAAATGTTTCAAATAATTAAATCAAAATATGTGTGACTACATTTTGACTCAAAAGAAAAAAAATTTCTTAATCTATTGCCAAAACAAACACAAAACAACCAAACAACAACATAACCTGGGGGGGCGGGGGGAATGAGGGAATAGGCAAGCATTCATCTTATCAAGTAGAGCAGCCCTGGGAAAAAGGACTACATAAAACTTGACCTCAAAAACCTCCTGTCTCAAGATGATCTTCTTTCAGTAAACAACACAAACTTAATTAAGAATGTTTTCCTACTGAAATGAAATCCACGTTCATATTTCCCAATCTAGAACGGGGCAACCACTAAAAAGACCATAATTAATTCCAAAGCAAAATACCAACAAAATTTTCAAAATTCTAACATAACATTTAGCATTGCTGATTTCTAAATAAATTCAAAATTCATATTAAACACAAAATGACACTGCCAATGAGAACAACTGTGTGAGAAAAAACTGCAACATTAACTAAAATAAGGCTGATACTAATCACTAATTCTATGGCTCCTAAAAAAATGAATTCCAACTCATTGCTTATGTAAGATAGTAAACATCCAAGAGTTTTTGTTCTTATTGCACATCAGAAAGAAAATCGGATTCCCACTGTTTAATAATGCAATAGCAAAAACTGGGGAGCTTGAATTTCCTTTTTCTCTTTTAATCTTAAAATAAAATTTAACAACTATACCTCTCCCAACCATTCTGACCTTTTCACAGATACAACTAGTACAAAACAACCAACTGAAAAACAACATAATCTAGGAGGAAATACCAAACAGAATAATTATTAAAGGAGACAGCTGTAGAAGAAATATGAATGACAATCCAGAAAATCATAGTAAAAAGTTGTTCTATATCATTTTGTTTTTTAAATTGTTAAGAAAAATTTTGTGGGATTATACCATGAGGTTCTATATTCTTATTTAAAAAGTAATGTTGAAATCCAAGCATGTGGATATATTTTTACTTTTCCTCAATGTTGTCAGTAAAATAATCCTTCAGACTTTTCCTTTCACTAAGATTGTTAATAAACTTTGCATTCAGCGCAATGTTTCATGTGAACATTGATACTAAATCATATGTAGAACCATGAATTCTAATCCCACCTTTTATCACTCTCAATTCGGCTAAGTCTCTTTTTTTAATATAAATTTTATTGGGAAATATTGGGGGCAGTGTGTTTCTCCAGGGCCCATCAGCTCCAAGTCGTTGTCCTTCAATCTAGCTGTGGAGGGCGGAGCTCAGCTCCAAGTCCAGTCGCCGTTTTCCATCTTTAGCTGCAGGGAACGCAGCCCACCATCCCATGTGGGAATTGAACCAGCAACCCCGTTGTTGAGAGCTTGCGCTCCAACCAACTGGGCCATCCGGCTGCCTCGGCTAAGTCTTTTAATCTATGGGTCTGGTTCCTGGTCTGTAAAACTTACATTCTGAATCTCTCAAAACTCTATAAACTTTTGACTACTTTTAAGGTGCATTGGTTATGGGCAGTTATAAGTGGTACATTATGAGTACAATTCTGAGGCTAAACATATCCAAGAACCAAGTGACCAACTCAGCCACTAATACAGACTTGTGTAACTATACAGAATTTTTGTATGGTTAACATACAATTAAATGAACTACATATAAAGCAAATATATTACAAACCATCATGGCAGTGATCCATATTACAGCATGTCCTATATCATAAGCATTTGTTAAAAATCTTGGGACTAATACTTGACTGCTTCCCACTGGGAGGTTCAAGCTTCTCAGAATTCTTGTAAATATCTTTAAAAGAAAAAAAAGAATTAAGAATACATATTTACAGATATCAAGTAACTCTTTCCTTAAATAACTTAAGTGTTAGATACTAGTATTATTGGATGTATTCTCATTTGATCAGTTTTGAAGCAATTTATAGACTGCTTAGTAATCTGCTTTATTCTTTGAAAATTATATACAAATATCTATAAAAATTTAAAAATGATACTCTGAGGTGACAGGCATGTGGATACGAAGCAACTGTATCCATATAACCATAAATGGACAAATGAAATACAGTAAAATGTAAAAAGGCAAAACGTACATAACTGCAGTTAAACGTGAAATATTTTGACTCCTATCTCTAAATATACGAAAAAATTATTCTCTTATATTCTTATTCCATGCCAAGGATGCACAAAATGGAAATGTCTTCTGGCAGATTCCTTTCCCTCTCTAAATTTTAACATTGGCTTGATTTTTTCCCCTAAGAATTTGCATTTTTATGTCATTTAATAATCACATTTTAATACAATTAAATTTATATTTTAAATCTCTCATTACTAACAGATAGGGGGCCCAAGGGTAGAGAAAAATTACTTCTTAGTTTCCACTGGCCAGCAACACCAGAATACAGCACAAGAAAAGGCAAACAGAGCATTTGCCTTTGCTGGTCCCCAGCCTGGCTCTACCGTCACCACAGGTTTTACAATCACCTGGATGCCCTACACCAGCCCTCCGGAGGCTCTATCGGTGATTCTATTGCAGGTAAAACAATACCGAAGATGCAACGTTAAGAACACTGAACCTAGAGACACTCTAGCTTTATTTACTCTAGGAAAATATATGTGATCTAAAAACTGGAGAACACACTAGAATAGCAATCAAACACAATACACAAAATTCACTGCAAGGTAAAAAAGTATGACTCCCTGAATAACATACTTAGCACTTTCTAAATTACTCATCCTAAAACTTACAGTTCATGCCCTGCATAGGTAAGACAAAAATCACACGTTTGATATCTCGATATGATCCTATTACTTTTGAAAATAAAGGATCCACCCTGTAAATTATGTTTTTATTAATGCTAAAAATATATTTTAAGTGGTGCTGGGAATTAGCATGTAAAACACACTTCTTAAAGACATAAAAGTGATGTCAGTGCTATCGTATATATCCAAATGTTCTTAATTACCTTTGGTACATATGGATCCCAATCTATGTACCCTATATTATCTGTAGCCAATCGAGCAAAGAGATTTACTAGTTGCTGAAAGTAAACAGAACAAGACAGTTAATACATTTGTTGTTGTTTTTAATGTCATACATAGTCACATTCCTTACTCATTTATTATTTTCAGCAATCCTTATTAGCATACCTTAATATAAGGTTTATAACTCAGTTTTTAAAAATCTCCAAATTTAAGTTCTGATTATTGTCACCCATTTAAAAAATCAATTACAGATAGAATGTTTATAAAAAGGGAAATGACAAAGCATCATCCACAGTGCAAACAGAAAAAGCAATTTAAATCCAATAAGCATGTAGAAAACATCCACTGTGGGTGCAGTAACATGCTAGTGAGGGCACAAAAGGAAACAAACAACAGGGCCTTATATAATTCATGCATTTCACATTATATGCGTATACTTCTACATACTGATAAAACCAAAATCAAGAAATGTCTACTTCTGCTGGAATACAACAAATAAAATTTAGAAAACAGATTACAACACTGCTAATAGCCAATTCTAGGAACTGAAGTTCCTTATCAAATGATTTCACGTATTTATTTTCAAAATAAAAAGTATAGGAGGAAAAAATAGGATACTCACCCCCTCCCACTGTGGGAGATTTTGCACTGAAACCCAAAGGCCAATTAATTCATCAAACCAAAGTCTGAAGAAGAAAAACATAACAACTTATCAATAGCAAGTGATTTATAGAAAGTGGTTCAAAGCCAGGTGTCCTTTGTATTTTTTAATCTATTATTCCTACTGATAACTATACAACCCAGAAAAAATAATACTGAAAGTTACAAAGTTAATGCAACAAAGGACTGTTTTTGTCTGAATATTCCAATTTGTTTATGTTAAAAAGACTAATCTCATACAACTTTTTCTTCATTATTAAGTACTTACTGTCCACCCCCACCTAATACTGTTTATAAGTTTCTCCTTCCTCTCCCTCCTTTCTCACTTGGTAATGTTTTCATGTTACTACCTGTTCTTGCAACTCTCCCTTACTTTCTAGTCTTTAATAAGCCAATTAGTAATTACATCATTAACTAGCACTGTAGTGAATGTTCCACAAAAGAAAGGAGCCACAACGTGTTAGGTGCAATTAAATTATAGTAGGAGAAATTATCTCAAATTAAAGAAATAGAAAATATAGGGGCAAGAAATGGTTTGAATATTAATGAACTTTTAAAAATGTCAAAGAAATTAAGTTTTTAGAATTTTTGAATTAAAATTAAATTTTCATAAATATACAGCAATATACAAAATTTCTGACTTGACAGAAATAAAAGATTTGACATCTCACTACAGAAAACATGAGGGGGGATGGATTAAGCATGAATTCATAACATGGTAATAATTTTTATTATCCTTCCAGCCTTTTTTCATACCTTTTTCTTTTTTTAGAAAAGTACAGTCCAAATATTTTTCATTCTAGAGTTTACTATATATCTACAATTATTTAGAAAAAAGTAGTTCTTAAAAATGGTGCAAGGACAAGAATAAGTTAAAAAAAAAAATTATGAGAGACCCAAGAAAAACTACACATGCGGATTAAAACAAAATTTTAGGAAAACACTCTTCCTTTTCTCTCAAACTCTATGCAATTTAACATTTCTATCACTGCCAATTTATTGATATTTTCCACTCCTTTTTGCATTTATTATTCTTTCTCTCGATTTCTGAAATTAAAGTCCTCATCTCATCTGGCTTGACATACAAGCATTATTCTATTTACAATCTTACATTTAACTATTTTAGCCTTCATACACTTCAAATATAGTAAACATAATGGTTGAGTTAGTAAATTTTTTTTACTTAATATGACTTTACTAGCTTGCCTATGTATCTGTATTTTTTGCTGTATTCTAGAATTCGTCAACATATGTATATACTTACTTATAACCTTTATGATGAAGCTCTGGAGGAAGGGAGGTAGGAAGAAATATTTCAAAATAAGTGATAGCCTTTTGCATTGTTACATCAAAAGGGCACATCAAAGGCCGCCATTCTTCTAGCATCTCCGCTGTCGCGTCTGCTGGAAAATATCTAATAAAAAAGAAGGTTTCGTGTATCTGATCAGTGGCTATAAGCTCTACATCACCAACATATGATTGACAAAAAAGGGCGAAGAGGGGAAAGGATTTCATAAAATACATCACAGATTACAAATGTCAAGTTAGCCTAGAAGAAACACACATTTTTACAACTACATACTCTGACACATTTAGGATAAGGTATATTTTCTTCGTGTCTATGGGACTTAGAAAAATGCTATAAAGTTGTAAAACTCAGATAAAATACAAAGTCACTCAGATTACCTACAAACTTAAACATGGTTGTTGTAATTTTCCTTCTTGTGTGCTATGTAATAGTAACAGAAAAAAATCTTGTCATAGAGAATCCAGTCTATGTAAGAAATAGATAATCAGTGAAGAGAAAGAGAACATCAATCTCTAAGTACCTTGGGACAACCCATTTACCCTCTTCACTGGACCACCAAGTGCTCCTGTACACAAGAGAGGACTGACTGCACTAGAGGATTTGACCCCATCAGCTCTAACATTCTACAATTGCTATGAAATGGGCAGAAGCATTCCTGGGGTAGAGAAGATTTACAAAATTAAAATCTGAAATGTGCACACACACACACAAATCAAAGGTCAATGTACAACTTACCAAATTATGGGGTTTAAAATAACAAAAAGCATACGAAAAATTCTGCTTTGGGTATGGCCAAAAAGTTAGGAAACTCTTTCAAATACAGTTTTGGGTTTGGCCTACACATTGTATTATTGATCCTATTATATCTTTATACATCTGTGTAATTGGAATCACACTTCATTCCTTTCTGTGAAAACTAAAATTATGTTTCTGGGAACATTTCTTCTGAGCCATCACACATTTGTGTGCTGCTAGGTTGCACTGTGCCACAGGTTAGAAGGTCTTTTTAAAGAAGCAGGGCATATTCCTCCATCAAAACTCTCATGCATCAATTCCCCTTCATAATACTTCAGAGCCAACTAGTAGCCTAGTGATTCAAAATAAAAGCTTAGGTGTTCCATGAACTACCTAACAACCTAAAACCCAGTAGGTACCTCAGTGATGCACAAGTTTTCAGTGAGCAAACACAGGCCAAAAGAGTAACTGCCTAGTACAAAATGACACTGCTCCTTGGTGGCTTGACTCAAGTTAAACCTTAAGACTCTTAAAAAAGAAGACATTTTATATCCTGAAAATGCATTTGCCCATGACTGAGTAGTACAGTAGGTCAGCAACAAACACCTGATTTATAAAGTAACTTTAACTCATATTATAAGCATATGATAAACATAGGAACTTCCACTCAAAAGAATTCCCTGCATCCACAGCAGGACAAGTAGTCTTAGAACAGCCTGATAAACATGAATGAGACAGGTCAAGTCCAAAGAACTTAACTTTAATTAATCAAAACTAAATTCTACGCATATTCATCTTTAAACATCAGAATAATGGGATATTTCGAGTCAAGTATTCTAATAAAAGAGGACATACTAGAAAAACAATGTATGGATCACCTTCTTGTTATTACTCTAATGCAACACACTTACAATGCTCATTCTGGAAAGTATTTTAGATCTAAGTGACAATACTCTCAAATAACCTTTCAAATAAAGATGATTATACATAAATTATGGCATTCTTACTTTATAATGGGTGACTGACACCCACACCACTTAAAAATTTCTCAATTTATAAACGAAATCTGAAAAATTCAGTGCAATAGTTGGCAATATGTTGTGCCCAGTGACTAACATCACAACATCAGAAACTATACCTTTAATTTCCTCTTCAAAGCATACTAAAGATGGGGGAGAGCCCACAAAAACAAGAAGCTTTATAAATTGAGAAGCTACTTACGGTCGGCAGCTTTTCACGAGTGTTTTGAGAACATTTTCGACAGAACTGGAAGAGAAAAAAGCCATTATAAATTAGGGTGGTACATTTTAAGAACACATCTAATTTAATTAGTAAATATCTCCAAGATCTGTTCATAAATTTAAGTATTACCTGTGTACATACAATAACTAATCTTTTTCCTTCACACAGACAGAACTGTAAGGATTAACTACCTAAACTCTATAATCTACTCTTTCCTTTGCCCTCACTTTGCTCATTCTCTGCTGTGACCTAAAGGGAAGAAAACCAGGAAAAGAAGAAATTATTTTCAATCTCTACAAAGTAGGCAGCAATGACCCTACTTATCAATACATCAAAAAATATGTTCGGTGGCTTAACACTTCAAATACTAATTTTAAATTTTGATTCAAGTGCTTTTACATAAAAACAAAGACCAGACAAAATTTGGTGTGTTTCTATGAGCAACTGCCAAAAACTAGTTTTCTGTAACCAACTGATGAGAGTTCTATAATCCTCCAAGGTACTTTATTGCCACCAACAATTATCAAAAAAAAAAAAAAAGCAACAGCCATCTTTTAGACCAGCTGCTGTAAAAATTAGTTGAGTAACATTAAAAGCTACAACCTATTTTCCAACTTGTAGGTGGCTCAAGTGAATATAAAAAACAACAAATATTTGTCTATAAATTTATAATAAACAACTGGTTTAATGAAAGGCCAATATGTACTGGTTTAAACACACATAATCAGAATGGAATATTTAAAATATTAACTAGACCATAGTAAAAAGGTCAAATGCAAATAAATAAAACAAAGGGGAATTAGGTAATTTTGAAATGGAGTTTCAAATTAATGTGTGGCTACTTACAGTATGATACGTACAAGTAAAAATAAAGCAAGTCCCCAAATCTCAAGGAAAGAAAATTATGGGGGAAAGGGGTAACTTTCAGGCAGTGCTTCCATCTGATACTTTTTCATTAAGCTTCTTGAAATTCTTAAGCCCTGAAGTCTATCCAATTTCTCTTAAAGCTAAAGAACTAATCTTCAAAGAAATTCCAAGGAATAACACAAACCACGTAATCAATGTATTATATAACCAACAGAGGAAAACTATAATTTTATTACTTGAAGCAGTAGAAATCCTCTCTAATTTCACAACTACTCAGAAAACAATTAACTGAAGAGGAAACTGGGCTACAACTCATGAGATAATTCAAAAATAAAAAAGATAACGATATGGCCAGAAAGCCATCATGGAGCATTTTCTCTGATTGTATCAGAGTGTCTACCTTCTCTCATAAAACAGCTAAGCAGTTCAGAAACACAGATTTTAGTTTAGAGAACATCTAACTTTGCCTGGTGAAAACAAAAAAACAAACTTCTCTCCAACTACGATTAAAACTCCTTGAAGACCACGACTATAATATTTTTTACTTCTGGGCATTGTTCAAGTGTTTATAACGAGGCTATCCACTTATTTATTTACTTACGATGCTCAATAAACATTTTCTGACAAGGCAATAAAGAGCACAGATCTTCGGATCTTTTAGTTTGGACTGAAGAACCCCATTTAGAAACAAATTACAGAATTAATAGGCAAGGTTTAAAGAGCCATCTAATTCCAAACTAAACAGATCAACCTAAAGATTTTAAAACGATAATTCTAAAATGGTAAACTTTCTGTCAAAGGATACCAGTACAAGTAGAAGATCTATAATTCTACCATTCCTAAAGTTTGTGTTCATATTAACTTTTCATTTATTGTGCTGTTTCTGTGGCAACTCATTTGAGAGCATAACACAGAAAACCTATTTTCTCTGGTAACTATTCTATTCTACCAATAAACTTCCCTATGTCAAAAATGGTTCTACAAAGTAAGTCATAAAAAAGGCTACATACTTATGTTTTCTACAGTACCCTTCACTCTTCAAAATAGGTTAATTATAATACTTGATAGCTGTCACTTCACTCATAAGAGGAATAGGTATGTGGGAATATGACAGTTCATCCAAATAAAGTCAATTTCAACCCCTCCTTATATATAAGGACCGTAGCCATTGGATTTATGCTCTATCCAGAAAAGGGTACAATCTCTCTAACCTGTGATATCTGTATAGTGACCTTTTGTGATTCTTGTAATCTCTCAAGATGAAGGGAACAATGTTTCTGTTTAAAAATAAAATAAAAGGTTAAGGCTAGATGCTACTAGACTCTAATTTCACTAATTTTCAGAGGGAGTGAATAATCACTACATATGTTTCCAATTTTTGGAAATTTATAACACTAAAGTGATAACAAATCAAAACACTTTCTTTTTTTTTTTTAATTACAAGGGATCTACACAGGGACTAAGCTTTGGGTGGGTTTTCTCATACCTATTTCTTCTTAGTAAAGGCACGCTAAGTTGAAAAGAAAGCCATAGTATATCATGTAATGGTTCACAGCTTGGACTCAGAGTCAGACAGACTTGAATTTGAATATTAGTTCTGCTGCTTACTAGTAGTGCAAGTTGTATAGCCCCAGTTTTTCAATCTATGTAAGAGCAATAATATCTACCTCTCAGAAAGCTGTTATAAAAATTAAGTGAGACAAGGTAAAGCAGTTAACTGACCCAAAATTAAGCACAATAAATGTTAACTACAATTATTTCATACTTAGCCAAAATAAATTATATTTTAAGAACTAAATTTTTTGTGCTCATTTTTCATTTTGTTTTTATATTTTACTCCTGCCTCACGGTAGCTATTAATTTATGATTTAGAAATCACATCAAAATAGGAAATTCCTCCCCCAACTGCCACCCTACTTATTAAGGCAGAAAGTAAGTTCTTGTCCTAGTTCTTGAGCTCTTGTCCTAGATTTAACAAATGACTCTGTCAGTTTTCCTCTCTGGACTGCAATTACCTTATGATGACATTCTTTATGATTTCGCTATGATGACATTAATAAAGCAAATGCCAAATATGGAGCAGAGAGGCCTGAGGTAAGGCAAAGGCCTTCGCCTCCAATTCCTCCAGTTACTGAGATAGTAGACTTAGATAAACCTGGAGGGTTATGCTTCCTACCTGCTCCTCTTACCTAACTATCAAGCCAGTAGTCACTTCTAATCCAAAGAAATGTACAGCAAATGATATATCCAACATGAGGGTTGTGTGGACTGCCCACAGCCAGAAGTACTTTCACAGCTTCACTTGACAATCCTTCAACTAAAATTTATCTTCAGAACAGTCATACAGACTTTTTGATAAATGAACTGGGAAACTGTAACATTGGTATATTCTATATACTACCTCTGCATTCACCTCCTTATAATTTAATGGTAATGGCTTATACAGTATTTTCTTTTTGTAAGATTGTACTTAAGACTGCATCTAAAAGAAGTCAAATTTACCTGCTTTCTCTAAACCTAAACAAATCAACCATCAATTAGTCAAATACTATCCATCTTATATCTAATCTTTCATGATCTACTATTGCTTCATTAGATCAGCAAGTAGTCATTTTTCAGTCACTTCACACAAATTAGGGTCAAGATAATTTTACCATAACAAAGTTAAAATTGCTTTAAAAAGATCAGTTTCTAAAAAAAAAGATCACTGTAGTACAGAGACAGCTTTCAGAAGAAACACTATCAAGTCATTAACAAAAAAAAAACACAAAAAAACAGTCTGTAATTTCCAAATAAAATAATTTTTTAAAAAGCACACAGAATGTTCCTCAAATACCACGTTAAAAATCATATGGCAAATGCCATATGAATAATCATTTATTAATAAAACTGTTATAAATTTCAACAGGTCCTCAAAGAAATTACTTTCATCACATCATTACCATGTTAAACTCTGTAGCTAGAGATCATTCCTGAGCTACTGCCCTTAACTGAAGCTTAGAATGTAGTCACATGTGTCAAGTTCCTAGCAGAGGTTAAGAACATGTTATTTCCATGTGTTGATGGGGAAAATGAAAGATTTAACTGTTATCTTAAGGATAAGAGCACCAATTCAAATGGTCCTCTGAGAGATCAATAGAGAAAAAATGCCATCAAGAAGAAGTACCAGAAAAGGGAAATAACAGGGAAATCTTTCCAGAGACAAATAAATATGAAAAATGAAAGAGTTTAATACTATATGAGCCCCTTAGAACTATACATAAGAAAAATATATGTACTTAAAAATATAAATATACTTACTTGTATACTTAAAAAGTATATAGATATGCTTAAAATGTATTTTTTTTAAAAAGTAAATGCATTATCCAGGCCCAAACTACGCACAACGCAAACATGTAAACCTTTAACGCCAAACACAGAAAAAGTAAAATGGTAGTGATAAGACGAAATAAATTTATATACATAACTCACATATGAATTGTCCATGCCCATTTTGTAAAAGCTAATCTATGCATAATTTCCCACAATTTATTGGTAGCAATATCCTTCATTGGTGTGCTGCCTCCACTTGTAACTTGCAATACTGCTATTCCAATTAAGCATATGAGGTACTGTTTTATGAAATAAAATCATCCCCATAAAATTCAAATGCTTCTTTTATGAAGTAAGCAATTCTTATGTTCCTAGTATGAAGTTCACAACTACCTAGCTCCTTTCCAATTTTGATTTTTCTATTGAATAAAAAATGCTACACAATGTTTCTCCAGTAGAAAGTTGAAACAGATGAGAGTGAAAACGATCTCTGCCCCTGAGGCAAAAGACAAAAGGGAGAGGGCCGGCCCAGTGGCTCAGAAGGTTAGAGCTCCATGCTCCCAACTCCGAAGGCTGCCGGTTCGATTCCCACATGGGCAAATGGGATTTCATCCACAAGGTTGTTGGTTCAATTCCTCGAGTCCCGCAAGGGATGGTGGGCAGCGCCCCCTGCAACTAAGATTGAACATGGGACCTTGAGCTGAGCTGCCACTGAGCTCACGGATGGCTCAGTTGGTTGGAGCACGTCCTCTCAACCACAAGGTTGCCGGTTTCAACTCCCGCAAGGGATGGTGGGCTGTGCCCCCTGCAACTAGCAACGGCAACTGGACATGGAGCTGAGCTGCGCCCTCCACAACTAAGACTGAATTCAGGACAACAACTTGAAGCTGAGCTGCGCCCTCCACAACTAAGATTGAAAGGACAACAACTTGACTTGGAAAAAAGTCCTGGAAGTATACACTGTTCCCCAATAAAGTCCTGTTCCCCTTCCCCAATAAAATCTTAAAAAAAAAAAAAAAAAGAACATAATCATAATGGATCTTTAAAAAACAAAAGACAGAAGGGAGAGAGAAGATAAGGGAAAAAGGGAAGAGAAAGAAGTTTAATAATCCTTGCTCAAAACAATGAAACTTTTAAAATCATACTGTAATGCATTGCTCTTTACGCAGTGGTTTCAATGACAAACAAACAAGGTACATGAATTAAACATTTGAAAGACAGTTAAACGAAGCAACCTTTCACTTCTGATTATAAAAATAGTATTCTAAAAATAGTATGAACACATGCAGTCTGCTGACAAAACTGTTTCAAAATGTGTCAGAATACATCTAAGATGAAAATACTCAAAATATTCCAAAAACATGCCATATTACAGGGCTCTTTGAGGGGTTTTCTGAAATAAAATGTTCGTAAAAGGTTGTAATTTTAGCCTGTAGCCATAAACACTTGCTATACTAGGCGTGCTAAATAGAATCTTAAAAAAGTAAATTTTATGTTTTAAATGATTCCCTCTTAGAAACTCATTGAACAGAGATTAGTTCTGAGGAACAGAAAGCAAATGTACTACATGTAGCTCTCCAACTGGTTTCTCTAACATTTCTGCGTAAGAACTAAGACTGCAAGTTTCCTCTGATTTTAACATCAACGGAAGGGTGATGAAGCAAGTGCAAGAGCCAAAGAATTTGAAAGTCTTTCAAAGTTGAAGTTTTATAACTTTATATAGTGTGATCTGAATGGAAATAAGGTAACAGGTACTCCTTTCAAAGGTAGAGGTAAATATATAACAGCAAAAAAAATTACAGAAAATTAGAGAATTAATAAAGAATATTTACAGTCCTGAAAAATGTTTTAAGTATAATTTTTTCTACTTTTTTTCAGACAATTTTCTAATGTTGTCCTACAGTGCTGCCTCTCATCAAGCAAGAGTCTCCTCAAAATTAGTTTCAGATCCCCAGTATTCTTTCCGACCGCTTCAAATAGGAACACACTGTCATTTTTAAAAAGAAGCTGCATCAACAGAGCTGCAACTGTGCACTCCATTTACAGGAGATACACAGCCGTGTGTGTGAGTATTCCAAGCCACTGGACCAGTATGATTCATCTTCTTAAACAGCATTAATTTTAGTCAAGAGATATCTAGGAAAGAAATTTTTACTTATGGAAACATTACTTAATGAGCCCAATACAGATATGCATGTTTAAATAAAATGTAAAACTTCTAAGGAATTTCTCACACTAGGTCTCCTAATGAAGTACCTCAGAGCCCTGGGGAAAGAAAGGAAAGAGGTATGAAGTAGACAGGTTGACAGTACAGGAAAAACAATTGTGTTTTAGGAACCAGAAGATCAAGGTCTCAGAGATTTAAAAACAAGAAAAAAGAAAGCAGTTCCTCAACACGTGCTAGAGCAGAGATAAGAAAACAGGAGGGACTGATTCATAAGGCAGAAAACTTTTGATTACACGGATGCAAGATAAGAGATGGCAACCCCACAAGGCTCTAACCACATGTAGGAAGCATTTTGGAAATGCATGCGGCATTTTTAATTACCACAATCATGGGGGAAGGCTCAATGGACCTTTAGATATTAAAGCCAGGTATATTAGATAGCCTGTAATTCATGGAATAGCCAGACACAACAAAAAATCGTTGCAACTTTCAAATGTCCCACTGCATGGTTATACAAGTTAAAATTGTTTTAACTTAAAAGTTAACTGCTTTAAACATTAGATATTTTTAGCACTGTTTTAATGGACACTGTATCTTCTGGGAATACAACATGTAAATTGAACAAGGCTCCACCACTTTGTTTTGCTGAAAATTTTACCTAGGGTTATTCATTATTCCTGGAAAAAAATCACACCATCATGGCAATTCCAACTCCAACACTTGCAAGACCATATCCCTGTGTATGTGTAGTAGTTGCATGCAAATATGTAACTAAGACTAACAACTGTTTTAACAGTCTTAGAACAAGTGTCACTACATTGGCAATTAAAAGAGACACAAAACATGAGGATATCATAGAATTTCATTAATAATTTTGTTGTTAAAATGCTGTATATTATTTACTGTCATTCATTTGTCACATTGCACAATTTATGTTGTAGAAATTATATATTGCCATTATTTATTTTGGCATTGCTTGCTAGTTTTCAATCTTATTCTGACATTCTCCCCAGAAGTCTACTGCATAAATTCTCTATGATCTCATATATTAATGCTTCTTTCCCCAATTCATCTTTTGCCTCTGTTTTTCACACGCAAATAATGTTCAAAAACAGTGTTTCGTGATACAAAATAACTACACTACCCTACATTAACTACATAATTACTGTGACACTGTTATAAATAAGGTCAGCTGATCTATGAGAACACCAAACTTCCTTTTTTCCCAGTTCAGTAGTCTAAAATTAAAGTCATTTCCCTCTCTTTGGCCATATTTAATTAAGTCTGGTCTGTTATCCTTTATCCTAGCATTCATTTTATGTCCACTCAATGATGCTCTTTCATTTTCTTGTATGTCTTACACAGAATGTGTTCCAACCTCTTCTCTTTTAAATCCAAATATACTCATTCTAAACAGGGCAAAATCTGAGTACCATACTGTGTCTTTTAGTTTAATAATGCCTGCATGTTTGAAATACAGTTTTTATAATAAATTACTTTCCCATTATTCCTTTTATGATTAAGACATTATTTATATTTATTTCTGTCACTGAGTATAGATAATGAGTATAGGTAGGTCATATTATTTATGAATTTCATTTAAAAATAATTAACTACAGAATACACAAAGGGGTGCTGAGTTTGTTAAGAGTTGAGAATAACTGCTTGAAACCAAGCAATAATTTCAGCAAAGTCACACTCTTCTAAAGACCACGAACAGCCATGGTGAAACTTTTAAGGAACAAGGTTTCCACAAGAGCAAGAATGATGTGAAGCTTCAGGAAAAGACATGGTGATTAGCATAGTATCAAGAATGGGGGGGAGGGACGGCGGACAGTTAGCTCAGTTGGTTAGAGAGTGACGCTTGTAACACCAGGGTTGCCGGTTTGATCCCCACATGGGCAAATGTGAGCTGCGCCCTCCACAAGTAGACTGAAGACAACTACTTGACTTGGAGCTGATGGGCCCTGGAAAAACACACTTAAAATAAATAAAAGTTAAAAAAAAAAAAAAAAAATGTCAAGGTCACGAAAGGCAATGACTGAGGAATTCCTCCAGCATAAATGAAACCAGAGACATGACAATTAATTCAAATATGATCTTGGATTAGTTTTCAGATCAGGAAGGAAAAAAAAAAAAAGCAAGAAGAAGAAGAACCAGGGGAGGAAGTATAAGTACTGACTGACACTTAGTGATAAGCTTTAACAAATTTTCAGGAAAAGGCTGGTACTACTTGAAGAGGAAAGCCATAGGTATTTATTAATGACCACACAGGACTTACAAGGAAGTAGCTGCCTTTGCAAAAGGTAAAACCTGTCAGGGTGGGAAGTATGACACTTGGTTATGAAGAAGCAAATAAAAGACTTATTGAACAAAATACCTAATTTAAAGACTTTCAGATGCAGCCAAAATAATCAGCCAGGAAAATTTCAGAAAAATAACTGATTTTGAACACACTTTAAAGGTCTCTGAAATCTATGAAATGGTGATTCCAGTCCAAACTTCAATGGGCTCATATTTTAAATGTGCCCAATCAATCGAGTCTACACCGTGCTCCTTCCAGCACCAATAAAACTCATAAGGAGCATTTACAACAAAGCTCTTATGTTAAATTTTGGATTTTCATAATAAATATTTATAAAAACATATTTGAATATTGTACCATTTAGTTTCATGATGAATTTTGCTATTCTGATGGCTGGAAAATAGGTTCACTTGTTTTAACACATGAAATCTTCAGGACATAAATGGCTTCTGACCACTCTATTTGTGACCAATGTCTGAAAACCAATTAGGACCTAAGTTCAGGATCACTTAAGTCATTTTCTTTTCTACTTTTTCCATTTATGTCATTTCACTATTTACTTACCTATGACCTAAAAATCTCTTAAACTCTGCCATCTGCAGTAATTTTCAAAAAATTCTACGGTAAGGGTATAACAAAGGCTGCCCACTTAAGTGAAGCCTGAGGATTAATCATGGATTAAATGAACTGAACTGGGGAGACTTCAAGAACTAATGAAACAATGTAAACATGTCTAGGATTGAGAGAGAAACCACAGGAAAAAATCTTTAAAAACTTAATTTATAGAACAGAAAAAGGAAAATAATACAGGTGTATAAAATGATGCTCTTCAGGAAATGAGTACATATGTATATGACAAACAACTATAGGTAATGAGAGGAAACAACTATTAAAATTGAAGAAAATATTTCCTAAAAGTAAACTTCAATCATAAATAATTTCAGAGTATTTTAAGCCAAACATGCTACAATTGAAAAAATTAAGAACTAGATCACAAATGGACAAACCCTGTTTACAGGAGAAAAGTGATACTTTGCAGTCAAGCCTAAAATTACTATTAATCAAACAGGGTAAATCATCATATTATATTCTGTAAAATCAGAATAAAATACAAAATGTACCACAAACAGAGATCCGGAAGAGTTAGGATATATGTAACAAGAAGCCATCATCAGCCAGAGATTTATAACCTTAATATGTCTAAACATTACTAGAAAATAACACAAACTGAGGACTGTGTATTTTAATAGTTTGTGCTCTAAGAATAGTCAATCACCGAAACTGATGCTTCTTTGAGAGTGTGCCCTCTGGGATGTGGGTGCCTCCCAGAATGTGTAAGACTCCCCTTCTTGAAGCATTTGCTTTACTTGAAGAATTAAAATACACGTGGATATATTATGATGAATGCCAAATGTGCATTACTATTTTAATGACAAAATATTAGATTTCAAACAAAAATCTCTTCTTTCTTTGGTCAGTATGGTGATGTTATCTGTTAAAAGAGATATCTTGGTGAAAAATTCTTAAGTACACTTTTAGATATAGTTTATAGAGGGCAAAAATTGTTTTAGTAGTCAAGTTACATAGAAATAAGTATAGAAAATGTGTATTTGCTTGCTTATCTCAAATAACGCAGTATTTCTCAATTATGGTCAAACCCCTAAAAGCCCCCAAGCGCTCCCAAAGAAGTACTTTAAATGGAAATACTTACTTAGGAAACCAATTTAATCCCAGGTGCTCCGTCTTGGAATATAATATTCTTTCTACCATGTCATAAAGTGGTCTCCAAGGTAACTCTAAATCATCTCTTGAAAGAAGTTCCTTTTTCCTAATTAGAAAAAGGTAAACACACACATATATGAATGCACTGGTGTGTGTATACCACACATACTCCTCAGGAAGGACAGTTGCTAAATGTTGCTGTCATCACAGTGGGTTTTGCTTTCCCCATCCACAGCCCACCCACTGGCAGAACATGGTAGGTAGTAGGAACAACAATGCACCAGATTCTTGCTGTTGCTCAAACCCCAAAGAGCACCTGGTAAAAGGGGGCATTTAAATGTGTACCACCATCACTGTTGATGAAGTTCTTCTTTTCCCACACTACCTACCTATGGGGTAATGTTTCCAGCATTGTGCTGGGTGCCTTGGAATAAGCAAAAGAATAAACGATGCCTATCTTTCCAAGGACCGCACAACCTATATAACTAAGATAATTAATATAAATGAAACAATCAAACACATAGTTCAATGTGTGCCAGAGAAGAGAAGACTTCGTGGAGGAGACAGAATTTTAATTAAAAGGTTAACACATATAGTTTAAACTTATAAAGTTTTCTGCAATCTTTATCCAAACTGGCAATTTTGGACTTGACCTTCTCACCAAAGAACACTTAGTTCTCATTCCCTAAAACCTCTCAGGAGCAAACTAAAAAACCGTATCAGAAATCACAGGAAATTGACTTACTTTAACAAGTTGATCAAGAGACGGGCGAATCCCTGCATCATGCTGATTTCCAGTTTTGGAATTGATACCAGCTCATACAATAACTTGATAAAAAGAACATGATCTTCTTTGCTAAATTTTCTCCCATAAAGTCGAATATATCTGGAAGAGAAAAATCAATAAGGCCTTTAAAAATGGGTATGGTGACACATCCATGTTTATTGCCGCATTCCTCACAAGTAACCGTATGGAAGCAACATAAATGTCTATCGATACATGAATTGATAAAGAAAATGTGGTATATACACACAATGGAATCTTATGGCCTTAAAAACTAGGAGATTCTGTCATATGCTCCAACATGTGTGAACCTTGAGAACATTATGCTAAGTGAAATAAGCCAGTAATAAAAAGACAAACACTGCACAAATCAACTTATATACGGTATCTAAAGTAGTCAAACTCATAGAAACAGAAAGTAGAATGCTGGTTGCCAAGGGCTGGGGTGGAGAAACGGAGTTGTTGTTCAATGGGTATAGGGTTTCAATCATGCAAGATGAAAACAGTTCTGGAGATCCGTTGTACAACAATGTGCACACAGTTAGCAGTACTATACTGTGCCCTTAAAAATTAAAAGGGTAAATTTGTGTTTCTTACCACAATAAAAAAAATATGTGTTGTAACACCTTAATTTCAAATGGCTTTGATGTCAATCATTTGATATCCGCTCATCATTATGTGGGAAAGAATTATTCTGTATTTTAATTAAGAGATTACGAAATAAGTATTTTATTAACAAAAGGCTTACAATGATAATTGAATTCTCATTAATATTTAATGACCCATTAAAACACTGCTGTCTGATAGTTGTATGGTCCTAACTGGCCTTTGGTCATAAGTAACCTGAAGAGCTCCTCTGCCCCCTTTCCTTTTTTAAGCAAGGAAGTGCTCACTCAAGATAACGATCTACTTAGAACTCCATGAAATTACTTAGAAACAGCATAGCGTTATCACAACATAACTAAATAAGAAAAGAGAACAAGAGTACAAATATGTTTATATCTGTTTTAACCACAAGAAATCTTTGAAGAATGCATATAGCTTACTTAGAATCCTGAAAAAACACAGCAAGATACATACCCTATACCATGTTTCCAAGAAGTAACTCATAATTATAATAAAGTTACTATAAAAAAATGTAGTATTTTGTCTCGAAATTACGCATTTTCAATTTTTTAACTTTAGAGAACCAATGTAATCACAAGCATCAACTATAAGCAAATTTAAAGAAAATGTGTTCCAAAAAAGTAAGAATGACTCATCATTCTAGCATATTTAAGGATTCAGAAGTAACTAAAACTTAAGTAACCAAAACTTACTTAGAACAAATTACCAGATACTTACAACCATAAACTCCTTTGAGGAAGACAATTTTATGGACAATTAAATACATAAATCAACACAAGAGATATTTATTTTTCAGCACTTCCACAACAGATCAAATTAATCTTATGTTTAACTTCTAAAATTAAGATACCTGTTTTCTTTTTCCAGAAATTCTTCAAAATTCTTGGTCCACTATCAGCACTCTTTTTCTTTCTCAAACTGTTATGTATTTATTTAGCTCTTTTCTGTAGCTTCAAGGTATAATCCATGATTACATCTTAGTACTATGTGACAGGAGAGTATGGGAGGCAATGAGACTTGAGATACTGTTCTGTCTCTGCCAGTAGTTACTGTGAAAGTTTCTTAACAACTCAGGGCTTGGTAATGCAAATGGATTAGTGAAGACACACACAGAGACCTTAAGCCCAGGGCTGCATGAGGTTCTTCAAGCTGCTGAATAAACGATACAGCCTTCTAAAGCCTCCCTCAATTTCACTCTAAACTTAGAATTAAAAGCTAGAATCTGGACGGCCCTGTGGCTCAGGCAGTTGGAGCTCCGTGCTCCTAACTCTGAAGGCTGCCGGTTCGATTCCCACATGGGCCAGTGGGCTCTCAACCACAAGGTTGCTGGTTCAACTCCTCGACTCCCACAAGGGATGGTGGGCAGCGCCCCTTGCAACTAGATTGAAGACGGCACCTTGAGCTGAGCTGCCTCCCGGATGACTCAGTTGTTGGAGCGCATCCTCTCAACCACAAGGTTGCTGGTTCGACTCCTGCAAGGGGTGGTGCGCTGCACCCCCTGCAACTAGCAATGGCAACTGGACCTAGACCTGAGCTGCACCCTCCACAACTAAGACTGAAAGGACAACGTGAAGCTGAACGGCACCCTTCACAACTAAGATTGAAGAGACAACAACTTGACTTGGAGGAAAGTCCTGGAAGTATACACACTGTTCCCCAGTAAAGTCCTGTTCCCCCTGCCCAATAAAATAAAATAAAAAAATTAAAAAGAAAGAAAAAGAAAAGCTAGAATCTTTTAAATGGTAATTTAAAATGAAAACCCTATCGCTAAAATAACGGTACACACTTTAAAAGATAAAACAGAGTTCAAAGAAGCATTCCTTGCTTTCAAGTGGCGACTTTAGGCCTCACCAGGACTCCAGATGCCCCTGGGGTTGTACACTCACTCTTTCCCCCTTTTGGCTAGGATACTTCTATGGAAAAATTGGAGAAATGCTGCTTTAAGCCACTGAAATAACTACAGCCTGTTGCTTTTACTGCAATAGAAAGAGAACTGTGTGCTTAACATTAGGGACATAAAATTCACTAATTTATTACTCAATTTAGTCCTAATTATAAGAGACCAACAGGGGGATTTTAGAGGAACTAGAACTGCGAACAAAACTAGACATGTTAGTGGAATTGCTGAGAAACCTTTTATTTCTCCCTGTCAACCAGCAAATAGCTCTTGCCCACCAGAAAGTGGTTCTGCTTTCACATTTCTCAAAATGCAGTCCAAGATTTCTTCTGAAGATAACAAAAAGTACTAAAGAAGAAAATTAACAATTGGTCTTCATTAAACTTAAGAACTTCCTTTCACAATAAAACACCATTAAAATGAAAAGCTCAGTCAGACATTTGGAATACATATATCTGACAAAGAACTTACATCCAAATTACATACGAACACCTTCAAACCAATAAGGAAAAGACACACCCAATCAAAAATGGGCAAAAGACTTAAGACGCTTCTTAAAAGACAATATACAGATGACTAATAAGCATGAGAAGCATGAGAAGATATTATTATTCATCAGCAAAAGCAAATTAAAACCACAGTAAGGTCCCACTTCACACTCACCAGACTGGCTAAAATCTAAGTGTTAACAATACCCAGTTTGGGTGAGAATGTGGAGCAACTGGACCTTTCATATGTTAATGTGGGTGTATAAAGTGGTACAGCCACTCTGGGAAAACTGCTTGACGTCACCTAGTAAATGTCTATTACACATTAGACTTTAAAATGCATATTCCTTGGCTCCATCTTAAATCTAGTCCATCAAAAATATTGAGTGCTACATGCAACAAATAAGTTTTTTAATGAAATTTTTAAAAAAGGTACTGAGAGTGGAGAGTAAGAAGCTTCATTTTTTTAAAAAAAATTACTCCAGTAGGTTTTCCTGTACATTTATATTCAAAAATCCCACTAGACCAAACGTACAGGTAGTCCACTCCCTTTTTCCAATTAATTTTCACATTAAATTTTAGGACTAAGAATTACTACGAGATGTCTCAAAATACTTGAAAACCTTGGTAACGGTTATGATTGAACTTTTGAATTGAATACTTCTTAAACTATCCAGAATATACAGATGACAGGTCATTATGTTCCATCCTCCCACAAAGAAGGAAAAAAAAAAGTACACGATAATACAAAACAACCTACCTTTCAACTGTTTCCTCCTTACAACCTTTTAGTGTATTAATCCAATGTTTTAATTTTCAATCTCAAGAAAGACAGAGGAATACCAGGGACAGTAATGATTTAAGAAAACATACAATACTGTCAAGGTTTTTTCTGTTATACATGTTGAAGATAGGTTACTATACATTACAAGGAAATTTAAAGTAAAATATAAAATTATTCAACACTATTGAAATGAACAAAGAATTAGAGCTTGGCCAGAGGCTAAAAATCTTGGTTTTTCAATACAAGTTTTGTCATTCATGTTATTTTTCTTTAAGTCAATCAAATGGGTTTCTAATCCATCTAGATCCATCAATAAAGTAAAATTAGCATAATTTCAGAGGAATTTCAGACAATCTATAAATATAAAACATACAAGACACTTCGCAATGATATTTTACCTTAAGTAAATGCTTTATTTTGGGTAGTTTTACTCAGAAGACAAAAAATGGAATTTTAGCTTGAAAATTTTAAAAACTTGAAATAAATCATTTTTCTTAAATCCCACATCTAGCAATAGGTCCTAAGTAAAAATTCAGAATATCAAAGTCAAAATACCAGAAAGATTTTCAATGCACATTTGCAATAACAAAAATCTCCTCCCCCAAAAAAAAACTAAAAGTCTAATATAAGAGAATGGTTTGCTAAAGTGTAGCTTATGCCTTTAGACTATAATGCACTCTTTTAAATTTATGTTTTCAGAGAATTTCTTAGTGGACGTGAAATGGAATATCATAAAAAAGCAAGATAAAAACATATACAATATGACTGCAACTAAATAAAAATACGAGATTAAAAGATAAATGCAAACACCATAAAATGTTACCTCTGGGTGGTGAAATTGAGTGGTTTTCATGTTATTCTATGTACCTTTGTTTATTCAAACTTTTCTAAGGAAAACAGGCATTATTTTTTTAATTCAAATTAACATGTAAAAACATTTCATATCAATTTTGTTGTAATGTTTAAAATCAGGTAATCAATATTTCCACATTTCTACTATTAACCTGATAAAAATATCCCTTATCAGTGACTCCTAAGTCCTATTTAAAAAAGCATAGGAGTCAACTTCTATGGCTCTCACTAGCCAAAAACAACGTAAGAGTGTGAATCACAGTAATTAACTGCAATGGATGTCTAAATTCATAAGTTCATAATGATACTAAAAAATATAAACACAAACAAAAGAAAACCTCACAGACCCTACCTTTGAAGAATGCCAAGGAATTAAGTCATTACCTTAAAAACTGGTAAATAAAGAGAACCAATCAACCAGCAAGTCTGACACTCAGAAATTATACCTCAGGATAAATATATAGTTAGCGAGTAAACGTTTTGTAACAACTCAAGGTAATAAGCATGCAAGGTCCCAACGTTTCGCAATCGCTACTGGATGTAGGATGGCTACCAACCTCACAAAAACAGAGAACCAGGGATCACGCATTTCCTGATACCACCTATCAGTCTTGAAAAAGAAAATGAAATTTTGTGTGCTGAATAGGAGCAACGAAGTCAATCATTGTGTGTCTTTAACATTTCAATTTGACTTCAACTGAAGGTAATCAGAATTATAGAAGTAATAAAACTGACTTTAAAAGACACAAATATTGTGAGCTTACAGAAACTATGCCCTTTTCAATCTTCTATGGAACACTTGGTCATAAACTAGGCCCCAAAGAAAGCCTCACTTAATTGTAACCTGTGGGATTATTCTAGCCAAGTAGACTGATTATGATAACATATAAATTAGAAAATCCCAAAGAAGTATAAAAGAAAAAGAAACCAAATCATTTTAAAATACACACACGAATCTCAATAGCCAATATCACACTTAATTACCCCTCCAAGAGGCACTTCCTTTTAAATCAGATTCAGGACAATAATGACTATTCTTACTGTTATTATTTAGCATTATTTTGAATCTAGACTAAAGAGTAAACTAGGAAACAAGGATACCCAGTAATTGTTTCAAGAAAGGTAGAACTGTATGGTGTCAATGCTGTGATTATACCTAAAACATGTAAAACCACCAACTAAAACAAACAAACAAACAAACAAAAAAACAGACTAGAAAATCTGCAGAATGTGTTTTTTAAAAGCAGCAGCCTTCCTGTATGGGATCCAGATAAAAAATAATGGTGGTTGAAGGAAAACTGTTCCATTAATTCATAATACCAACAAAAAGATTAATTAGAAATTTCTCTAAAAGAAATGGGAAGGAATTACATTTTAAAACAATAAAATTGTACTAAAATGTAAATTATTTGAATAAATGTTGATATATATATATAGTGTCTTAATGCCTGGCAGCTAGGATTAAATGACAAATATTTTATAGCAAGGAATACTACCATGACCACTGAAATCCCTGAACAACTCCAAAATTTTATTTTAGACAGTAACTTCAAGTCCTCCTTCTACAAAAAAATGAATAAATAAATACACACTTTACTGTAGCTATATCAGTTCCTGTCTTTTCTTTCTGTTCCTAAGGCATCACCAAATTTTTTAAAAATTTTAAAGGCAAAATTAGCAGAAAAAACTAGAGGGTCAGGAATGAATTTCTTTGACTTTATTCCAGGGCTAAGTCCTTTGTCATTACACGTAATATTAAAAATGCAGATACAGCTTTGGACTACTAGAAACAGTGAGGAAACAGACAGAATGAAGGGCTTCCTCATAAACCCACCTTTCCTTCTCTTTTCAACTACCTGTTTGTTCAAAATGTATTTCTAGAGCAAAGGACATGAATGGGATGAGAGTATGATTCAAACAGTTCCTTTAAGCCAAGAACTCACCACAATCAAAGATGAAGGGACACATAGCAAGAAAACTAAATATACATTAAGGGGATGATACATTATTAGAGTTTTGTGATTCTTTTTATTTTAACCAAAGTTTCACCATTTATAAGTGATCACTGAATTGAATCTTGAAAAATTAAGAAAGCTGTCATCACTCTCAATAGGCAACCCAAAGTCAAGACAATCTGAGCCATTTGGGGAAAGAGGTGGGAAGAAGCACAGGAGACATCTCTAGGTAGAGGAACAAAGAAAGAACAGTGCACTTCTGTGGCAAGAAGGCACACTAAGAGACTGTTCCTTATTCTCCCATTTCCCTTCCAAAGAGGTCAAGCTGAGACTCAAGAAAGGGGATACACTATCACAAACAACAATAAAGGATATTAATTCCAAGGGACTGCTGGTATGCAACAAAGGCAAGTTAGGTGTTATCTAAAGTGGGAAATGTCTTGTGTTTCCATTCTAGTTTGCTTTGCAACATTATAACCAACATTGGATGGCCAGATTATTGATTTCAACACAGTAGCCAAGCAAGCAGGAAAGAACATGGTTCAACAAGTTTGCTGAGAATTCAGAACTGCTCTATGTTAACCCCTGGAGCAAGTAATTTAATCTTCTGTGTATTTGTAAAAACTGTGTCATCAGAAGGCTATGTGATGGGTAATCAATTAACGTACATGAAAGACATTAATTTCATTGTTCTGGAATGGGGCTCCAGGTCCCAGTTGTTTGTTGTAAGTTTCCCAGGTGTCTCACCACGTTGGAGAACCAATGCCCCTTTGCAGACTGACAGGGACACAATATATCCTTTCAAAAATCTATTTAAATCATTAAAAAATGTAATATTATCACAATCTGTTTCAATTTATATTTCTTTAATTAATCATGAGGCAAAACATATCTTAAGATGTTTGTTTACTATATAATTATTTTTTTGTGAATTATTTGTTCATATCCTTAGAAACCTATCCTTTAAGTTTTCCTCTTTATAAAGTCTTCCTTCATTACCAACCAACCAAAAATGCTATCTCTGTCCTCTCTGCCCCTTAACAGCAACTTGCACCAAACTGAGTACTTTTTACATTCTATCTCATATTATAGTTAGGTATGTATATATTACATTTCTTTAGATGACTGAAAGATACTTGTTGTCACACCTCTACAACACCCATTTAGCCCTCGGCTCTAACTAGAAATGAAACAAAGTAGACATTCTGAGAAACATTTTTTCAACTTACTAAATATACAAGCAGATCTTGAGGAATATACTGGGCTTAAGTAATTATAGCTCACCTGGGGCTAATTCTCCCTCCTTCCTTCTGCCTCCCCCCCACACTCTGGTTCAAGTCTTATTTCTCAGTCTAGTTGTGTAGGACACAGCTCCCTGGCCCATGCTGGTATTATGAGCATTTCGCATCCCCCGGCTGAGGCAGTGGGTCACCAGTCATCCATCAGCCACTCACAACAGCTCATGCCAACCTCTAGCTGCTCATGGCAGCCCAGCTCCAGGGAGAGCCGTTGTTCACAACCTTAGCTGTAGAGGACACAGCTCACTGGCCCACGTGGGAATTGAACCCGCAACCTCGGTGTTGGGAAAACAGCGCAGCAACCACCTGAGCCACCGGGCCAGCCCTATAGGTTTATTTTTAAATGAAAGTCTTGGTCAAACTCCCCGGTGCAACCAATATAATCTGCTTTCTTCTCTAACCTTCTTAACCTTGCCCCCCTACCCCTTTGGGTTATGAAACACTAAATCTTCCTTAACCAAAATGCTTCCCTCCACTTCTTCGGTTAAATATATACTTTCTTTTGAACCCAGTATTAAAATAGATCTCATTCTAGATTTGTTTTCTCTATTTGACTGTAAAAGTAACAATTCCTTAGAATTGCATAATGCTTTGATAGTTTTCAAAGAACAAAAAAATAGTTGATTCTAACATTACTGAGTACCTATGAATATATACAACACTGTACTAAATGCTGGGAGTGGAGGCAAGGAGAGATAAATATGGAAGACACTGACCTCAAGAAAGATCACAGCAGAGAGAAGATATGTACACAAATACTTCAAAAGCATGAACAAGGGATGGAGAGTCTGCACTGAAAGGGAAGAAAAGCTGAGCACAGGCCAAATACGGCAGTGGCCAACCTCAGGATTCCAAGTGAGAGTATTTATAGTATGTGCCACTTTTAACATACCCGTGGTGATCTCAATGAACTAGTTGTTGTTGTTTTATTGTTTGCTTGCTGCTGCTTTTATTGCTATGTTTACAGTATGAATGAGATTCTGATCTAATTTTCTACCAAAGTTGGAAACAGATTTGGATTTTGTATTAAAAGTAGAAGGGGGGGTTCACTAGAAACGAGTCTCACTTGACAATAAAAGTTAACTCCCAAGTTCCACAATAAGGCAGGTTTGGAAGTGTGCGTATTTACTAATAAACAAGCATCCCTTAAAAAAACAAGAATTTGCTTCCATTTCGCTTCAATTAAGAACATGTATTTCAAAGACAATTTTATTTTACAACACTGCAAGACCACTTGGGGAAATTGTTTTTAAGTGACATTCAGATCTCAGAAGAACTACTAATGGTACTGTTTTACTAATTTTTCTCACTGCCTCGATAGTGTGTTAAAACACACTGGTCAGAGTGAGATTATTTCTTTTATTTTAGGTGATGGACTTAGCATTCTTTTCTTTCCCCAAATTTCTTGATGGATTTACACACCTTACCTCATTTATCCTAAATGAACGGAAATGCGCACTATTAGAGTACACTAGAACTTCCCCAGAGGGCAGAAATCTTCCACTGATATTCAAGTGCCAAAAAGTGCCTGGCCATACAAGGCACTCAAAAAATATTTTATTCAAGGACTCCTGCCTTTACCACTTTGTATCCAGCTTTGTCTTAACCTATGAATATCAGTGCCTTTGTTTTGTTGTTGTTGTTTCTAATTTAATTGGGGAATACTGGTGAACAGTGTGTATCTCCAGGGCTTATCAGCTTCAAGTCGTGGTCCTTCAATCTAGTTGTAGAGGGCGCAGCTCACTGGCCCATGTGGGAATCGAAGCTCGTGCTGTATCCAACTGAGCCATCCGGCCATCCTAGTTTTTTAAATGACACAATTCAAGGGAGCTCTTGTTACACCAGGATTGATTCTGTATCTCCCAAGTTAAGTGTGTGTGTGGGGGGGGGGGGGGGGGCCGGGGGGGGGCGGCGGGGGGGGTGTAAGAAAGATGGATGCCATAATATAAAAATGTTCCTTAATGAGCTTTTTTTCCACCTATGTCCATGAGGTCTATTTGTAGTAAACCTTTGACAAAGCAATGCAAATGAAATGGAAACTTTTAAGTAAAATAACAAATTTTGCAAAGAAGTAACACTTCACGGGGTTGATCAATGTGATAATGGATTATTGCTCATTTTTTAAAGTCTGATAATGATATTGACTTTTTGGGTTTAATTCCTTTTCCTTTAGCGCTTCATACTGGAAGCACTTATGAATAAAATAATGCTTCAAAAATAGTGGTGGGGTGGTAGTGAAAGGAACAGGATAGACCATCAAGTCGATAAATGTTGAAGACGGGTGATGCATACATGGAGTTCATTATATTGTTTCCTTTGTATATGTTTGATATTTTCCATAACAGAAAAATGTTTAAAGCCAAACATATAAAGAATAACATCCAGTTAACTAGTGAAGAGAAAACTGACCAAGTATTTTAAATGAATGATTAAGAGAGGTCCCTGGAAAATGGGAAGGGCCTCAAGTATTGTGTTTGTGCGCGTGTGTGTGTGTGTGTGTGTGTATGTGATATTGCTATGAAAAATCAAGTGTGTGCATGTGTGGTGATAGGGAGTATATAGGAACTGTTCTGTTTGTCCTATTTTGCTCTGAACCTAAAACTGATCTAAAAAATAAAGTTTGTTAATTTTAAAAAACTGAAGGTGAAGGACAGCTTATTGTGCTGAATAGCACAATACAACTTTGTCAGAAAAAATTATGTCCCCAAAATCACTTAATACATTTATTTTGTTTTTCTATGGAAAGTCATCTTTCTCATCACAAAGAAACTTTGGTTCCCATTTGCATGTGGTTACAAAATAACAAAGATAAATCTTTTCTACTACTTTCTCTAACTGGTTTTCCCTGGTGAATGTGGTAATTTGTCACGATTTCAAGATTCTTTAACAAATAAAAAGTATTTGCATGTATTGTGTACTTCACAATTTCAACACTCAAAACATTAGATACACTATTAAGTCCATCATGTCACTGGGCAACTGAGGTTCAGTGGTTAGCATTTTCTTTCTTCGCCCAAACAGAGATAATATGAATTTGGGTGCTCCTGTGTTCACATTATTACTTTTCCCAAGAGGAGGGGAGTGTATTTGATAACTCATATCTTAACTAAATTTAAGTTTCCAGTGGTTATATAATCAAATTAAATACAATATGTAGTTTCAATGGGGATAATCCAACTTCTATCCAGGAAAGCTACATACAGCTCTTAATAATAAACAAGAGAGCTAGTTTCAGTTGCAAATGAAATGATTCATCAGTATAATAGTCATTTCATTACAAAACAGCACAGACTATAACATTGTAACAAACAAGGGACCTAAATTTGCTTCATAATACACCAAGCCCACACACTTCACTAAAATCAAATTTGTTTGAAAAAAAAAAGACAAAAGAAAAGATCATGAATGGAGTAAGCCTGTAGGAAATAGTAGGCCCGTTCACTTGCTGCCCCTCCTTTTCCCCTTCCTTCCTCCAGACCAATTTCAAGGAACACAGAGCTAGCCTAGAAAGACCCTAAGGGCTAGTCCAGTGAAGTTTTTCAAACAATATGTGTTGGAGCCCTGAGCAGGCTTCAGGGGGTTCTATTATCAATGAAGTGTTAACACAGAAAAAATAATCAGTGCAGTTTTACTCTACTTAAGGAATCCAATTTTGTGTTTAAGATTTTGCTTTCATGAAACGGTCCACTGCTAAGTTTTTAGTTTGAAAAAACACTAATAATTTATACTCCCATTTTCCTAAAGCTAAGCGAGTTTAAGGAAAACCAACACAATAATGTTGGTGGCAAAGCCAGGTACAGATAAACTAAGGTTTTAGGACTAGACCTCACTGCCTCTCATGAAAGGTACAGAAGAAAGGCAAGGCAGAAAAAGCAATTTTCAAGACTACCTTTCTTCAACTCCCTTTATTCTTCACCTGGGCCATACCAGTTGCCAATACCTTTCACTTCCTGTCCACGAGCTATCTTTACTGCTGTTTTCCAAAGACCACTAGTAGTTTGTGTCTGTCTTCTCTAATTTGTTTCCTTGCTTCTTAGAAAATGGCCCTGTGATGAGTTATGTTACACAATCTCTTTTGAAGAGGAAGTTCTAATACTTTAAACTGTCTGTACAAGAGAATTTGTGTTATTTCACAGGGCCAATTTTTAAAACACACAGAAATAACCTTTCTTCACAGAGATGCGAAACAGACCCACAAGTCTCAAAGTGGATTGAAACAGAATTATGACATCTACAAAACTGAGGTAAAACGTTAAAAAGAGGGAGGCTGAGTGTCTTCGAAAGGAGAACTCTACCTCCACCCAGATCTGCGACGCTCAGATTAGGGGTGTACACTTCTGGTGGGGGATCCAGCCCCAGTGCCTTTGAACAGCATTTACACTCTGGTCTTCTTTAGGAATGTACTTGGTACTTTACAAACTGCTCACAGTCCTCGTAGAAAAATACACACTGGCTTATTTGAGGCTCTACAGGATAAAAAATAAAATCATAAAAACCACAGCAGGACTGTTTCTCAGGAATTATTTAGTCCAACCTCCTTGTTTCTCTCCCAAGAATACCGAAACACATGATTAAAGTAACTTTCCACAGTCACAGAACTCGTGGGAGAAATTAGATTTTATTTTCATTACTACTTTCCATTCTTCTACAAAGTACTAAAATATAATCACTACTCAAGTAATTCCCAGCTATCATCACATGTTCTGGCATCATTTAGATGTACACTTGTGCAATGCACACAAGACTTAATAAACAAGCACAACTATAAACAGGTCACCTTAACATGACTTAGAAGGAAAAATAACACCCAAGATCACAACATGTGCCACCAGGTTCAAATTGTCTCATAGGGCAATCCCAAAAATCAGTTTGAAGCACTTACCCACTGTTCCAAAGTAAAATTCTATCTGACAGCATTTCTTGCTGGTTATTTAGAAATAAAATGGCTTTAAGTTCACAGTATTACGCCATATAACTACAATCTTGCCCTAAACACCAAGGGTTGTCTCTATTGTACTTTTTGCCCTATCTAGGTTTTCACTTAATAAGCCAAAAATAATAAAACCCTACGTGATAATTTGCCAAGCTTAGTAATAATAAATGTCAGAAAACAATACTTAACTATGCCTGTGTAGATTCTAGATTCATTAATCCAAATCAGACATGCATTCACAATTGGTATATTTATGTATTACACTTCTAAAAGGAGCTGTTTGTGTCCCCCCAAATGGTTATTCTCTGGCAAATCCAATACAAGTGATTAAAATGGGGAATTGCTGGAACTGGCAAAGTAACTTCATTTATGCCTGAGTAATAGAAACACCCAGGAAGGTGCACTTGAAAAATCATGTGAATTTCAATCATTTATAAAACATTCCCTGTTTTAACTAATAGTGGTTCTTCTCCCTGTTGCATTTCTTTTTCCCCCCGAGTCTGCTGCGTATCTGAACACCACAAACTTCACTCTCTAACCAAGAGGAAAGATGTTAACCTTGACATTTTATGGTCACTCTTTGAAAACGGTAAACAAACTGTTTTAGTTCTGCTTTTTAATTAAAGGGATCATTGTTCCCACCGCTACCACCAAGTGACGATGAGAAATTAGTCAGAGGCTCCCTAATAATAGACATATAAGAATCATCCTGTGAGGAAATGTAGAGAAGACTATTGCATTACAAAACCCTGAGTCATCACCCAGTTCACTCAGCAGATTTGGGTAAACACTGGATAGGTGGCATGTCTTAAGTATTCATCCATCCATACCCCTACGCATGAACATACAATGTTACCACATTTTATGTAACGAACCAAACGAGACAGGCAAAATTTTTTTTAAAAAGTTTTTCTGACACAGGGAAGATGTCCATCTAGCAAATAAAATCTCTATCCTTCCCCCCACAACTGTATTTTACTCATTTCTCCAATTACAGTTCGCAGCTAAAAAAAAAAAGTAATAAAAGAACATAACTCCTGAAACTGATGTAGGTAATCGACAGTTATCTCAGCAACTCAAAAAGTAACAAACCCAATACTAATAACGCCCAGGACAACCTGACAGTTCTCCTCTCTTTTGCGTAGTATTGTACATTTCCAAACAGAAGTAACATACACTTTTCCCGGTTCTAAGACTCAACCTTCTCAACCTTACTGTCTAGTATGCAGCCTAAGTGTGCGCTGAGGGCTGATTTTAAAGCAATCTTTTCAATCAAATTCACAAAGACCGAGCAGGCCCAAAAAAGTAGAACCTGCAAGCTCCCTACGGCCTCCTTCCCATTCAGAAAAAGTTACTACAAGCGAATTGAGGGCTATTTAGAGTCGGGGATCGTATGGGGAAGAAAGCACTGGAGGAACTAGGAGAAATCAAGAGTTGCTCCGCCGAAATCGACTCCTTTCTGCTCCCCTTCCCACAGGGGCAAAGATCCAAGAAGGACCCTTGGGGGACTGCACATCTCTCTCCCTCGGGGCCCGGCAGGTCGGGAGACAACAACCCAAACCCTGGGGAAAAGCAGCAACGGCGGACGTAGAGGACTGGGAGGACCGAGGAGGTCCCGTAGGAAAGTGGCTGGGAGGAGGCTTGAGGGCTTCCGAAGCTTCTGTTGCGACCCTGGGACAACTGCACCGGCTCGACACGGTCAGAGTTGAGGGTCCAGCCATCAGGGGCGGACAAAGAGCCGCCCCCGCCCCCGAACGCCGTCTCTTGGAGCCTTTGCCCCAGACCCATCCTGCAGGCCCGGTCACACTTACGTGGAGAGTTTCCTGGTCCAGAAGAGGCCCCCGGGCCACAGCTCCTGGAGCTGCACGGCCCGGCCCAGGTTCCTTTTGATCTGGGCCAGCTGCAGGTCGGACTCGGCGTCCAGCCGCTCAGCGTAGGGCAGCAGCTTGTTGTAGACGATCTCCTTCTGCGGGACGAAGGCCCGAGGGCCCGGCCCGGGACACCCGCCTGGCTCCGGGGGATCCCCGCCGCCCGCCCGCTCGGCCGGCTCCATGAGCCCAGGGACACCCCTCCACCCCCTCCCACCCTAACCCTCCCCGGCCCCCACCCCTCTCCGGGCTCCGCCTCCTCTGCGTCGTCGTCGCCTTGCGGCCGCCGGCGGCCCGTCGCTCTCGGCCCGACAGCTGGGCCCCCTCCCCTGGCCGGCTCGCTCTTAGTCCCGCGCGATCCCCAATTCGTTGGCGGCGGCAGCGGCCGCTCCGCCTGCCCCGCACCGGCTCGCCTGATGACGCTGCAGCCGCCGGGCCCGGAGGTTCCGGACAGGCCTCAAGTCACTTCCGGGGCGGGGCGCGGCGGGGCGGGGCGCGGCGACGGCGTCGGAGGAGGTGGTGGCGGCGGGGGCGGGAGCCCGGGGGGCCTCGCATTTGTCGCCGTGGGCCGGGCTCGGAGCCCCCACTCTCGGGCCTGACCCGCCGAACGCGAGGCTGCCCCACCGGAAACACGAGGCCGAATTCCAAGCTATTGTCCTTCCTTGGCTGGTGTTGGGCGCTCCTGGCGTCTGCCTCTCGAGGGCCCTTAGTCGCCGTTGCCTTCGGCAGGGCAGTCGGCCTAGTTCCCCACACCGCGTGTATGGAAAAACCTAGGTACCCTGTATCCATCCCTCTTGTTATTTATAGATTTCTCTTTTTTTTTTTTTTTTTTTTTACTCTGTCCCTTTTAAGCCCTCATCTTTCTGGTATTCTCCTGGCTGCCCTCATTCCAAAGAAGGAAATAGTTATTCTTTCAACAAATATTAATTGCACCACTATTCTGTGTGTCAGACTCCTTTGCACTTGAGATGGAAAGTTAAAGAGCACCAAGTTTCTGCCCTCCGGGCATTTACAGTCAGAGCTGTAGACTAGGGAATGGGCAATTACAAAACAACACTCTTAATTGCTAGATAAGTACAGGATGCCTGCCTTGGGAATAGCTAAAGAGTTCAAACTGGAGGGGTGTCAAGTGGTTTCCTAGAAGTGATACATAAATTGAGTTTAAAGGCTTAAGTGCTGAGTTGATTAGAAAAAGGAGAAGAGAAAGTATATTTCACCTGAGGGAACAGCACAGAGGCTGCAAGCATGCACGCTAGGAGTTCAAAAAGTTAAGGATGGCTGAAGGTGGTTTGCAAGAGAAGGGAGTGGAGAATTGAGACAGAAGGAAGTGTTAGGATGTTTTCAGAGTTTTATCTTAAAAGCAACAAGAAACTCCGAAAGATTTTAAGCGTAAGAGTGGCACGATATAATTTACATTTTTGAAGAACCACTCTGGCTGTGTGGTTCTAATCCATTTCTAAAAATGGATTAGAACAGACAATACTGGACAATAGAGGACCCCTTAAGGAAATGTGACATAACAATGGTCTAGAGGTCAGTTGAAATGATTGAGAGCTATTTAAGCAAGTAGAATGGCCTGGGCTTAATCCTAAAAGTGAAAAGAGGGAAGAGACAGGATGATGTCAGATTTCTGGTTTCGGAAGCTGGGTAAGTAGTGGAACCTTTTCTGACTTGAAAACAGCAGAAACAACTTTAAAGGCAGAATGCCTAAGGGATAGGTAAGTATTAATATTTCGATGTATGAATGAGGAGGGTGATCTAAATGGGGATATGGATTAACCTATATGTGGATCGGAGGGAATGAGATACAGAGTATTGTTAACGAATAAACTAAGGCATATTAAAATTTTGAAGAGTTTGTTGGAGCAAGAATCTATTCCAACTGGGCAGCACCAAACCTGGAGTGGTTAAGAGTGCTCCACTGACTGGAGCCAGAAGACTTTTACTATAGAGAAGGTGTGGAAGCAAAGAAAGGAATCTGTTTGATTGGCTGTAGCTTCAAGCCTAGTTGGCTACTTGTGATTGGTTGTCCTTAGCGGTTAGATTTCATAACCTTGAGGCATTTACACTTAAATTTTGGTTTGCTGAAGTAGGCTGCCAAGGCATTAGCTACCACCTCAGACTAAGGGTCTCCTGTTTAATTAATTTAGCGATATGAAAAAAATAGGGCCCTTGACCAAACTCTGAGGAACCCCATGTTTGAAGCTGGACAGAGAAAGAGGAGAGAGACCAAAGAATACTCACAAGAAGCAGTCAGAGAGGTCGGAGACATTCTAGGAAAGTGGGCATTCCTAAAAACTGTTTCAGATGGAGGAAGTGATCACCTATACAGAAGGTGGCTGACAGGTCAACTGAGACCTGAGAAGGGATCTTTGCAGTGACTGATAAAGCAGATAAGAACAGTTTCAGTGGAGTGTGGGAGTAGAAACTAGATTACAATGACAAAGGACAAACAGGAAATAAATAGAGGCAGCAAATGTGAACTACCATTTCATAAAATTTTGTGTGGGAAGAGCAGGAGAGAGATGAGGTAGCTGGAATAAAAAGGAATTTTTGAAGATGGGATATATTTAAATCTGTTTAAATATTGATGAGAAGGAGCCAATGGGGAGAGAGGTTGAAGATATGAGTGTGGGGGTGAGGATGACAGTGGAAGAGAAGGTGGAGTCATTGGTCCTTAGAAGTAAACAAGATTGCTCCCATTGTCAGAAGGAAAAAGTAGGGGGATAGATGCAAATGCAGAAAGGTTTTGTAGATTTGTTGGCCAGAAGTTGGAGAAGTTCTTTTTGATGATTACTGTTTTTGTTTTTCTGTGAAGGAAGAGAATGAGAATGATGGGAGGAAGGGATGGGTAGATTTGAGGAGATTGGGAAAGGTTTAAAGTAGTCTCAAAATTCAGAAAACTGATTAGAGAAATAGTAGAATTGCTTGGCACTTAATGCTGGAAGCATGAATTCACTATCGTCTCTCTGCACAATTTAGTGATTTTTTTTCTCCAATAATGTTTAGCAGCCCAGGAATGTATACATACAAGCTGGTATGATAAAATGACAAAGGAGCAAGGGAAGGTTCTGTATGATGGTGGTGGTGATAGTAGTGGTGTTAGTTACCATTTGCTGAGCACTTCTCTCAGCCAGTGCTTTACCTACATTATCTCATTGAATTTTCTTCTCTAAATATCGATCATTGAGTTAAGAATGTTTGAAAGAGTGCCTAACTTGGTTGAAATTGTAGGGGAAGAAAATAATTTTCTTCCCTACTCTTCTAAGTTCTTCTGGCTGGTCTAATAATCAAGTTGAAGAGACAGATTAATAGGAGAAAATAACTAAATTTATTAAGTATGTACATACAGAGTTCCATAAGAACATGAGACCCATGGACAAATCTGACAGTTGAGGTTTATATGCCATTTTGGACTAAGGAGAAGGGGTATGGTTGTGGTGGGGCGGGTGGGGCGGGTGGCAGTTTGGGGCTTCAAAGGCAAAAAAGGCAATTCACATGGAGATGGGAAAGCAAATGTTTGGTGAACAGATGTTTGTTGACCCATTTTAACAATAAACCACAAAGAAGACTTTGATCAAAGGCTTTCCTTCCTGTTTATCACACTTAATTCATATTAAACTGTAGTTATCTGTAATAATAGCTCCCTTACTGGAGCAGGTTCTCCCTCTATCTAAAATTTTTTAGGCAGTTAGGGGGAAGGTCAAAGGTTCTCCTGGAGTCTTTTGTTTCTTAAACAATAACCAGCTTAAAATAATCAACATCCCAACAAGGCATATTTTGGTGTGGCAAACTCTGCTCCCCTTAAAGTCAAAGTGAAGACGGAAGAGGACCTATAAGCAGAGAATAGAGAGATCAAGGGACTCGGGCCCTGAAGTGGTGCAGCACAATATGAAAGGATTAGCCTGGGCAAGGGATCTGGAAGAACTGAAATGTTGGATTTACAACTTCAAAGAAGCAGTTCCAGGTGATGTCAAGTTTCCTGGGAGTGGATTTCTGAACTGGAAAAGTCAAAAGAATTGTTGGAGCAAAAGAGATAAAGTCTTTCTGTTATTTTATGTGAAGTTTAATAGAAAACACTATTAAAACCCCATCAGGTGAGAAAGTTGGTCGACCTTAAGTTGTTCTGGGATACGCAGTCTACTCATCCCTGAAGACAGTTAACCCCAAGTCTGGGTCAGTTTTCTCCTCAGAACAACTCCCAAGCATTTTTTTTTTTTTAAATCTCTTAGAACTCAGGATACTCTGCCAAAGGATATTAAAGCACATGATCCTTTTAGTCAGACCCTGAGGGAGACATTGGCTTCTTATTAGGCTCTTGGAGGAAACGAACTGTAATCATCCTTCTTGGAAGACCCTGAAAGTACAATAGCCCTTCATGGAAAATATTCTAAAGAGAGAGATTTCTTCTCAAGCTGGAAGAATTGGCAGGGATAATTATCAATCAAATATTTATGTCTTTGATATAGTTATTGGCCCACTACTTGGTAATCCACTTATTAGCAGTGAACAAAAATGACAGTTTCCTGCCTTCTCCTGCCTTAGTTTTTCTATATGTGATGCATTTGGGACTGGGGCTGTATTGACAAGTGTATGAATCTCTGTTGCCAGAGCATAATCTTTAAAAATATTTAAAAGCATAATCTTTAAAAATTAGTCATCCTAAT
Source organism: Rhinolophus sinicus (assembly GCF_057876585.1). Classification (NCBI taxonomy): domain Eukaryota; kingdom Metazoa; phylum Chordata; class Mammalia; order Chiroptera; family Rhinolophidae; genus Rhinolophus; species Rhinolophus sinicus. The sequence continues at coordinate 152,951,546 of NC_142502.1, read as the reverse complement.
GTAATCAAGTATTCAGACTCTTGCTGTTACAGTCATTAAAAACACCAGAATATTGGATCTGATAAATGACTTTTTTTCTTCTTCCTATACGATTTTTACGTTTTTAATATTTCATCCAAAAATCCTTTTTATCTATTTATAGTATCCACTTCATTTGACCTAAAGTGTATGTTCAATTTTTAACAAGCAGGAAATCACAGCTAAAGGAATGAATTTTTTATTATTTTACTGTTTTTTTTCTCTGTTAGGCATTTTTGTGTTAGGCATTTTTGCTATTTTACTGCAGTGTAACTAGATGTGTGCTTCTTTGCATTAATCTTGAAGGGAATATGTATTTCTCGAATCAAAAAATTCATATCATTCATCAGTTATGCAAAATTTTCATCCATTATCATGATTTTTTTGTTCTCCTCTCCTGGTAGAATTCCCATTAGACATGTGTTATACCTTCTCTGTCTAATCTCCATATTTGTTATATTTTCTAAGTCTTTATCTCTCTACCTCATTCTGAATAACTTTACAAGATCTATCATTTCTAGTTCTGAGAATTCTTTATTCATCTGTATATGATCTGCTCTTTAACTTATCCATTGATCTTCTAATTCCAAGGGTTATATTTTTTTATTTTAGGTGCTATTTAGTACTTTGATAAATATGCCCATCCTATTTATCATTGAGTTTTGTTCTTTATGGTTCCAATGGCTTCTTTAATCATTTTAGAAATACTTATTTACTTCAGATAATCGTATTTTGACATGCTTTCTATTATCTCCAATTCTTAGGGGTGCTATGTGTTTGCTGACTTTTGTTCATGGTGGATCATTTATTTGCGTTTTATAATTCTTGATATTATGAAGGCATCTTCAGATAGCTTTTTCTCTGTCGGAATCCCATGTGACCCAGAGCAACTTTTTTTGTTTGCTTGCAGTTCTGCAGAAGTATCACAGACCCAGTACCAATCAATAGTTATGTTCATTTTTCATCTAGTGTAAATTTGGATTTTTATCCTATGCATGTTTCAGGCCTGGAAATTGAACCCTTGGAGAGTTCTGTTTTTATGCAGTATTTCACTTCCAACTCCCTTAGGTCGAAGGCTTCAACTTCTGTACCTGAGTAGGTATTAAAACCTAACTTGCTTGCTGTTTCCAGATCCAATAGCTCTGCCCCAGTGTTGATGCAGAGTTAACTCACAAACTTATCACTCTGGCTTTCCTTTCTCTTTGTTTCTGGCATTTGGAGATTTTCCTTTTTCTCTGTGTGAGGTCATCTGTGGTTATAGGTTGCTGTTATGTTTATGCATCATTCCTGTATAAGAGGGTGTCAGCGTTTACTCAGGCTGCCATGCCACTGGACCTGGAAGACCCTTAAGTAATGAACTTCTAACTCTAAAATATTAGACCTCATTGGGATCAAAAGAGAGTAATTGTAGTCTGTTAAGAGTTTTTTTGGGGTTTTTAAGCACCCTTATATCACATAGGTGGCCATTGGTGATACCTAGCCACCAAGCTATACTTATTTAATGACTTAAAAAATATTATTTTATTACTTTAAAAACACCTATTTGCTGTTTTAAGGGAAAAACGTCTTTTTCAGCACCACTGAAACTCTTTGTATTTCTTTTTTGACAAGCTGTGAATAATGTAGGAGGTCACAGCTTCCCTCATAATCAAATGTAGTAAAGACATGTATTGTAGTTTTCAATGTTAGTTGGAGAAGTTAACAATAGAGTCAGTGGAGAGATAATAACCAATGCACAAAGAGGATGTACATTCTTTCCACCTACCCCCAGTTTTTATATGTATAAAAAGAATAGGCCTTTCTCAAAGACAGAGAATAGAATTGTCTGCATGAATAATTTTTTTTTAATTTTTTTTTTATCATCATACATTTCACTTCTTTTTTTTTTTCTCTCCTTTCTTCCACCTCCCCCCTCCCACCCCCACTCTGGTTCAAGCCATTGTTTCTCAGTCTAGTTGTGTAGGACACAGCTCCCTGGCCCATGCTGGTATTATGAGCCTACGCTCCCCTGGCTGAGGCAGTCAGTCACCGGTCATCTGCTCTCGACAGCTGCCGGCTGCTCACAGCAGCCCAGCTCCAGGGAGAGCTGTTATTCACAATCTTATTTATAGAGGGTGCAGCTCACTGGCCCATGTGAGAATCGAACCTGCAACCTCAGCATTGGGAGCACGTGCTCTAACCACCTGAGCCAGCCAGCAGGACCCCTGCATGAATAATCTGAATAGCTAGCAAGACACTCACACTTTATCTGATGCTTGAAATGCTACCCTTTGAAATTTGTTTCTTTGTACTAACCAGAATCTCTTCCAAAATTTACAGATTCGTAAGAGAAGTAATATATCAAACCCCTAATTCTCCACAGTGAATTATATATTCATTAATGCAATAAACTGCCTTCTGAATGCCAAGTTTGAGATCATAAAATGAATGACACAGTACTTGTCCTCAAGGAGTTCACTGTCTAGTGAACTGACAGACAAGTAAACAGATAAATTAAAATTGTAACTGTCAACTGGAAACTTCCTACTTCTTAGGATCTCTAGATAAAAGTGCGGCAGGTCCTCAATGTCATTAGTTATAATGTTGATGAGATGCCACAGGAACTTGTAATTCTTGTTTACATCAAGTAGCCTACGGTAAAATTGGTTTTCTCATACATTGGTTCACTTAAAGGCAGAACCTATCGACGGCATTAAGTGAGGGCTTTACTGTAATTCAAACTCCCTTCCACAGCCTGAAAAAAATCAATACCTCATCCAATAGTTCTGTCATTTTTGGAGGATGGGAGCTTATGTTTTTATGGTCGCTCTCAGCTCTAAACTTTCGCTTCTCCTAAACTAGTTCTGTCGAGTCATCATCTTACTGTGAGGCTTCTGTTGTTCCTGTTCCAATACTGTTTTAATACATACATGGAACCTGGCTTTTCCCCCCTTAATTTACACAGTTTCCATACAACAACACATTCACGCAAGGTTTTGTATGTGTGTGTAAATAAAATGTAAACCGGTTGAAGGTGAGAACAGATTTATATACTAGAAGGACAAACAACTTCAACATAAAATATTTTTCTAAAAGATCCGTTTCTGTGTAGTTCCTGATATTATGGAACTCACTGTCTAGTGGAACAGGCAGGCACCAACAACTCATTCTACAGGTATTTAATTATAATTTCATTAAATCTTTTAACAGAATAAAGAGTGCTCTGATTGTGTAGCACAGGGGGACCTGGCCTAAACTGGGAGGCCTAGAAAGATTTTTTTTTTTTTTTTTTTTGAGGAAATAGCATTTGATGAATAAGGTGTTGAGAAGGATAATTAGGAATGCTCCAGCTAGGAAAACAGTATGAGTAGAGGCTTGAGGTGGGGGAAGAACTTGGCTTGTCTTGAGAAACTCAGAAAGATCAGTGTGCTCAGGGAGGGAAGGTAAGAGTTGCAGATAAGGCTTAGAAGGTAAGCAGAGTTAGATCATGTAGTGTCTTGTAAGTAGGGTTAAGAATTTCAAATTTTATCCTATAAGCTATTTCAGATTTATAAATACAGTGCTGTGGGCAGTAACCAAATACTTGGGAGAAGCTGAGGGGATGACATTAGGGTCTTGAAGTCAAGTGGATATGTATAGCCCAGGCAGAGGCCTCAGTATGTAGAAAGCCCTGGAGTTTTCAGTGACCCAAGTATGCCAGGGAACAATGAGTGGAGTGTGGTAAGAGCTCAGAAAGTGTGGCTATTGGTAAGAGAAGAGACAAGAAGGTAAGCTGAGACCAGTTTACAGATAGTTATATATGGCTTCCTAAGGTGTTTGGGCTTTACCTGTAAACACTGAGGCAGGGGCATGGCGTGAAGAGCCTTGTAGTTTAGAAAGATATCTCTGGACATTGTTGTCACAAAAATAACCAGTACATTGAAGGGGAAACCAGTAGTGAACAGTGAAGTGCTTTAGAGGTAAATGATGAAGGCTGAAAAAAATGCCTTGGTAGTTGGCAGTTAGGAACTAGAGCTAATTTAAACTTGACCCCAAAACTGAGTGAGGAAATTACAGGCTAATCCCATTTGAACATACGGCAAAACTCTTACCAAAACAAACAGAAAAAAACTAGTAAGTTGAATCTAGTATTAGAAAATCTACCAATAAAATTCAATACATTAATGCAGAAAAACCAACATTTTTGACAAATGTTGCAGAATAAAGGCAGAAAAAGTATTCAATGCAATTCACTTCGTGATAACAATTTTTATGAAATTAGAAAACAAAAAAGGAACTTCTTTAAACCCTGATAAAATTTCAATCAATCTCTATACGTAACAGTGACACTTTGGAAGCCAACCTATTGAAATCAGAAACAAGACAAGAATGGTAGCTGTATCAGTCGCTTGTTCCAGGTTGTGCTGCATTAGTAAACAATCCCAAAATCTCAGTGGCTTAAGATTGACTACATTCCCTCTGAGGTCAAGACAGGGCCCTGCTCCACACTGTCTTCACTTCAGGATCCAATCTGGTAGAGTGGCCACTATCTATAGGATAGAACAAAAATGGATATATATATATTCACCCAAAGAAATTTACTTAAATATTCATAGCAGCACTATCCAGGAGTCCCAAACAGAGGAACTACCCAAATACCTATCAATAGTAGAATACATAACTTGTGACATATTGCACAATGAGATACTACATAACAATGAGAATGAAAAACACACAAATACATGCAACAATATGGGTGGATCTCAACAACATAATGTTGGAGCAAAAGTAGACACAAAAGAGCGTATCGAGATGATTCTGTTTATATAAGCCATAACAGGCCAAACTAATCTGTGGTATTAGAAGTCCAAATACTGGTTACCTTGAGGATAAGGTGCAAAATGGAAGGTGCTCTGAAAGGGGCTTCTGGGATGCTGGTTATGTTCTGTTTTTTCATCTGGGAGCTGGTTACATGGGTGTGTTTAGAAGGTTAAAATTCATTGAGCTATATACTTATGATATGTGCCCTTTAATATATGTGTATTGTATGCAAAGTTAAAACAAAAGGCAGAAGTTTCAGGCTTCTTTAGAAAGTGAAGGCTGCTAATTGCCATTTAGCCTAGAGAACAAGGTACAGTACGTCCTTCCTCTTCCTGTTTACAGCCACTTCATTTTGGACCTCTGGACAGTCAGTGGTGGACACAAAACATTTGCTATGGGGGAAACCCTCATCCCCATCTGTAGAAAGTGGGCTGCCTTTCTGGACTCAGAACATGAATAATCAGTTTTTCAGTTGTTGCTTTTAGTTTTTTAAGTTAGTTTTTTTTTTTTTTTTTTTTTTTTTTGAGGTAATTACAGATCCACATGTTGGTACAGAAACAATACAGAAATGCCTTGTACTCTTTACCCAGTTTCCCAAAATTGGTATCCTCTGTAGTCCAATATTATAATCCAAATATTTATATTATACAGTCAAGAACATTTCCATCACCACAGGGACCCCTCCCATTGCCCTTTACAGTCACATCACTTTCCTGATGCCTCCCATGTCTCTAACCCCTGGAAATTACTAATCTGTCCTCTATTTCTACATGTTTTTTCATTTCAAGACTGTTATGTGAATGAAATCATATAGAATGTAACCTTTAGAGCTTGGCTCTTTTCTCTTACCATAATTCCCTAGAGATTCATCCAAGTTGTTGCATGCACCAATAGTTTATTCCCCTTTATTGCTGAATAACATTCTACAGTACGGCTGTACCATAGTTTAACCATTCACCTGTTGCAGGACATCTGGGTTGTTTTTGGCTATTCCAAATAAAGCTGCTATGAACATTCATCTGTAGGTTTTTGTGTGAACATAAGTTTTAATTTCTCTGGGATAAATGCCCAGGAGTGCAACTGCCGGGTCATGCCAGGATACATGTTTAGTTTTATAAATAAATAAATTCCAAACTGTTTTCCAGAGTGGCTGTACCATTTTACATACCAGCAATGTATGAGTAATCCAGTTTCTCTGCATCTTGCCAACCTTTGGTATTGTCACTACTGTCTAACCATTCTGATAAGTATGGAGTTAATTTGCATTTCCCTAATGGCTAATGATGTTGACCATGTTTTCAGGAGCTTATTTGCCACCTGCATATCCTCTTTGGTGAAATGTATACTCATATTTTTTGCCTGCTTTCTAATTCGATTGCTTGTGTTTTGTTTTTTTGTTGTTCTTGTTTTATTAAGTTTTAAGAATTCTTTATATATTCCAGACACTGTTCCTTTGTCAGATATGTGGCTTGCACATATTTTCTCCTGGTTTGTAGCTTGTCTTTTTATCCTCTTAATAAGATCTTTTGTTCTAAAGTAAAAGATTTTAATTTTGATGAGGTCCAGTTTATCAATTTTTCCTTTTGTGGGTCAAACTTTTGATGTTAAATCTATGAACTCTACTTAGTTCTAGACTCAAAGATTTTTTTTTTCCCCTAAAAGTTTTATGTTTTGCTTTTAGGGCCATGATCCTTTTTGATTTAATTTTTGTATGAGATATGACATTTAGGTCAATGTTCATATTTTTGCCTATGAATGTCTGATTAATTCAGTTTTACTTTAACACCACTTGAAGACCACCAAGAGCCCCAAATGCAGTCATTTCATTTCATAGTCTTTACTCAAATATGCAGTGGAAAGGCATACACTGGCATCATTCATTCTTGATTCATTCACTGTAAGCGAATACATGAATGAAAAGACATATCTCTCAAGAGCAAAGAGTAGGTTTTATGCTTCTTTTATCTGACCAGAACCATGGAGGGTACAGAAGCGAAGAAGAAATTTCCTGGTGTGCCAAAAACCCTTAAGAAAAAGCAAAGGAATTTCGCAGAGCTGAAGATCAAGCACCTGAGATAGAAGTTTGCCCAAAATATGCTTTGAACGGCAAGAAGAAAGCTTATCTATGAAAATTTAGCTAAGCACTATCACAAAGAATATAGGCAGATGTACAGGACTGAGATTCGAGTGGCGAGGATGGCAAGAAAAGCTGGCAACTTCTATGTACCTGAGGTACCCAAATTGTCATTTGTCATCAGGATCAGAGGCATCCATGGTGTGAGCCCCAAGGTCCAAAAGGTGCTGTAGCTTCTTCACCTTCTCCAGATCTTCAATGGCATCTTTGTAAAGCTCAACAGGCTTTAATTAACATGCTGAGGACTGTGGAACCATATATTGCATGGGGGTACCCAAACCTGAAGTCAGTAAATGAACTGATCTACAAGCCTACTTATGGCAAAGTCAACAAAAAGCAAATTGCCCCGGCAGATAGCACATTGACATCACCTGAATAGAGGATCTGATTCCTGAGATCTGTGCTATTGGAAACACTTCAGAGAAGCAAACAACTTCCCGCAGCCTTCAAATTTTCTTCTCCACGAGGTAGAAAGAAGAAAAAGATCACCCATTTTGTAGAAGGTGGAGAGGCTGGCAACAGGGAATACCAGATCAACAGGGTTATTAGAAGGATGAATGAAGGTATTTACCATGGTTATTTCTCTAATCTGGTCAGTTAATGAACAGTGACCACTTTAAAAAAAAAAAAAGTAAGTTTTATGGACAGTTTTTAAGTCCATAATTACTAATACAAAGAATACATTTGACTAACTCTGCTAGAACATGATCCTACTAAAAATATACCTAATTTTCTTTATTCAGGAAATTTATAATAGTGGGCATCTATAATTGTTTTTGACTACTGAACATCTGGACCCACTCGCTAGATTTGGAAAATTTCCCATTATCTAGGTCTTAGTGAGAAGTAGGATCCTACCTCTAACTTCAAAAGCCTAAGGGGTTGCTACAGACAGATGGACCTAGAAGGTATTATGCTAAGTGAAATAGTAAGTCAGACTGAGAAAGACAAATACCGTATAATCTCATTTATATATGGAATCTAAAGAACAAAATAAACAAACAAAACAGAAACAGACTCATAGATACAAAATAGTTTCAGGTATACAGACATTTATATAATTTAAAAAGTGATTGCCCTTGTGGTGGCCGGATGGCTCAGTTGGTTAGAGTGCGGGCTGTCAACAACAAGGCTACTGGTTCAATTCCCACATGGGATGCCCCCTGCAACTAAGATGGAAAATGGCGCCTGGACTTGGAGTTGAGCTGTGCCCTCCACAACTAGATTGAAGGACGATGACTTGACTTGGAGCTGATGGGCCCTGGAAAAACACACTATTGCCAATTTTCCCCAATAAAAAAATTTTTTTTAAATAAATAAAATAAAAAGTGATTGCCCTGACTAGTCTAATAACCACCTGGTATTATAGTACACAATTATTACAATATTATCATTATATTCCATATGCTGTACTTTACATCCCCATGACTATTTTGTAACTATCAATTTGTACTAAATCCTTTCACCTTTTTCACACCACCACCCTGACTCCCTCCTATCTGGTAATCATCAGCTTGTTCTCTGTATCTATAAGTCTGTTTCTATTTTGTTTCATTCATTTTTTTTCTTTAGATTCTACATATAAGTGAGATCATATGTTATTATTGAGTATTAAGATTTCTTTATATATTCTGGGGTTAAATCCTGTACCATATGTGTGATTTGCAAATTTTCTTCCAGTCTTTAACCTTTTTGTTGTTGTTGTTCATTCTCTTAATGGGCAGAGTCATTTTTGCAAAAATTATCTGGAGCCTTATCAATTCTTAGTGATTTCTCTTAATTGCTTGATATTCAAATTATTCCTTTTTGAAGCACATTCCTTTTCTATTTTCTCTGCTTCTATCATTAACGGTTATCACTGCAGAGCCTCACTTGCCAACAGCATTGTGTGTGAATTCAAGTATTCTCTAATATCACTCTCATCAACTTCATGAAATCTTATACCTGGTGCATAATCATCAGTTACATTCATTCTGATTAATTTCATTTGCATTTGATTGATATTTTTCAATGTTTACCACAATCTCAAAGTTCAAGCCAATGAGGAGGGGCAACTGAATGAGATAAGGTACTAGTGTTTCGTATGGAAAAATATTTGAATTAGGACTCATTTTATAAATGATCAGTTCATTGAAGAACATTTTTGTGTTATGATTTTTGCTTTCATATACAAGCACAGATTTTTGTAATAAATACTCATGAAACAAGGCCCTGCAAGAAAAGACCCCTTCCTCTCTTAATATTTCATCTCATATCTTGATTTCCTCTCTCACTCATTCCGTTCCAGGTACTCCGACTTTCTCTCAGTTTATTGATCAAGACAAGCTTTTTCACAATGCAAGAGCACCTACTCTTTCTTCTAACCTAATAGGTGGACCAAGAATTCAGTTTTACTCTAAGTGCAATGGAAACCAATAGACAAGTTTTTAGTCAGGAAAATGACATCATTTGATTTAAACTTTCAAAAGAACTGTCTGACTCTGAATGGAGAATAGATTATACAGGGGTAAGAATGGAAGTAGTGAGATTAATTAGGAGGCTATTTCAGCAGTCTAGTGAGAGATGATGATTGGTTTGTATAAGGAAGAGACAAGTGAGAAGTGGTCAGATTTAAGAAATATCTTAGAGGTAGAACTAATAAGATTTGGTGATAGAATGTCACATGAGAGAAAGGGAAGAGTTCACAGATGGCTCCCAAATTACTGCCTTTGGTAATAGAGTGTACCTAGTAGTATCATTCATTGAGATAGGGAAAATAGGGTAGGACCAGGTTTGGGAAAAAGCAATCATTGAGTTCCAAACTGGCCGTATCAAATTTGCCTACAAGATCCTAAGTGAAGATTCAAATAGGCTTTTAGATATCAGTTTCTAGAGTTAGTGGTCGGAACCAGGCTGGAGATATAAATTTGGAAGTTGTCAGCATATAGATGATATTATATTTAATGTTAAGGGAGCAAATAAGATTACCTAGAAAAACAGTATAAAGAAGAGAAGACAGTAAAACCTTGAGGCTCTAGTTGAGACAGAGTAGGAGAAACCAGCAAAGGAGTATGAGAACAGGAAAACCAGGACAGAGTGGTGTTAGGAGTCCTCAAGACAAGCTCTGTGTTCAGATATTCACTAGGAGGCTCACTGAAGCAGCATATACTTGTAATCACAGCTAAGATTTATCACGGTGTTATTGTAAACACACAGCACTAGGTTATAGAGGAAAAGACACTGGTGGAGTCTGGAGGATCCATGGGCTGCCTTCCTTATGCCCTCTTCCTCCCATGAAGGGTCATGCAGAACACATTCTTCCCCCAGCAATGCAAATATAGCAACACGTGTGATGTTTCTCAAGGAAGCCCGTTAGAGACTCAGTGCCCAAGATTTTGGGGGGTAGGGGGTCTGGTCATGTAGGCACCCTCTGCCTACAAAATTCCACATTCCCAGAAGGAAATCAGGTGTTCTGCATAAACCACATTGTTTATACAGTCTAGATACAGTGTGCCATCATTATCAGTTAGGGAACAACAGCAACACTCCTGAAAATCAAGTTCCCAAATGCTAGGCAAGGGCCAGCCTTGTAAGCCCCTTTGAAGGATAACAATCTGAGGCCTGCCATGTTTATTCTGCACATAGTGGCATCACAGAACCTGAGTGGAGAATGTTTCCAGGGAGAGAGATGCTGCTGAAGAATCAAGTAAGATAAAGACCAAAGTGGCCAATGGATTTGGCAATATTGAGGTCACTGTTGACCTTGGCAGGCACAATTTCAGATGCACGGTGGGAAAAGGAAGCTGGATTGGCAAGGATTCAAGAGTGACTTGTTGGAGTATAGAGCATGTAGAGACAGGATATTTAAGCCTTCTGTGAGGGGAAGTGAAAGAAAGAAATGTAGCTTAAAGAGGATATAAGTCAAGGAAAGGGTTGTTGTTGTTGTTGTTTTTTTTACAGATGAGAGCACAGGATCAGAATAATTCTTTAGAAAGGGAGAGATGATGATGTGAAGAGGGAGGGATTAGATCCAGAGCAGGAGTTCAATTGTGGGAGTAGAGACACTCCCTCTGTTGAAACAGGAGGTAAGAAAAAGAAAATGTACAAGTCAAGTAGAATCATAGATTTGGGAATCGGAAGATGAGCAACTTCTGACAGGTTCTGTTTTCTCAAAAAACTATGAGGCAGTGTCCTCAGTTGAGAATAGAGGGTTGTGGAAAAGATATGAGGAAAAAGTAGAATATTGGGAGTTTGTACAGGAATGAGGAAAATAATTTGAGAACGGGAACGTGCAAGATGGGTAGCTGGCAGGGGAGAGGTCATGCTAGGGATTAAAGAAGACTGTGGAAATAATTTCCAAATGTTTTATTAATGAGAGGCAACAATTTGAATTTATATAATTGAAATGTTTCAACCTCTACCAAGATCTACCTCAAAAGGAAACTGTTGTATTAAGTAGCATTTAAAAATAGGGATAAAATGATTAGGCCTTTAACCAAATGGTTATTAGGTCAAAACTACTTTGATGTAATAGTTTCATTTCCAAATTACTCAGCCACTGAAAAACTGAAACAGCGACCAACTAATCTCCTCCAGCCAAATATAAACACAAAAGATACCTCTAACATTATACTATAACTTCCTCCTCCAAAAAAAAAAAAAAAACCAGGAAGAGTGGTTATGTTTAGCAGATAGCGTTAGATGGTTTGTCATGTAGAACTTCGGTTATATTCTGAATATCAAGTTGGTGTATTATATGACGGTTCTCTCTCTCTCTCTCTCTCTCTCTCTCTATATATATATATATATATATATATATATATATATATATAAATTTATATAATAATATATATATATATATATATATATATATATATATATATATATATATATTAGCACTGTCATGACAGGAGCATCTTTCCATTTTCACAGAAGTGTCTCATGAACACAGACGTGAAGTATATTCCAAAGAACCTTCAACAGTCTTTGCTATCTGAAGGACATATTTTTATTTTTTTATCAATTTATTTATTTTTAAAAATATAGTTAGCATACAATATTATATTAGTTTCAGGTGTACGCAATAGTTATTCAACACATATATCTAAAGAAGTGATCACCATGATAAGGCCAGCAGCCATCTCACACCGCACCACACTTTCACAATATTAATGACTGTATTCCCTATGCTATATATTACATCCCCATGACTTATTTGTTTTATACCTGCAAATTTGAACCACTTATTGCCTTTTACCTTCCCCACCTTTTGAATTTTTCAGTTACAGTTGACATTTAATATTATTTTATATTAATTTCAGATGTACAGCACATGGTTAGATATCTATATAATTTAAGAAGTGATCCCCCTGACTACTCTAGTACCCACCTGGCACTATACATAGTTATTACCATATTATTAACTATATTCCCCATGCTTTACTTTACATCCCCATGACTATTTTGTAACTACCAATTTGTACTTCTTAATCCCTTCACCTTTTTCACCCTGTCCCCCAAAGTATATTCCAAAGAACCTTCAAGAACCAAACCCCCCTCCATCTATCACCCCAATAAATCTAGTACCCATCTGACACCATATATAGTTATTACAATATTATTGACTATATTCCTTATGCTATACCCTACATCCCCATGACTACTTTGTAACAACCAATTTGTATTTCTTAGTCCCTTCCCATTTTTCACTCACTACCCCAAACCCCTCCCATCTGCAACCATCAAAATGTTCTCTCTATCTATGAGCCTATTTCTGTTTTGTTTGTTTATTTTGTTCTTTAGTTTCCACATGTAAGTGAAATCACATTGCATCTGTCTTTCTTTGTCTGAAATACTCCACTCAGTACAATATCCTCCAGGTCCATCCATGCCACCACAGATGGCAAGCACCTATTCCCTTCTATGGCCAAACAGTATTGCACTGTATATACAATGAAGTATGATAAAAAACAAAGTGAATGTTTAAATTAAAAAAAACGCTATTACATTAAAAGACACATTGCCGTTAATTCCCCTCAAAATACTTTCCCTCACTTCAAACATACTCATCTCATTGTTTCTTGCCACTTTCTGAAGCAGTTCTGGAAGTCCTCTTTTGTGAGTGTCTAGCTGTGCTGTTGTGGCTGCCTAGATATCCTGAATCAATTCAAAACGTTTTCCTTTCGTGGTCATTTTGACTTTGGGGAAGAGCCAGAAGTTTTATGCCACCCGGTCTGGTGAATAAGGTGGATGAGGACACACCATACTGTTGTTTTTTTTGTTTGTTTTTTAAAGATTTTATTGGGGAAGGGGAACAGGATTTTACTGGAGAACAGTGTGTACTTCCAGGACTTTTTTCCAAGTCAACTTGTTGTCCTTTCAATCTTAGTTGTGGAGGGCGCAGCTCAGCTCCAGGTCCAGTTGCTGTTGCTAGTTGCAGGGGGCACAGCCCACCATCCCTTGCGGGAGTCGAACTGGCAACCTTGTGATTGAGGGGACACGCTCCCACCAACTGAGCCATCCGGGAGCTCAGTGGCAGCTCAGCTCAAGATGCCATGTTCAATCTTAGTTGCAGGGGCGCTGTCCACCATCCCTTGCAGGACTCGAGGAATTGAACTGGCAACCTTGTGGTTGAGAGCCCACTGGCCCATGTGGGAATCAAACCAGCAGCCTTCAGAGTTAGGAGCACGGAGCTCTAACCGCCTGAGCCACCGGGCCAGCCCCATAATGTTTTTATTTGAAAGAAATTGCTGTACCAGAAGCGATGTGTGACATGGAGTATTGTCATGATAGAGGATGAAGTAAAGACACTCAAGAAAGAGGACTTCCAGAACTGCTTCAGAAAGTGGCAAGAACAATGGGATAAGTGTTTGAAGTAAGGGAGAATATTTTGAGGGGGATTAATGACAATGTGTCTTTTACTGTAATAAATTTTTAAAATTTAAACATTCATTGTATCTTTTGATCACAACTTGTATGTACTACCTCCTCTTTATCCATTCTCCTATTGACAGAAATCCAGGCTGCCTCCACATCTTGGCCAATGCTGCAATGAACATATGGATGCACTCGTGCCCTCAAAGTAGCGCTTGGGTTTTTTTGGATAAGTACCAGGAAGTGGGATTACTGGGTCCTTCTTTGTCTCTTGTTATAGCCTTTGTTTTAAAATCTATTTTGTCTGGTATAAGTATTGCTACCTCAGGTTTTTTGTTTTTGTTTTTCATGAAATAACTTTTTGCATCCCTTTACTTTCAGTCTGTGTGTATCTTTCAATCTGAATTAAGTCTTTTGCAGGCAGCATATGTAAGGGTTTTGTTTTCTTACCCATTCAGCCACCCTATGTTTTTTATTGGAGCATTTAATCCACTTACATTGAAAGTAATTGTTGATAGATATGTAGTTATTGCCATTTTATTATTCATATATTTGATCTTTTTTTTTTTTTCATCTCAAAGAAATCCCTCCAACATTCTTTGTAATACTGGTTTGGTGGTGATCAACTCCTTTAGCTTTTTCTTGACTGGGATGCTCTTTGTCTTCCGATTTTAAATGATAGCCTTGCTGGCTTGAGTGTAAGTCCTTGCTTTTTATCATGTTGAGTGTTTTGTCCCAATCCCTTTTGGTCTGCAAAGTTTCTGTTGAGAAATCAGCTGACAATCTTATTGGGTCTCCCTTATAAGTTACTAGTTGCCGTATATGTTACTAGCTGCTTTTAGGATTCTCTCTTTGTCTTTAACCTTTGCCAATTTCATTATAATGTGTCTAGGTGTGGGCCTGTTTGGGTTCATCTTTATCGGGGGACTCTTTGCGCTTCCTGGGTTTATATGTCTGTTTCCTTTGCCAAGTTAGGAAATATTCAGTCATTATTTCTTCAGATAGGTTCTCAATACCTTGCTTGCTCTCTTCTTCTGGTACCCCTATGATGTGAATGTTGTTACACTTGATGTTGTCCCTTAAACTGTCCTCATTTTTTGGATTCTTTTTTCTTTTTTCTTTTCCGTTTGGGTGTTTTCTCCTACCTGTCTTCCAAATTGCTGATTGGATCCTCTGCTTAATCTAGTCTGCTGGTGAATCCTTCTAGTGCATTTTTCATTTCAGTTATTGTATTCTTCACTTCTGACTGGTTCTTTTTTTATGTCCTTTTTTCTATGCTTTCTATGTCCTTTTTTTATGCTTGCTATCTCTTTGTGCAGTTCTCACTAAGTTCCTTGGGCATCCTTATAATCTGTGTTTTGAACTCTGTATCTGGTAGTTTGCTTGCCTCCATTTTATTTAGTTCTTTTTCTGGAATTTTCTCCTGTTCTTTCATTTGGGACATATTTCTTTATTTTCTCATTTTGGCTACCCCTCTGTGTTTGTTTCTATGTATTAGGTAGGGCTGCTATGTCTTCCAGTCTTGCTGGGTAGGCTTGTGTAGAAGGGGTCTTGTGGGGTCCAGTGGCACAGTCTCCCTGGTCACCTGAACTAGGTGCTCCAGGAGTGTCCCTTCTGTGGGTTATGTGTGCCCTCCTGTTATAGTTGAGCCTTAATTGCTGTTGGCATGCCAGTGGATGGTATTGATCCTCAGGCTGACTAGCTGTGGGGTTTGGCCACATCCACAGCTTATGGGCTGCTATGCAGGGGGCTTACACCACTGAGTGGGATTTTCCCCAGTGAGCTCTGGTGTTTATTGAGACTGCCCTTTGTGTGTGCCTCTTGTGGGGTTAATTGGGTGGCGCTCTGCTGTGCTCTGAAGCCAACCTCCAAGTATGTTGGTTTTGGGGCATCTTGGGAGGGGCTCTGCCTCTGACTGGCCGAGGATGACCTGGTAGGAGTTACAAAGCAATCCACAGTTGGTCATTGCCTGTGCTCTACCGGGAAGCACGTAGGTGAGGCCACACTGTGAACTGAGAACAGCTGCCACCAGTACCAGGTGGGTGGTTGCTCCACAAAGAACCAGGACACTCTGTGGCCTGCTATCACCTGCCAGCTCCTGTAAGGTTCAGCCACTGATAAAGCCACCTGTGGCAGGAAACTTGGGTGAGGCAAAGTCTCAGTGAGTCAGCAAGTTTGAGCAGCAGAGCTCACCAAGCCAATCAGATTCAGATTTGGCCTGTGGGGGCGGGCTCAACACAGGAAAGATGGCCCCCGCCTGCTGGCTGAAGGAGAGGAGGGCCGCACACAAGAAAATGGGTACTGTTCACCCTGAAGGTACACAACTCAGTCTCTACCCATATGTCTCTGATGCCCCCAGAGTCACCATACTTCCGCTGAAGCCCAGGGTGAGTGCCTGCATGGGTCCTTTAAGAGGATGTCTGGGTTTCCCACAGTCTTCTGTCCCACCAGATGGTCGGAATACTCGCTATTTTTTACAGTGGGATGTTGTGGGGGCTCCTCTTCTTGGCTGAGGAGGCTGGTGTGGGGCTGGGGTCCCTTGATCTTCGATGGAGAACCTCTGTGGCTGAGAGATATCCCTCCCAATTTCCATCTGCCACACAGAGGTTTGGGGCTGGCCTGTTTTGTGTCTCTGCCCCTTCTACCAGTCTCGGCGTGGTTTCTTTTTTATATCATTAGTTATAAAACTTCTGTTCAACTAGACTTCGGATGGTTCTCTCAGGTTGATTGTTTGGTAATTTAGCTTTAATTTTGATGTGTTCATGGGATGAGGCGAGCACAGCGTTTATCTACTCCATCATCATGTATCCCTGAAGGACATATTTTCAGTGCCTATACTGACTCTTGTATTTGCTGAACCCCAGCTGCAGCACTTGTCTCAGAGAACTGCTCTGCTCTTCCCAATTATCCCATTATTACTTTCAATCGTGAGATGAAAATGTTCTCTTTAAAATAAATTGGCCTCTCTAAATTAAAGAAATGTCCAAATAGCTACCTTAGTCTCTTATTTAACCTCAAGTTAAATCAGAGAAAAGATTTCAGAATGTAGAAAACTCATTCAAATCTGCAGTGACATTGATGCTTTTCCTCAATACATAAATCAGTATTATCACATTTCTTAGTTTCCTAGTGCATGAAATAATTAAACTTAGAATATGCCTTTCTTAGATACAATTAATTCAGTGCTATCAATTTAATTTTTACTTGTATAAATTTCATAATGTGTAACTTTTCATGTATTTCCAAAGCATTTTTATATTGGGGAGTGGGGTAGGACTCCAACGAGAGATCAAGGGGGAAGAAGGAGGATTGAGTAGGGAAAGCTTTACAGACCTCAGTGATGAAAAGTGGGGAGGAAACTGAGTTGGACTGGGAGAGCCTTAAACTCAGACATAGATCTAGCAAAGTCTCAGTCAACCCAGTGGGAAGCTCCGGAGCAAAGGTTGTCCGGTGGAGAAGTCCTGCATTGCGTAGAAATGGCTAGCTGGGCCCTAGCAGTGGAGGCTTCACCAGAAGATAATTACCTCAGCATGAGTGATGCTGTGGTAGGTCCTGAAGGTGCTGCAACTGGAGGCTATTATTAGCTAACTGCATTCTTCCAGCCCACTGGAGAGCCGAGCACCGGATCTTCGTGCAGCTACATCCGTGATGCCCTTTATGCTAATATAGCTTTCCTCAAAAAAACAGTTCAGTTCTGTAGTTCACAAGCTCAGATCATGGATTGTTGCAGTTTTCTAATTCTCCTCCTCTCAGCCAGTCTCTCATGTCTCTATTAAACATTCTTAGCAGATTAATCTCCTAAAAGATCATTTTTATCAGGTCAGTCCTTTACTCAAAATATTCAGCATTTCCCTATTGTCCACAAAATAAAGCCCAGACACACTAACCTGTCATTTCCTTTGGGATAAGAGGAGCACACTGTTGTTTTTAACTCTGCAAGTACTCCGTGGTTGAATGACTAGGGATGACTAAGGGAATAGATGGTAAGAAGCCAGCCAGTACAGAAATGCAAAAATATAGAGGAGAAACAAAACTTCAGGGTGACACAGGAAAATACATTGGGAAGTGAAAGGATACTCCAGCAACTGTTGTGTGGGAATGGATGACCCTCTTCACTTTCTGTTTCCTTCTTAGGTACAGGCCAGGGCAGATCTCTTTACTCAAAGTACAGAGATGTTTAGGCTATTCATGGATGGGCTTTGGGGGAGTATGACGATCAAAAACTCTGACATTTATGAAAACTTTGTATGCACGTGTATGTGATTTTTATGGGGAAAAGATCCATAGCATTTATCTGATTTTCAAAGGGGTCTGTGATCATAAAAAGATTTAAAACCACTTGATCAGAGTTTGGGGCCCTGGTAGAAGAGAGGATGAGCAGAATTGATTATGATTTTGCAAGGAGGAGATGACTGATAATCATAAAGAAAATAGTTTCTGAATAATGAAGAAAGCAGAAGCCAGATCCCCAGGAATTAAGGAGTGAGTGGGTGGTGAGGAAGTGGAGGTAGCAAATATAGATTTTCCTTCCAGAAATGTATCAGTGAATGAGGAGGGAGATATATGATAATTTGAGAAACAGCAAAATTAGGGGAAGTTTTGTTTGTTTGTTTGTTTGTTTTTAAATGGGAGATACTTGAGAATATTTACAGAGGAAGAGGTGATAGTTAATAGAGGAAGTGTGAAGTGGCTGGGTAACCTGGTTTTATGCTGTAGTAGTAACCCCAAAAGAATAGTTCACTTCTTGCTAATGCAAACTTTACTGTGGATAGCAAACTCTACTGAGACCCATTCATCCAGGCTGCTTCAGGCTTTGAATTTTATGCTCATGATCAGAGAAGGGAGAGACAAAGGAGTGGTACAGAGTGGCCACAGTGAAGTGACACCTTTTACTTCCCCTCATGTTTAATTAGCCAGAAATAGTCACGTGGTCACACTTAATTAGGGGGCTACATGAAGGAATCAAGAAAAAAGCAAAGGGAATTCAGAAAGTTGTAAGTGGCATAATTTTTAAATATCCCCATATCTTTCTACAAAAACAGAGCAAGTTAGACAGCAAAGCCTAAAACTGATGAACAACATTCATAACGATTTTAGGTAGCAAGGTATAAGCTCCCAAATATACACAAGTGGGGATACACCACGATAGCAACAAGATTCACATGTGGGAAGAAGCAGAGGAGCCAAAACAAAACAACACACCAAATTACTAAAAGATGCCCCCCAAAGAAATAGTCCTACTTGATGTGTAAAGTTTAGAGAGTTCACTTGAGGGTAACAGTCAAAACTGGGGAGAAGCTTTGTAGGCTCCATTTCTCGGGGGAACACAGGAGAACTATTGGAAGATCACATGGTGCTAGAATGGTCTAGTTTCTATGCGCTTTCAAAATCAACCTGAGCTCCCTTCCAGGACCAAGCCATGCATGAGAGAAAAGCTGCTTTGTAACTATTACAAATATTACAGTACTTATAGAAACTCTAAATCTGAAAATTTATCCCCTTGTCTATTTTCCATACTAATTGTATTCATGAATATTGCTGATCTCATTTATAAGAGGGCTTGCAATGAGATTACATGGTACCATTACGATGCTTCAATAATAAAATGCAGTCAACACAGAGATCCTCCAAATTTGACCATACACTCTCTTCCATTATCAAATTCCTAGGGAAAATTAAAGTCTAAAGATTAAATCCCCTTACGAATTAAAGTCCAAAGAAATTAATGTCTGAAGTCAAATTCTCTTGCCCTTGAGATTTAAACTACAAAGAAATTAATACCCAGAATTCATCATTTCCAATTCATATTTCACTTACTCTTAATTATTATAGGTGTTCTTAATGATTAAATAGACTTGGAATTTTCTGTAAGCAGTTGTAGCTTCATCAGAAATAGTATCAAATTTCTCTTTGAGTTTGTAGAGGGTCCAAAAAGTCAATAAGACACACAAAATTATTACAGCACTGTCCGCTCATCCATCAATTTTAGGAAAAGCTATTCCCCAATCTCTAGTGTTATTATTTTAGACAAAATTGTGTTCCCAAAGCCCATTAATTGGTTTTGTCAAATACTAGTCAGAGACTTTGGAGTCAGGGGTGATAGGGAGAGAAATTATGAATTTCATCTTTATCAAGATGGTTGATCTGATACAAGGATCTGGAATCCATGTCCTGTCAACATAAACTTAATTAGGAGATGTTAGATTTGACACTGAATTTTCCATTTCTAGGGGGAAATTTTCCATATCTAGATTAACTCCTCTCTTAGAGAATGGCATTTGAGATACCGTTGTCTTCTTGGAAAGCTTAGAAATGTGTAGAGTTTGAAGACTATCAGTCAGGACAGGTTGAGTTATGTTGCAGTAACAAAGAACCACAAAATCTTAGTGATTTGAAACAAGAACAGTTTATTTTTCACTCATGCTACACATTCATTTTGGATTGGCAGCGAGTTCACACTGTATTCACTTAAAGGAACTAGGATGACAGAATCTTCACAGGCTTTTCTGTGGTCATCACAACAGGGACAAGGGAATGTGACAAGCTAGTCCCTGCTCTTCAAATTCTTCCCAGAAGGAGCACATCTCTTCCACTCACATCACTTGCGTTCACATTCGATTGACCAAAGCATGTTATGTGGCTTTCTAACTTCAAAGGGAATATGGAAGGACAAGTTCTTACAACTTCAGTACTACATTTAGAATGAGCTCTGTCTGCTAACACAGCTTGTGTAATATCTTGTGAGCTGAAAATTTTAATCCTTGGCCATCACCTGGTGTGACTGCTTTCAGCAATACAATAGCTGAAGGTAGTATTTCCCAAACTTGTCTGACCAAAACAATCACCTGGGTTATTATTAAAAATACTGATTCCTATATCCTATTCCTGAAGAAATGATTCAGTAGATCTGGGATGAGACCCAAGAATCTGTATTTTTTAAATCACCCTGGGTTAGGCCAAGGAAACGTCCCTCCTAGCATTGGTTGTGTGTGTGTGTGTGTGTGTGTGTGTGTGTGTGTGTGTGTGTGTATTTTAGAGCAGTTTTAAGTTCACAGAAATATTGAATGGAAAATACAGAGATTTCCCATGTATGCCCTGGCATCCACATGCACAACCTTGTCCGCTAACCACATCCCCCACCACAGTGGTACATTTGTTACAACAGATGAACCTAAACTGATGCATCATTATCATTCAAAGTCTGTAGTTTACCTTACAGACTGTAGTTTATTACCTCTTGGTGCATATTCTATGGCTTTGGACAAATGTATAATGATATGTATCCACCACTGTAATGTCATACAGAATTGTTTCATCGCTCTAAAACTCCTTTGTGCTCTGCCTGTTCACTTCTCTCTTCCACCTAATGCCTGACAACCACAGATATTTTTACTGTCTCCATAGTTTTGCCTCCTCTAGAATGTCATATAGTTGCAGTCATAAAATATGTTGCCTTTTCAGATGGGCTTCTTTCACTTAGTATTATGTAGTCAAGTTCCCTCCATGTTTTTTTCATGCCTTGGTAGCTCATTTCTTTTTAACACTGAATACTATTCCATTGTTGGATGTACCACAGTTTTTTTATTCACCTACTGAAGGACATCTTGCTTACTTCCAAGTTTTAGTAATTTTTAATAAGCTGCTATAAATGTCTGTGTAGGTTTTTTCAATTCCTTTGTATACAATACCAATAGCAAGTGCAACTGCTGAATTGTATGGTAGAGTATGTTTAGTTTGTAAGAAATTGCCAAGTTGTCTTCCAAAATGGCTGTACCGTTTTGCGTTCCCATCAGCAATGAATGAGTTTCTGTTGCTCCACATTCTCGTCAGCATTTGGTATTGTCAGTGTTCTGGATTTTGGCCATTCTAATAGGCATGTAGAGGTATCTCATTGTTGTTTTAATTTATAATTTCCTAATGATATAATATGTTGAGCATCTTCTCATAAGCTTATTTGCCATCTGTATATTTTCCTTAGTGAAGTATCTGCTCAGGTCTTTTGCCCATTTTAAATCAGGTTGTTTATTTTTTATTGTTGGGTTTTAAGACTTTGTATATGTTAGATAACAGTCTTTTATCAGATGTGCCTTTTGCAAGTATTTTCTCCCAGTCTGTGGCTTGTCTTCTCATTCTCTTGACAGTGTCTAATACAGAGCAGAAGTTTTAAATTTTAATAAAGTCCAGTCTGTCAGTTACTTCTTTAATGGATCATGCCTTTGGTGTTGTATCTAAAAAGTTATTATACCTAAGGTCATCTAGGTTTTCTCTTATGTTATCTTCCAGGAGTTTTATACTTTTGCATTTTTTTTCTTTTAAAGTTTATTGGGGTGACAATTATTAGTAAAATTACATAGATTTCAGGTGTACAATTCTGTATTACATCATCTATAAATCCCATTGTGTGTTCACCACCCAAAGTCAGTTTTCCTTCCATCACCATATATTTGATCCCCCTTACCCTCATCTCCCACCCATACTTTTGCATTGAGTTAGTTTTTAAAGGTGTAAGATCTGTGTCTAGATTCTCTTTTTTCATATGGTGCTAGCAACATTTTTTGAAAAGATTATCTTTTCTCCATTTTATTTATTTATTTTTGCTTCTTTGTCAAAGATCAGTTGTGGGTCTATTTCTGGTTTATCTACTCCATTCCATTGATATATTTTTCTATGCTTTTGCCAGTACCACACTGCCTTGATTATTATAAATTTATAGTTAAGTCTTAAAATTGGGTAGTGTCAGTCCTCTGATTTTCTTCTTCTCCTTCAATATTGTGTTTGCTGTTCTGCGTCTTTTGCCTCTTTATATAAATTTTAGAATCAGTTTATAAATAATCCACAAAAATAACTTGCTGGGACTTAGACTTGGACTGTATTGAATCTATAGATTAAGCTGGGAACTGAATTTACAGATCAAATTGGGAAGAACTGACATCTTGATAATATTGAGTCTTCTTACCTATTAACATACCGTGTTTCCCCGAAAATAAGACCAGGTCTTATATTAATTTTTGGTCCAAAAGATGCATTAGGGCTTATGGTCAGGGTATGTCATCCTAAAAAATCATGCTAGGGCTTATTTTCCAGTTAGGTCTTATTTTCGGGGATAGATCTTTCTATTTATTTAGTTCTTTGATTTTTTTCATCAGAGTTTTTAAATTTTTCTCATGCAGATCTTATAGATATGTTGTTACATTTATACCTAAGTATTTCAATTTTTTGGAGGCTTATATAAATGATGTGTTTTTTATTTCAAGTTGCACATTTTCATTGCTGGTAAATAGGAAATCAATTGACATTTGTATATTAACCTTGTATCCTGCAACATTGCTGTAATTTCTTATTAGTTCCAGGACATTTTTTGTCAATTCTTTTAGACTTTCTACATGGACAATCATGTCATCTGTGAACAAAGGCAGTTTTAATTATTTCTTCCTTCCCAATATGTATACCTTTTATGTCATAGGACTTCCAGCACTATGTTGAAAAGGAGTGGTGAGAGGGAGCATTCTTGCCTTATTCCTGACCTTAGTGGGAAACCTTCTAGTTTCTTACCATTAAGTATGATGTTACCTGTAGGGATTTTTTGGGTTTTTTTTTTTTTTTTTTTTTTTGGTGTTGTTCATCAAGTTGAAGAAATTCTCTTCTATTCCCAGTTTGCTGAGACTAATAGGTTTTTCATCTTATTTTTTAATTTGTTTCAGTTGAAAAATCAGCAGTAGAAGGTTCCAAAACTGCTTGTTCATGTTTCTAAAGCTCATACCCCTAGGCCTCTAGAGGATCAGCACTTTTGCCAGGTGCTCCATGCAACACTCTATTTCCTCTGTTTTTGAATTTTGTAAACTATTCAGGCATGATCCTATAGGACACAGCAATTCCTGCATGCTCATCTATAACCACCAAGTTGCCCATAATTCTTAGAGTATTTACTGCTCTTTAGTTTGTGGACAAGCCAGGTGCATTGAAGTTTAGTCTCTTAAATTTTGTACTTTGCCCTGAATGCCACTAACCATTGAAAGTTAGAACTTGTTTTGTTCTCTGAAGGGCATCCAGAACTTGGCTTATAGTTTAAAAAAAAAACACATCAAATGTCTAAAAAGATCTAATCCTGCCACTGCCTAGCCTTTTCAAGTGCAGAATGTTTGCCTGTTTAGCTTCACCTTTCAGAGGCCATGGAGACGACTCACACTTCATGCGCCTAGCCAAGGGTCTCATGGCTCCTGAGCCTTTGCTGAGTCCTGCCTTGATAAAAATAGCCACTCAGCCATGGACCAGGCTACCCGAACCTGCAGTCCCTCCCTGTGGTTAGAGTAGCACATGCTCTGAGGCTTATAGCCTCTTTCCCAGACTGCAGCTGTTAAAAGCCCATGCAACTGCCAAGGTCAAAATACTCTGCCCACACACTGAAGTCCGCTCAAACCTCTCTATGTACATAACTCTCAATTCTCAGTGTGGGTTTTGATCTTTCAATATTTCTCAACATCTGCCTGATTGGCGGTCTTCAGACTTGAGTGATAACCCCTTCCCAAACTGCAGGTTTCCCCGTGCCTACAGGGGCAGAGCTGGCCTCCTCTGCACCTTATGGCCAGGGAGAGAACAATTAATCCAGGCTGTGCAGGACCAGGTGGCTGCCAAGTGATCTAAAGGCTACTTAGAGAATGCTGATTTATTCTGCACAAATTTAACAGTAAGGGGGAGTTACTGCACTTCCCCTAAAGTAGAGTGAGTACAGAGGCAGAGAAGCCAGGCGTTACAGTCATTGGGTTCCCCCTGCATGTGGCAGAGTAAGAGTATAGTAGAAGCATTCTCTGCCAACGTGGTGGCCTCTATCTTCCTAATGAAGTAGGAGACAACCTCATGTCACAAAAGTATTTCAGGCAGGGGAAGATTTGGGGACTTGAGGAAAATTGAGGTGGTTTAGAATAGCAATTGTGGGGAATGGAATGAGGACTCAAGAAGAGATTAACTATATATTTTTTAAAATCCTGAGTATCCTTGTTGGTTTAGAGTTAGAGTCTAGCTAGATCCAGGAAGTCATCCAGGTTTGAAGCAATACAGGAGCTGAGATTAAAAAAAAAAAAAAAAAAAATGTGAACAATGGAAAGGACTAGTACCAACCCGAAGGCAGAAAACCAGATGACTGTGGTGTCCGGGCTTCCCCAGGACAAGGGAAGCCAAATGGAATACTTATACTCCTGGCTAACATTCTTCGCTTATTTAATATGTGTCAAGTTCATGTGGATTTTCTCATGTAGCCTTCACAGGAAGCCTGTGGGACATTTAGGGTATAGAGGGATTAAGTAAGGGCAGAGTCAGGATTTAAATTCAGGTGTTCTAACTCTAAAATCTGCAGTGTTAACCATAACAACTACTAGTTGAGGGTTGAATTTATGTTACTCTGAGGACAAATGCCAGGTTCAATAGGAAGGTAGATGTGACAAGACAAGAGGTGATGGCTGGAATGGGTATTTCAGGTTAAAATCTTGGAGGCTGAGCAGATTCAATATCTAAAGAAGGCAGGTGGCAAGAAGTCAATAAGACTGAAAAAACAGATGTGAGATCTGGTTGTTGAAGAGTCATGGAGAGAGATGTTGAAGTATTCAAGGATGATGTCGAGAGAAAGCTGAAAATTCCTGAAGCTATCAAGGAACAAAAGGGATATTCCCAAGGCTGACGGACAAATTTGACAGGGAAGAGAAGAGGATGGTATAAACATTTGGCCTAAATATCAAAGGCAAGTATATAATCTATTCTCTCTCTCTCTCTCTTACACAAAACCTCCCTTTATTCTTAGGAGAAAGGTGAGGAACAAAGTTTAAAAGACATGTTGCTTTGCTAATAATCACAGCTAGTTAGTGACAAAGTCAAATGAAATTTCTCAATAAATTACTAAATCTCTGTTGTCTCATTTTAACATCGAGAATCAAGCTGTTGAA
The DNA here is from genome assembly GCF_057876585.1 of Rhinolophus sinicus. NCBI lineage: Eukaryota > Metazoa > Chordata > Mammalia > Chiroptera > Rhinolophidae > Rhinolophus > Rhinolophus sinicus. Next base: position 152,925,830 of record NC_142502.1, on the reverse strand, counting down.
TACCTAAATAATCATTTGTTATGAGACTATACATTGTATAACAAACACTTTTATTCTCAGAATAAAACTGTAACACTTTCATTCCCAGGAACTGCTTTTCTGCTTTTCATTAAAAAATTTTGATGTAGCTGACACACGTCCCATTTAAATGTATTTTTTTTATTTTTTTTTTTACTTTGGATGTTCTTGAATAAAACATTCTCTCTTGTGCTGTTCCCTGGCAGAAATAATATTCATTGGCACTGTTTGATGACATTTCAAAAATATCTCCTGCTTGCTTCATTCTCAGATTTGTATCATGTCATCCTTCATGAATACATGAAGGATTTTTTGTAGCATTTTTTGTAGTTCATTCTCTCTCTCTCTCTCTCTCTCTCTCTCTCTCTCTCTCTCTCTCTCTCTCTCTCTCACACACACACACACACATGCACACGCACATAATAATCACAATCATAAGGGGAAGACCTCTGCTATGCTGTTCTCAATCTCTTTTAAGTCTCATGCATTTAATGTTATGTTTTGGTTTTTTGAGTCCCTTTTTATTTCTATTGATTGCCCTTTCCTCATTGGAAAATGTTCTCTGTCATTTAATAGTAAGCTTTCATACTTTCAATATTAAGTCTTTATTGGAAACATCAGATGATAATCTGACACACTGTGACATCTTGGTATAGTTTCAGCTATTTTCTATTTGTATCTTCTTTGTTGTAGCTTAAAAACAAATCTAAAACAAACAAACAAACAAACAAAAACCCACAAAAAAACCCTAATCTTTGTTTTTCTCCTTCTAGGCCATTTTCTTCCTGAGTAAGATACTTTGTCAAATTCATAAACACTTGGAGAGAATTTGATCTGAGTTAAAATGGTTTTAAGGCTCTTCTGGTTTTCAGAATCTCTATACCTGAATATTTTTGTACTTGAAAAGTACCTGTAGACTTTACTGATTTAAAGTACTCCTGAAGTAAATAGTCAAATTCCCCTTGATAGGTTAGTTGTTGAATTTAAATTTGTTTTTCTGTTTGCCTTTCTGCTTTCCCTATGCCAAAGTAATGCACAACACTGTACCCTTTAGTATTCATCAGAACCTGGTTACCCCTCCCGTCCTCATTTCTTCTGCTGCCACCCTGACCCACTGTCCTTGCCTCCATCATTTCGGACCTGGGCTGTTTCAAGAGGCCCCCAGCTGGTTGACCATCCCCGGCACTCCAGCTCTTATCATCTTTCTCAACCAGCACCCAGCACCCAGAATAATCCTATTGAAAGTCAGGTCATGTCACCCCTTAGCCCTTGAATGGGTTCCTGTCTCATTCACAGTAAAAGCCAAAGTCCTCATAGCAGTCTACAAGGCCCAAAGTGATTTCGCCTTTCTCCCAGATCCTACCTCACCTCTCACTCTCCCTTCTCTCTTCTCCTCTGCTATACTAGCTCCATGTTATGACTATGCCATGATGCTCTGACTACAAGACTTGTGTTGTCTTTGTCTGGAATGCTGTGCCCAGATATGTATCTCTGCATGGCATGGGCCCTCACCTCTTTCAAGTCTTTGCTCACAATGTCACTTTCTCAAGAAGACCTTCTCTTACCCCCTATTATAAATCCCACTCCCTTCCCCCACCAAATCTCCATTCCTTTCCCCTACCATTTTTTAAAATGTAACATTTACCATCTGATATGTTTTTTCCAGTTTTTATTTATTTATTTTAAATCAAAACTTTTTTCAATTACAGTTGACATACTATATTATATTAGTTTCAGGTGTACAACATAGTGATTAGACATTTATATAACTTATCAAATGATCGCCTAATAAACTAGTGCCCATCTGACACCATGCATAGTTACTACAATATTATTGTAATGCTGTACTTTACATCCCTGTGACTGTTTTCGAAACTGTCGATTTGTACTTCTTAATTGCTTTCTCTTTTTCACCCTTCCCCAACTCCCTCCCCTCTGGCAACCGTCAATTTGTTCTCTGTATCTGAGTTTGTTTCTGTTTTGTTTTTGTTCATTTTGTTTTTCCAATTCCACACATAAGTGAAATCATATGGTATTTGTCTTTCTCTGTCCAACTTTTTTCACTTAGTATAATACCCCCTAGGTCCATCCATGTTGTCACAAATGGCAAGATTTCATTCTTTTTTATGGCTGAATAATATTCCATTGTATATATGTGTACCACCTCTTCTTATCTATTTGTCTATTGATGGGACACTTAGGATCTGATATATTTTAAGGGATGTATTATTTGTTAACTGCTTTGCCACACTCTCATTTATAACTTCCATGAGGAACTTATTGAACAGTTCCAAACACAGAGAAGCCTCTGTAAGAAAAAAAGAAATGAATGCATTAACTTAGCATTTAGCATGAGAAATGTAAACAAAGTAATACACTGGGACACTGGATAAGAATCTGGTTGCAATGGAATCTGAGAAGTTCCCTGGAATCCACCTACGGTGGGCACACTGGGCAATGCAAATCTTTTTACTTTGTGCTATACTGACCTCCCTCTTCAGCTTCTGGACTCCTGTGTCCAATGTAAGGGTAAGGCTGGTGTCCTGCTTATTTTACATGCTGATCTCAAAGTACAGGTCCTTGAATAATGTTGTTTTGTTATAACATTGATTACATGCCATAACAACTTAACTCTGGTTTATATCAACTAATCTATGGTAAAATTGGCTTCGTTATACATTGTTTTGCTTAAAGTCACAGAGCCTATGTTAAGTGAGGATTTACTGGACACGATACTTACTATTTAGCTAGCATCTCCATTCTCCAATCTGTCATGATTTTCAGTGGGAAATATTGTGTGGTTTTTACAGGAGTGAGAATATTTATCTCTTTCCTTCTGTCATTCTTTCTTGACTCATAAATCCCTTTCCTGAAGATCTACTTCACTGGAGCTTCTAGAGAGCTTTTTGTTGGGTTCTAAATCACAAATGAAGCACAATTTTATCTCAAGAAAGAAATAAAAGTTGCAAAACGAACACATCTTAAACTCCAAGTTCTGCTTTCAGGTTGCTAGACTATTCTCTATTAGTCAGTACCTGGAATCTGCAGCCACCATTGGAGTGACATAATTTTGCACATGTAGCTGGTTTAAAAAAACATGTTGGACTTGGTAAGGTGCAGGTAGTACCCCTCTCCCACCACCCCCATTCTCCATTTAAACCTGCTCTGGTGCTCTTAAAAGGGGCAAAGACCTTTTTAATACAGGCCAGTTTCCTCCTGCATGATCCCATTTTGCCCATTTCCCACCCCCACATCCCCATCAGCGTCAGTGTAGCTTACTCCTGGGACTGCATCTCTCTCCCGTCTTTCCCTCCCTTCTTCTGCTCTGCCATCTCTGGCTGATGTAGCCACAGCCTTTCACTTTTAGACCTTTCAAAGTAAGACACCGTTTCCCATGCATCCCCAAATTCCGGGGACACTGGTCAAGTGCTCCAAGTGATTCTCTTGAAGTTCCCTGCCTTTGAGGCATAAGAGCTCCCCTCTTCAGTCTATTGCACATGGGATGGGGGCTGGGGGCGGGAATGAACAGCAAGGCTGGGAACAGACCTCACTGAAATTTTCACCAACTCATATAGTCTAGAAGAGGATGATAGGGTAAGGTTGGCAGGACTGGTTCCTCATTTTTTGAAAATGTTCAGAAAAACACCTGTGTTTAGAGCACGGGAGGTGCTAGACATCTAGAGGCTTCAGCTGAACCTCAGAGTCTCTCCCACAAGTAATTTGAGCAGAATTGTTGGTCAATTTTCCTTCCATTTCCAACTCTCCCTCTTCATTTCACGCACAGTCCCTGAAATATTATATGAAGACTCTGTCCTGGTAACAGGTGATTGAACCAGAGATGGACTCCTTACCCTGGGGACCAATCCAAAGACTGGCCCATCCTGATTCTTTCTTGAGAACCTAAACTGAGACTTAAGAGCCTGTAGTAATATGGTGGCGGCTGCTTGCACTGACATTTACTTAGAGTCAGGACTGAGAGTCCTAATGGGCAAACTGATGAGTAAGCAGAAGAAAGCAGAAGGAGACAGAAAAGCATATCCTCAGCTAGATGCAGTGTTTGGGGCCTTCCTATTTTCTGGAGATAGTCTATTGTATTCTCTGCGCTTGTTTCTGTAAGATTCTCCTGTGTTCCTTTTCTATAGCCTTTCTTTTTACTTCTGCTGTGAGTGAGAAATGTCCTTGCAAACAAATTAACAAACTAAAATAATACTTTTTTTTACTTTGTTATGAAACTTATTATTTCAACAATACTGTGTATACATTTTAAGAATAAGGAAAAATACAGATAAGCAGAATTTTTTAAATCACTCGTATTCCTATCACTACTTTTTTGTCTTTCATCCTTCACACATTTTTCTGTGCATATATGTAATATATAAATGTACTCTTCCCTTTTAAAAATACGATATTCACATATTAGTTAGTAATGTTTTTTTTCCATTTTATATCCTGTCAGGAACTTCTTTTTGTACAAACGAGTGGAGTTGTCATGTTAAAAGTCAGAGACTTGGAAATTGGTTCAAAATATGATAAACAATGAGATGCAGGTAAGAAGAAGATGCATCTAAAACCACTAATAGCGAGCAACAAGTTAAAAGTAGAAAAATGGCCTTAAGGTTTATCAGGAAAACGCAAATCAAAAGAAACCTCTATGGCACTGGTAATTTCAGAAAAAATAAAAATCAAGGTAAACTTCATTAAATATGGGTAAGGATGGTTTTGATTAACTTTCCAATGCATACTGTAAGTTTGTTTCTTCTTATCTATCTCACTCACTTTTCTAAATATATCATCCTTGTTTAAATGCCTTTATCTTCTTTAAATTCCTGGATCTATGAGTTTTTGTTTCTCATTTGTTTGTCTTGTTCTTTTGTTGTTTTTGGGAAACAAAAACTCATAGACATAGACGATAGTTTAGTGTTTACCAGAGGGTAAGGGGGGTGGGGGGTGGGAGATGAGGGTAAGGGGATCAAATATATGGTGATGGAAGGAGAACTGACTCTGGGTGGTGAACACACAATGGGATTTATAGATGATGTAATACAGAATGGTACACCTGAAATCTGTATAATTTTACTAACAATTGTCACTCCAATAAATTAAAAAAAAAAAAAAAATCCTGGAGAGATTGAATCAGGCTTTCTCTAAAAGTTCCTTCTGCTTTTTTCCTCCTGTGGGTCTTTCTCCTCCTCTGACTTTTCCTCAGGCTTTGGCTCTTCTTCTAGCTTTGCTTCACTCTCATTTTCAGTTTTTCCTTCATTTTCACAGGGTTTCATCTTGTGTCTCTTCCTTTCCTCCTTTCCTTTTTCTCTTCTTACGGGCTGATTCCTCTTTGAATACAATTTCTACAGTATTGATCCATCAGTTTCTTCCTTGTCTTCTAGCCGTGTGCAGTGTTATGAACAACAGACCTGCAACATTCTGGCAAATTGGCTGTTTCGACTTCTCCTGGCCTCAGGCCCCACCAGCATGCTGTAGAAGGAAGCTGCTAGCCAGGCTAGAATAATACATTTGTAAAAAAAAAGAAAAATGCTTTTTCTTTATGGCATGCTTTCTCTTTCTATTTCACTATTACTTTAGTGAATGTCTTGAATTTAGAACCATACCTTAATCCCTCGCTACTCAAAGTCTGTCTGAGGACCAGTAGTCTGGGCACCGCTGGGGACCATGTCAGAAATGAAGAATCTCATCCTGTGCCCTGGACCTACTGAATCAGAATCTGTATTTCAACAGGATCCCAGGTAATTTCATATATATATATATGGTCATTTGAGAAACCCAACTCTAACTTACTCTACATATTTAGTCAAATCAGTCTTCCTAAAATACTGCTTTCATCATGTCCCATGTCCCAGCCTGATATTTAAGGCCACAGTCAAATGGACTGAATCTACTTCTCTAATATTTCCTCTATGGATGTCCTATTCCAGATAAATTTGTTATTCTCAGTTTTTCTCCAAATGTGTCAAATGTATGCAGGGTCTTTGCTCATCATGACTTTTGCCCGTCTTTCTACACATCTCTCCTTCAAAGATCAGCTCAGTTTCTACGTCTGTTCAGAGGCTGCTGCTCCTCACCTAAGCTCACACTGCTGTTCCATCCTCTGAACATCTGTAGCTCTGAACCGGCTGTCCCAGTATCTGTAGCACCTTCCCCTTCACTAATGCTCATCACAGTACAGTGCGTATAGTAGTGTTTAGATTCACTGGTTATATCTTTATTTATTTAAAACATGTTTTTTTGTTTTTTTAATTTGGAAGAAGCTTGTTAATTTCTTTAACCAAGCAGGGGTTAAGGCCAACAGAAAGAAGTTGAAAGCAACGTGCTCATGTGCTTCTGTATTTGGAGGTGAATTTGCAGTTATTTCAGTGACATTTTATTCCCAGCATTATATAAAGATGTGTTCTATATCAGCAAATGTTCTATAAGTGAAAGTTTTAATGGATGTCTTTAAAAATATGCCTAAGATATTATTGCAATTGATGTTATGCATACACATAGTTTAGGAGTCAATTGCTCTGTAATTCTGTTACCAGAGAGTGGGCCCTTCTCGACACAATGTACAGGTTCTCAGCATCTCGAGCAAAGAATTGAACAAGAACCTGAGGTAAAGTGGTGAAAGAGCAGTTTATTAGAAGAAAAAGTGCACTTCAAAAAGGTAGAAGCGGGCCCGAGCAGAAAGCGGTGGCTCAAGGCCATTATGAGAAGAGAAAGTACACTCCAAAGGGATTGAAGTGGGCCTGAGCAGAAGAATGGGCTCAAAAGGCCCCAAGGCTTGTCAAAGGCACTGACTGGTGAGGACGTGGAGTTTTTATCCCTTTTTTCTCCAGAATGAGCTGTTCCTTTCCGGGACCACTTGATTAACACCTGTGATTGACAAGGGGCTATTACCTCATCTTTTTAGACTGTGCATGTTCCTTCCCAGAGTTCAGTCTATTATAATGATATTAATGAAATTCCAGGCATATGTATGATATTATAATGATGGTATAATGAGGCCCAGGTGAAATGAAGATTGTTGTGGCCTTTACTGCGCAAGTGTGAGTGACTGATCTAATCTAGTTGGATATTTTGTACCCATTAGTTTCCTCATAGGGTTAGATAATTACAATGAAAAGGAGAAGATTTGGGCGGAGAGGGGAGGTCTTTCGGGCCATCCCATTCTGTGGGTTGTATTGGATGTGCAGGAATGCGGAGAACTGATGCCTATCTCTAACTGCCTGCCTTGTTTTCCACTTGAGACACGTGATCCCCATAACATTTCTATGGGAAGGTGAGGGACAGAAGGTCTGTTCTTCTGTATCTGCTTCCTCCAGGGCAGGGGCGTAGAGTTGTCCCTACCTATTGGGGAATTCACGGAACTCTCTCTCAATCTGATCTTAGATGAGAGGAAGGGATCTTGAGATCTGCCTGGAAGACCATGTTGGCTTCTTTGGTTGGGACTCGTAATCTTGCTGGGGTAGCATCTGTATCCCAAGGCCCCTGAATGAGGAAAAATAGATTTTGGTTAAACAGAGTTCAAAGTGTTGGCCCAAAAAGCCATCGATGCAAGGTGGCTGTGGGATAGAAGTTCTGTTTAGCTTCATGGAGCCTGTGGTCTTTTCCTCTGGTTAATCTGGTCATTCAGATTGCGGTGTTCACCCAGGAGCTGGGCCTGGAATAGCCTGGAGCTGGGGACAGGGGACTTCCTATGATTCTGGCTAGGAACAATCTTTTGTTCAAGATTAAAAAGCTGATTTGAAAGGTGGTTACGATCAGGAACTAAGGAGCTAAGAAACTCTTTTGGCCTGCATCAATTCTCATGAAAAACGTCCCTATCTCACACTGTTAATCCTTGAGCTTTAGCTGAGTGAGGAAATGTAGATACCTCATGTGCTGCTGTGTTAAGTCTACTTGGGGGTTAGGTGGCAGGAGGAGTAGCAGTTATGAGAGAGTATGCCTTTCCATTTGTAAGCCATCTTCACTCTCCCCTCCCTGAGGTCTGAGCTAGTAGAACATGGGAAGGGTGAGGAGACTCAATATGGACCTGTGTGGGGCCCAACAATGAAGAGTATGGTTCTTTCTCTATTACAGTAACTACATAAGCATCTGTCTGGGTGTAGACCAGTGGATCTCAAACCCCTGGGTGCATCCGTTTCACTTGGAGGGTTGTTACTGGGCCCCACTTCCAGTTTCTAACTCAGGATGTCTGGGGTAAGCCCCAATAATTTGCATGTCTGGCAACCCCCAGATGATGTTAATGCTGCTGGTTCAAGGACTGCATTTGAGAATCACTAGTGTAATGAGTGAGGAAAACAGTGAAAGGGAAAGAGCCCAATAAGTATGAAGTGTTAGTCCAGTCCCTTTTGATATTTTCTTTCGAAGGTATGAAGACTGTAATCATGAATTCAAGTAAGTGTTTTTAAATGAAAAGAAAGGGTACAGTTTCTTTAAATAGAACTGTTTATAGTTTTTTGCTTTTTATGTAAAGCATTTGCAAACATTCATCTGTATCTGAGAAGAGATTTTTAGTTTTAATTTTTTTTTAGTTTGTTAAAGCCAAGGAAATGTTTTTTTTCAGATGACAGTGAAATTAGTGACCAATGATAGAAGTCCTCTGTAGATTGCTTTCATCTTGTGTTCGCTTTAGTTTTGCATAAACTGATTTTCTCCCCAAAAAATTGTTGGTCACATCATTTCGCTATTTAATTTTTTGGTGTATGCTGTTTTATCTTTTTTGTTTTCCCTTTTTTACAAAGATTACATTGATACTAAGTGTGCTGACCTCAGTTTACATCCTGAAGGATGGAGGCTACAATAGTACTCTTGGAGTAATGGGATGATAAAATGTGCTTTTATTTTTAATGATCATCCAAAAATTAAAACTATATCTCCTGCTGATTGAATGATAAAGCTGTAATTGTGCTGTAATTGCTTCTCCTCTGAGAGAGGAAGTATCAATACAATACTTTCCTCAAATGCTGTTAAAAATAATGTTTTTAAGCAAAGTTTTAAAATACCTTTCTAATGACTATAAAACAGTGGGTCAAAAAAAATTTTTTAAGCCAAAAATTATATATCTGGGTAATTGCTGTTGTTATAGGCGTCTCGGTTCTTCTTGCCGGTGTAGTGAAGAATCAAAGGTCAGCAAGCTGATTAGTACGCAAGCAGGGTTTATTAGTGATACGTTCTCAGGGAAGAAAATGGGCCTAGCCGAGGTGGGGGAGAAGGGGAGACGGAGAGAGAGAGAAAGGGGCAGAGGGAAAAGGGGAGAGAGCTCGAGGGCCAGTGAGAGGGAGTCCTTGTCCCGAGGACTTACAGTTTGCTGGGTGGGGTGAGGGAGTTACACATTGCTTTGGTGGGAAAAGTGGTGCATGCTCTTCCACAGGAGGGTGTGACCTCCTAAGATGGGTGGAGGTCTGTTGACTCAGATCCTTGTCTTGCTCCAGACCACCTCTTGTCACTTGTTTTTGTAAAAACTGATACCTGGCTAGAGGCAGTTAATCTATCAAAGCCAGTTACAGCTTTTTCTGTGGGCACCGTGGACCCCCTCCCACCCTTCCTCCGTCTACATTTTCTAACTTCTACCTAACACTGTCACTTTGGAAAGCTATATAGTTATTTCAATTATTCTTTAATTACCTAAAACAGAGGTCAGTGAACTAGGGCCAGTGGGCCAAATGGGTTCCATAGACTGTTTTTGTAAATAAAATTGTATTGGAATACAGGGAAGCTCATTTAAGTATTATCAATGGTTGCTTTCACACTAAAACAGCTGAGTGGATTCGTTGTGACAGAATCCATGAGATCCAAAAATCCTAAAATGTTCACTATCTTAAGCTTTACAGAAAGTTTGTCAACTCCTGGCCTAAAACAGTTTTGGAGCTTTTTTTTTTTGTAGAGACATGGAAAGCATCTTTGCAGGCAAATTTTAATTCATTAAGTGTAGACTTGTTTTCTCAACAATACCAATAGTCATGAGTTAAAGAATGGTAAATAAATTGAGTGATCACATGTTCTGATGTCATTGTGTCCAAAATAAAATGTGGATATATTTAAAATAACCATACTAAGGGTCATAAACAGATTTTGAAGCTCCAAAGGGAGAGTCCCAGAAACGTCAGAGCAATGGTAGCATTGCAGAAATAAGCCTCTAGGGTCCAACAGGATGATTTATTTTATTTTATTTTTATTGGGGAATATTGGGGAACAGTGTATTTTTCCAGGGCCCATCAGTTCCAAGTCGTTGTCCTTCAATCTAGTTGTGGAGGGTGCAGCTCAGCTCTGAGTCCAGTCTCATTTTTCAAACATTAGTTGCAGGGGGCACAGCCCACCATCCCATGGATGCTTGAACCGGCAACCTTGTTGTTGAGAGCTCACTCTCTAACCAACTGAGCCATCCGGCCACCCCTCTAGCAGGTCAGCAGCAGCTCATTGTCTTCAATCTAGTTGTGGAGGGCACAGCTCACTGGCCCATGTGGGAATCGAACCGGCAACCCTGTTATTCAGAGCTTGCACTCTAACCAACTGAGCCATCTGGCCGCCCCCAAACAGGACTATTTTAAATAAAAAAAATCAGTTGGTTTTATTGCCTACTCTGCCCTCTTTTAAAATTGCTTCTGAATAAAAATGTCTAGATGATTTTAAAACAATTGGACAAGCAATTTGAGCATTATCTGGAGTCATGGGGTACAAAAGTTGTTTGATGAAACTTTTTATTTTACAGTTGGGTTGTACTGGTGTAAAACATATAATCCTAAATTTAATTGTACCATGTGAGCGAATTTTAATGAATAGTTCACGATAAAAGGTTGTTCACAGACTGTTTCATGAAGATAGTTGTAGGGGTGGAAAGCTTTCTTTTACCTTTCTATGTTCTTTGGCTGGTCTAATAATTAAATTGATATGAGATAGATTAACAGGAGAAAAATAGATTTAATTGTATACCTGTGGGAGCCCCATGAAAATACGAGGCATATATAACATCCTGAGCTAAGGAAACGGGTAGGGGTCTGGGAATATAAAGGGGAGGAAGGCCATTTACAGGAAGGCAGAGGAGATGCTTAGAAAACAAAAGTTTCCCTGTTGTGTAGATAAGTTTGTCGCCCTGCTATGTATGATACCGTACTGAGGTCCAGCTGCCTGCCACTTGCAGTAGTTAAAAATTGAGAGACATGGTTGGTGGAAAGAAACGCAGGTTTATTGCAAATGCTGGCATGCTGGGAGAATGGCGGACTCCCGTCCAAAGGCCATCTCGCTGTTCCTAGACTGGTCAGAAGGTTTTATAGGTACACAGGAAGAACAAAGGAAAGGGGGAGTCGGTCAGGCAGGTCCGAGGGCTGGCATCCTTCCTGGGGTCTGGTCTGTTTTAGGATAATGTTATCTCTGGACTCCAGACTCAGACTGGATCACTGTGGCCTGGGGCTTTATGTGTATTCCAGTGTCTGGGCGCCTGAGGATTAAAAAATTGCCCTTTCCAGGTTAAGATTTTGTTAATTAAATGGATTAACGAGGTACATATAGCCTGGAGACAGGGAACAAAACAGAGTTTTTAAGTCAATTAGTAAGAGGAGAAACAAAGAGAAAATAGCTGAATGTCGGGGTGGATTTAACTGCAAACTAGGTAGGTTGTGAGCTATGCTGGTGAGTCAAACTGCAAACTCGCTAAGACTAACTACTTTATTGACTTACTGAATTTCACCCTTACTTAAGAAGAGACTTAAATCTGCATAACAATCTTATTCTTGTTTTCCTTACTCTTCCTGGTACCCTCCCATAACTAACTCCCCACCCCAACACCTCCTTTTGTCTTCAGCTGAAGGTGATATTTCAGGAGATGGCTTCTGCCATTTTGGCAGGTTACTCAGTTTACCTGGGTCTCGCCCATGTGTACAGGAGGTACACATGCTATTAAACTTGAATTTGTTTTCTTCCTGCTAATCTGTTTCATATCAATTTGATTATTAGACCAGCCAGAAGAATCTAGAAGGGTAGAGGAAAATTTTTCCTCCCTGACGATACATATATATGTGGACGAAAAAGGAGCCATATACTAAACCTGACAGCGCATGGGGCTTAACGAGGCAGGCCCTACAAACTCAGAGGCTGAAATTAACCACATCAGAAGGTCTGAACATAAAAATTCCTAACTAAAAGCGGTCATGGCCTGGTGGATATTCACACTGTAGGCCTGTAGCATCCTTGACAAAGGTCAATCTTTACCTGAAGTGGGCCTGCCTATAGTCTACTGTGCATCTAAGATAACATGCCTTTGGAATGTCAGAGTAATCCCTTTATCTGGACCCCCCAGGACACAACCCACTATACCAGAGCAGGAAGCTACAGAATTGTCCCAATTACCATCTCTATGTGCTGTAAAATGCTATTAACTGTCCCCTACCCACCAAAGTAAAAGAAGTGTCTGTCTCTCCAATTTATTTTTTACCTGATCCCAGAGATTTCCCTACTTTGCTTTCTCTGACCCTCTTAATCTACCACCAATGGATTTCATGTACCCCTCCTCCTTTGATTCTAATATATAAAATAAGTTGCAAAACTGCCATTTTCTGGAGCACTTTCTCAATCCTTTGAGATTTTGCTTCCTGGCAGTTTGGCTCAAATAAACTCTTAAAAGTTTTCTCTTAGGCTGGATGTTTTTTTGTCAACACATATATACATACAAACAGACATATATACAATGTAAAATGATATCAACCACAAACGAACAACAAAAAAACACAGTCACTTGGAAAGTCATAAAAACTCTTTGAAATAACCACAAGGATATGTTCTTAGTGTTAGGCATGGCTGGAGGAATGAGTCGTGGGAGACCAAAATTGGTCTATTAGAATTTATTTGGCGTGTTTGAGCTGTGGGAGGTCAGGCTAGAAAAGACCATAACCTCCCCGAGCAAAGAGGAGTATGGAGTTTTATAGGAGGGTGTAAACGAGGCTGTTCCCTCTTCAATGTTTCAGGGGGTTTTCATTGACAAAGTGTTTCAGGCATGACCAAGCCCTCCAGCTCCACACCCTGGCCCCATCTCCACTATCCCGAATTTTGTATGGTTTTTGCTTCTAATGTAATCATGGCCAAACATTTTTAAATTGAACTAATGTTGTTTATGTTAATTACTTTTATTTATTTAAAACTTGTGTACATACATAATTTACTTTCTCTGAATTTTACTTCAGGATAGTAAGGGGGAAGGGAATGATGAAAATTATTTATTATATAAAATTTTGCCTAATAAGTTGAGAACCGCTGGTATAGATCATGCTGAAGGCAACAGAGTCCCTGGAAGGGTTTAAGAAGGAAGTGACATAACTGGATCTCCATTTGGGGAAGATCGTTCCAGCTGTAATGTGGAGAAGAGATTGGAAGGAGCCATCCTGGGAGTATGGAGACCAGTTGGATGGCTATTGCAGTAATCCAGGTACCAAATGATGGTGGCCTGAAATATAAGGTATTGGTCATGGAGGCGAAAGAACATGATGATTTTCCACCCTGGGTTCTCTAAAGAGTTAGCTTTACGTTTCCTAGTATATTTGCTTTTAAGACCAAGAGAATGTTTGAGATTTCAGGCATCCTGAAAAATAACAGGGAAGCATTCTACAGCAGAGACATTCCCCATATTTCTCCAATAATATCAATAGTGTAATGGTTAAGAGACCAGACACTGGTTAAGAGGTTTAAATTCTCACTCTGACGTTTAATAGTCCTAACTTTGGGCAAATTGCTTAATTTCTCTAGGCCTCACTTTCTTTATCAGCAAAATGGGGATATTAATTATACCAACCATGCTGTCATTCCATGAGCATAGATAATCACTTTACCTACTTGTTAGACCAGCCCTGACTCTTGCTAAAAATAGAATTTCAAAAGCAAGTTGCCCAGTTGTATTAGATTTATACTCAACTATCTACATGATCACATTTACTCAATTTGGGACAAATTTCGGACAGTTCTATGATTGGAATGGCTGGCCTGGATTAGCAACCAAAGAAGACAGTGAAACTTATCTATTGGCACCAGGCTTTAACCCAATGGTAGATGTTTACCCTTTATAATTTGTTATTGTCCTTTGGGGCCGTGGAGAAATACCTTCCAAGGATTTGTGAATGAGGGAATAAGATAATCCTCTGAGAATAAACTGTAGGATCATGGCAGAAAAACGTGTAATTACCTGAAAGAGATAGACTGACTTGGGCCAGCTAAAATGTCAATAACCTGATTGAAGATATGTTAATATATCTAAAGATATCAGTGAAGAAAGGATTGATGAGCCTTCTATTCCCAGATCAAGAAACATAGACAAAACTGGCAGTATCCATCTAAGATCAGGGTAGCGAAGAGCAAGTCTCAGCTTGCATGTTTCTGGTTCTAATGGAGATGGATGCAGGGGTGACAGCTAATGGATTATTGAGGACTTTGATTCTTTTTGTAATCTACTCTCAATTGAAATTGATGCTGTGGCAGGTATTATAAGTAGTCCCTATTAGTTCTTCTCATCTTTTTCCTTGGGAATAGGACCCTTTATTTTTCACTGGGCACAAAGTCACCCAGAATAAGAACTATATTTCCCAGCTTCCTTTGAAACTAGGTGTGGCTAGATGACCAAGTTTGTCTATGGATGCAAGCTAACATGGTGTGTGCAGCTTTCAATAAGTTTCTTTAGAAGAAAAGGGCATGCTCTCCTTTACTTTTTCCTTATCCCTCCCTGCTGGTTAGAATGTGTATGTGATGGCTGGAGATTAAGCAGCTGTCTTGAACCATGGTGTTGAAATCATGTGCTAAGGATGGCAGAGCAACAAGGTAGAGGAAGCCTGGGTACCTGGTAATGGTGGATCTGTTATATCAGTATTGGGTTGTTTAATCTGGACTTTATCTTTATGAGAGATTGTAACTTGTTCAAGCTACTGTTATTTAGGGAGTTCTATCAGTCACTGCTGAATCTAATCCTGATTCACTGCTGAATCCCATCCTAAAATGCCTCAGAGTCAGTATTAGTTTTCTTTTGCTGCTGTAATGAATTACTGTAGCCTAATGGCTTAAAATGATACACATTTATTCTAGTGTAGTTTTGGACGTCAGGAGTCTCACTGAGCCAAAATCAAGGTGTCAGCAGTGCTGCATTCCTTCTGGAATCTTCAGGGGGAAATACATTTCCTTGAATTTTTCAGCTAGACGCTGCCTGTATTCTTTGGCTCATTGCCCCTGTCTGGCATCACTCCAATCTCTAGTTTTTGCCATCACACCCCCTCCTACCACCTTGTTACCGCCCTCTCTTAAGGATGCTTGTGACTATATTGGGCTCACTTCAATAATCCAGGATAATTTTCCCATCTCAAGATCCTTAATGTAATCAGACCTGTAAGGTCCCTTTTGTCACATAAGGTAATATATTCACAAGTTCTGACTATTAGGACGTGGACATCTTTGGAGACCTATATTCTGTTTGCCATAGGGTGTTTTAGTCCAGTTCCATATATTTGCATATCTCTTTTTATTCTTATTGCTGAGCAACATTCTGATTATGATTTGACTCCCATGTAGGCTGTCTCCAGGGAGAAAATGCACAGATCATATAGAAATTAAGGTTTCTGATCCCATGACAGAGATTTCTCATGGTAAATTAGTAAAGTATCTTCTGAGTATGAATTTGCCTCTCTTGGCCTTGACTTCAAGGAGAAATGCACTAATTATGCCAATGAGAGTATTCTGGTCCATGTGAGCGTTTACCTTCTCATTGTAAATGAGTAAAGTGGCGTTTGGATGTCTAGCTCTGTCGCATGTGAGTCAGTCTCCTGAGGCTTTGCACCCAAGACACTGGCAGGAGTGAGTTTCTGGGCCAGATACTGAAAACTGGCCAGATCTCACTGGGGTGCTCATTGCATACTGCTAAGCTCTTGCTGCCTTCCCCAGATGACCCCTTGACCACTTCCTTCCCTGTAAGGTACCTTTTCACTGATTTCTAGATCATTCACTTAAATGGATTTAGTCAATGGTGTGTGAAGTAATATTGTCTCTATATTACATTATTTAATGTAGGAAAAAAAGTCTCTCGGAAAACATTGAAATGAACATTAGGGTTGTTTCATTTAAAAAATGATTAGTGATAATATGGCTTACAATGTAACAATGAATAAAACCCACTTTTAGTTAACTAAGGAAATACATGAATATAGCATGTGGTAAAATTGAAATCACAGTTCTTTTTATAAACAAATGAATTCTAATCTAATACTTTTAAGCAAAATGGTTATCAATGATCATTTCAGCAGATCAGACATCGGAAACATCAATAATAAGAAACTTGAAGATTCTTTCAAGAATATTAAGGTGACTTAATGCTAGCTGATCCTTTTCACCAAGTGCATCAGAGTGGGATAAACAATCTCCCAAATTTTCTCTCCTACGCAGTAAAATGATTACAATTTAATATTTAGTGTTATCAACGCCTTCCCTTACATAACAAAGAACTTAAAATGTAAAGTAGGAAAAACAAGCTGCGTTTATTGAGATAAATCTGGATCATCACTTCCTGGGAGGTGGGAGGACAGATTTATTTTTTTCCTCTGAATCTCCTGATTCACACATTTCTTCCATTTTCTCAGCCTGGAGTATGCTTCTTGTTGGCCTAATAAAAGCCTCTTCATTCTCCAAGATTCACATTAAGTATCACCTTCTTTGCGAAGACATCCTTGACCCTAAGGGGAAATTGACCCTTCCAATCTTCTGTCCTACCAATACACACTCTGCACACTGTGTTTTCCCGCCACTATATGTGAGCTTCTTGAGTGCAGGGATATGTATATCTATATCCATATCTATATAGCACTTACTATAGTACTATTCTACTAAGCACTATTGCAAGCACTACATAAATATTCAGTTATTTAATCTCCATAACAGTCCCATGAGGTATATTATTATCCCATGTTCTAGATGAGGAACCACAAGTACAAAATGGCCCTATCAAGGTTACCTCGACCTCCCTGTTGCTATATCCAATGGCCAAGTCTCAATCTTCATCTTACTTGATCAGTCAGCAGAATAGGATCACTGTCTCCCCCTTGAATCACTTTTCCACTTGGTTTTTAGAAGACTTACCTGTCTTCTCTCGTACCTCTCTGACTGCTCCTTCTCAGTATCTTTCGTTGGGTTCTCTTCATCTCTCTGACCTCAAAAACTTGGAGTATTCCAAGATTCAGTCCTTGGACCTCTTTCCTTTTTCTATCTTCACTCACTTATTTGCTGATCTCATTTAGTCTCATGGTTTTAAATACCATCTAGTATATGCTATGTCCAGCCTGCATTTTTCCCTTGAAATCCAGACTCACATATCTAGCTGCCTCCTTAGTATTTCCACTTAGATGTCTAATAGCCGTTTCAAATTTAACAAGTCCAAAAGGGAACCCCTGATCTCCTCCCCTGTTTCTTTTCTACCATCCCTCAAGTGCTCAGGCCAAAACCTTGAAGTCGTCCTTGACGGGACTTTCTCTTACACCTCAGATCTGATCTGTCAGCTTAACCTTTAACTTATGTCCAGAATGTAATCACTTCTCACTACTTCCACTACTACCATGCTATCTCTCACCTCAATTAGTACAGGAGCCTCCCAGGTGAGAGCAAGTGGCCTTTTGTGGGGACACAGAGATCATCTACAGCCATGGCAAAGAAGCACAGGTGCATCTCTGTGGGTGCCCCCTTCTGTTTCATTCTATTTCTTCAGTGAAGTAGGAAGCAAGGGCATAGACAGAGAAAGAAAATGGGTGGTGAGTGGGTATTTGAGGTTTGTGGACAGAGGAAAAGGTCTGAAATGTCACCTGGGACAGTGGGAGAATAAAAGGGTCAGGGAAATATAGTATGGTTGCCAGCAGCATGAAGGGCCTACTTAAGGTTTATGATCATAATTTAAGGTGAGATCTCTCATCAAGATCAAGTGACTATTTCAAAGTGTCAGAGGGGTCGGGGGCTGAGGACACATGTAACATGAGTGAATTTAAGCTGAGTAAGGAATCGAATGAATGCATACATGAATGAATGGATTCTCCACTTGGGATAAATTTTTTCTCTCCCATCCATGAATTCCAACCTACTTTATTCTTAATGGCCTACATAAAAACTGTACCACCCAGAAACCATGCTTGGGCTTAAGCTTGTAAGTGTGCTCTTGGATGAGAATAATTTAAGAAGGGCAAATGTTATATCATAGGTCATGGTCCAGAGGGATTTTGCTGTTTAAGTCTTCCTTAGATTGTTTAGAACTCATTTTCTAGTCAAATATTAGCTTATTCTGGCAGCAAAACGCTGACCTCCGGTGAATGCTGGAGGGTGACTCACAGAAGTTCCTACAACATATTTTTTTCCCCTTTTTCTTTTTGGCCAGAACTAAGTATCTTCATAAGTGTCTGATAAATATTTTTATTAATCCTAATTAGGGATGTGTGCCAAGGGGCATGATGGTGAAGGGACTCTTACTCCCTCCCTTTGGGTCCCTGTTTGACTTCAATTTTGTATTCAGCAGGCAGAAAGAGAGGCAAATAGTAGTAGCTGTCCTCGGCCAGGGTAAAAATGTTCATAATTTAGTCACCTTTGATCCAAGTGGAGGGTGAGAGGACAAGGAAACAAGGTGCAAAGCCAATCAGCTTTTCTTAGCCGTTTACCACATTGATACACCCATCATTTCCACCTTCCTAAATTTTAAATACAGCACAAAATAATGCTCTTTCCTTTTCACTCTCCATGACCATCAGTCTATACATAACATGGCCACTCCCTGACCAAAACCTTGTAATTCTGCATGGTCAGGGACCTTGGTGAATATGGGGTGTGTGTGTGTGTGTGTGTGTGTGTGTGTGTGTGTACTATTTTAAAACTAGTGGCCTAAAAATAGTTGTGTATAAATAGAAAATGCATGATTATTGAGTTCAGGCTTGTCAGGCCCTAGAATTCTGAGCCTGAGAGTACGGCCAGTATTCTTGTCCTGTTACCTAGAAATCCTAACCAAGGTAAAATCAAAAGGAATCTAATACAGAGGCACTCTTATTTAGACCATTGGTTTTCATCAGGGGCCTTTAAAGATGTGTTCTGGAAACTTTGGGTGCATTTTTAGTTATCACAATGATAGAAGGCATGCTAACTGGTATTTGATGGCTGGGGGCCAGATGTGTGGAACACTTCCTTAAAACAAAGAAAGTGTCCTGCCCAACTTGAAAATGTCCTTCAGGGCACTGATGTAGGTGAAAAACTTATTTATAATTATTTGAACAGGAACGCTAACTCTGCTTTGATTTTTCCTTTATATTGTACTTGGAACATTATGTTAATCAAAAAGTGTTTGTGTATGTGGGTAAGTTATAGCATGAATTTCATTTCAGGACAGTGAAGGGTATGTTTCATTATAAAACGGTGATAGCGGGTCTGACACGATTGAGAACTGCGGTTCTAGATACTCGCTTGTGCCTTATCGATTTCATGGTAAATTTACAAATTATCTATAATCGCATCCAAACTTATCTATAAGAGAGAGGGAGGCATCAATCCCAGGAGTCCTTTAAATCCTGAAGTGTGAAGAGTCTCAGGTGGGGGTTGCCTGTGATTCTTTTCTCTTTGCCCCATGTTAGGAAGAAATTAAAGATAGGGACAGCCAAAATTTCTTGTGGAAAAGGAAATCACAATAAAAAGGATGTAAGGATGGGAGAGTCTGGGGCCAGGCATCAAATCACATGGCAGTCCCCACCAGGGGAAGAGATTATGCTTGCTCTGTCTTTTGTCTTCTACCTCCAAACTCTCTCCCACCACAGATATACACACTCAGCCCATCTCTGTCCATAGAAATGTCAACCGTATGTCCCAATTACTCTATACCCACTGCAAACAGACTCCCTTTGTTCTCAGGGTATACGTTGGACAGTAAAAGGTTTACACTAAAACACGCCATCCACCATGCTTCAGACATTCCATTTGAATGAAGGTGCCAAATGAAAGGTTTGGAAAGAGCTTCAAAAGAGGCAGAGTTCATTAATCAGGACCCTACAATTACGAGGATCTGAGGCCTTTTCCCATCGTTAGGATGCAGCAGCTGCAAATAGTCACAGCGAGAAGGAGCAGTGCGTGACACCGCAATGATATATGTTTAAAATTGCAGTGGAAAAGAGTTGTAGTTTTTTTTTTTTTTTTTAAAGAGGGAAACAGACTGATTAAAAGGGAGATCTTAGGGATCAACCGAAGAGAAGGCTTGATATTCAAAACTCATAAAAGTATGGGATGCTCTCTGCTGTTGAGCATAATGTGAAATCTCATCAAGTAAAATAATTCACTGAGAAACAAATGTTGTTTGTCTCCAGACTGGGTGTGCATCTCTCATGAATCCATGCAGGACGTCTTATACTGAAGTTGTGGCTTGGACAAAAGAGGCATGGGGATGAAGGACACGCTGGAGGGAAGTGATACGGTTGGTTAGGAGCAGGGCCAGCTTCATGGGCGTACAACCTGTGTGATTGCATAGGGCCCTGTGCTTAGAAGACCCTATGCTTGGTTTAACACCCTGCTGTCACCATCTTGAAATTATTCATAATTTACAAACAAGGGCTCTCACGTTTTCATTTTGCCCTGAGCCCTTCAAATTAGGTAGCCAGTTCTGATCAGGAGAGTGAACTTCTGAGTCTGAGAGACATAGGTTCAAATCCCAGCTCTTGGGAACCTATGTAACCTCTTTTCATCTGTAAAATACGAACTGTAATAGAATCTGTCTCATAGGACTGTTCTGAAGCCTAAAAGAAACCACAGAGCAGTATTCTGTAGATATTATTTGTGTTATTATCAGTGATAAAGATCTAGATGACATGGCAAAGGCACCACAGCCAGTGCTGGAGCAGAACTGTTTTCTAAACTCATTTTTGCTAACATAGTTCTGCTCTGGCTGTGTATATTGGCGTCACCATCCTTGTGGTAAGACAGGCCAAGACAATTTTCTTAATTGCAGGCTTCACTGACACATTTTGTGCTAGAACCGAAGTAGAGTAGGTGTTATTTCAAATTTGTGAATCATCACACACACTCATGCATCGCATATTTCTTATAGATTTAAAAGAGCTGGACTCTAACCAAAATAATGGAGACATTATTTTAGAAAGTAGAAATAAGCCCATATAAAGGCAACTTGCTACTGAAAATACTTCCTTCACTGCGTGGGCCTGCTGAGTAATTTTATTTGCCATACAGTTATTTAATGCCATGTTTCCAACCAATCCAGGTGCAAATCAAAAAAAAAAATCACCAGGCCCGTTTTGCTAGGACTACATACTAATTATCGCCTTGTGATGAATAAATTGATTGTATTGTATTCGAATATGGTTTGGGCTGAGTGAGGAATGAAGTGTGGAAGTGAGGCTGAATGGAAGTGTTTTCTTCATTTTGACTGAATACCCCCTATTCGTTCTGTGCTAATTACTATAATTAAAAGTAGTCTTTGGCAGTACGTGTCCTTTTAAAATTATTTCTGAAATTGAGAACAAATTTTTAAAATCTGAAATGGATTTAAAAATGGTTTATATATTAAATATCATGACCATTCTACTTCATGAATACTTCAGCTACCATATTGTGATAAGGAACTCCCCTGAAAGAGCTGGGTCACAGCTCTGGAGGAAAACTCTTCAATTGCTAGGAAGACAAAACTGTCCCAGAGATGTGGGAAGAGAGTTCTTTCTCCCAACCAAGGCTAGTTCCATGGTTGCAAGTGAAAATAAAATTGGTCTTCCATCTCCCTCTAAACTTATTTTAACCTTGGGCTTTACTCCATCAATCAGGTCATTAAAGGTAATCTGATAAATGCAGCGTTATGGATTTAGGGATGTCTCTCCTTAATTTTACGTCTTGTTTTTAAAAAACTTTTTTTTATTGTGGTAAAACCTACATAAAATTTATCATTCCAACCATTTTTGAGTATAGAGTTCAGTGGCAATAAGTGCATTCAGATATCTTGGCTTTGTTAGCCGTCTTCAGTGCCTAAATCTGCAGTTATCTTTATAGATAATTAATTTAGACCCTGACAAAAGGAAGTGACAGACTTGCCTCTGAAATTTCCAGGGATTGTACCTTTGGGGTTTATGAAAGAACACCTCACAGCAGGCAAGGGCACGTGTCCCTCCAGCCTCAGCAGAAACGAAGAGGGGACCAGGACAGAGATTCTCCGAGATTCTGCATGTGTAAATCTCTGTCCTGGGATACCTTAGAAATGATGAACTGACTAGTGCCACCCCTGGTCCTTTGTAAATCCTCCCAACAAACTGTAAGGTTGCATCACCTCCTCAGTCCCTCGCCTTTCTCAATTGTTTCTTTTTCTTTCCTATGATTTTGTCCTTTTCCTCTACTGGCTACTCTCCACTTGTAAGCGTTTTCCATTTTAATAAAACAAACCAAGCCAAACAACCAAACAAAACCTTCTCTTGTCAAAATCCTCCCTTGTTAATACCTCATTCTTCTTTGTTTGCTCTTTTTAGTGTTTTTTTTTTTTTTTCAAAGCTATGTAAGCCAACATGGATGTTGTTTAAAAGTGGCAAATTATTTTCTTATTTTTTTTTCACTTAAAGTTTATTGGGTTGACAATTGTTAGTAAAGTTACATAGATTTCAGGTGTACAATTCTGTATTACATCATCTATAAATCACATTGTGTGTTCACCACCCAGAGTCAGTTCTCCTTCCATCACCATATATTTGATCCCCTTGATAAATTATTTTCGAAGGCCTTTGACAACGAACAGTTCTTGGCCCTCTGCTGCTTTTACTATATATAAAAGTCATCTGCATATCTCAGAGTAACATGCTTGTTTAAATTGTTCCAGGTTTGGCCATTGAGAGCTCTTTCAGATTGGCTCCTGTGTCTCTTTATTTTTCTGAGCACTTCCTTACTTTTCTCCAGGCTCATCTTGTATTTCCCCTGCTCGATACCTAAATTCATTCATTTCTCTAAGGAGCCCTGGTTTCTTCTATTGGAGAATGGCTGTTAATACCAAGATCTGGTCACTGGTTGCTCACCGATGGGACACAGCTTCTAGGTTTTCTCAGTGGGCAGAGCTAAGAAATACATGAATGTATTCCCATGTCTATTCACATATCTATAATTATTTCTCTATCTATCTATCTATCTATCTATCTATCTAATGTATATTAGACTACACATTATTTCATACTGATGTTGTCAACTCTAACTTAGCAGCACAGGGTTTCTTCTAGCCTTTCCCCTTGTTTACTTGTACCTTTTTCCTCACTGTGAGAAAGCTGGCTCCTGTTATCTATTATTTATCTTTGCTCAACCCTAGTATAGATGTAAAGTAATTTCAGAATTCTTAACCTGATCCCTGTAAGAAACTAATTTATAGGCTAGAATACAGTGTTTATGTGTAATTATTTTTATCTTTAGCTTTAGTTTTCTTTCAAGATACCATTTTCCAAAGTTACTTTAGGTCAGTTCTTCCCCACCCGTTTCAATAAGGTTATGTCATGCATTTGTAATACAGTTAGAGTCATTTCTCACAGTTTGCATTCTATTCCAGAATCTTCCAACATCTATTGATTTTTTAAAAAACATTTGCATACATTAAAGTTCACTCTGTAATGTACAGTTCTATGGGTTTTGAAAAATGCATAGAGTCGTGAATGTATCACCTCAGTGCCATACAGAACAATCCCATCACACTAAAAACTGCCTTTGTACTCTCGAATTCAACTTCCAATTGCTCTTACCAGATTTCTTTGAAGAGTTGTGCAATATTGTATCTTTCAGCAGAGGGCTCCACTGGCTCACAATTATGAGCTACTCACAGCAGAGGCAATAGAGATTTCTGAGCTCTCCAGTTGTAAATGGCGGGAGGGGCTGGATTAGAAGATCAGAATTATTGGTCAGTTGATGAAAGTAGTTGGCACATAGGGGAAAGATAAATTCTAGGGGACAGCAGAGAAAGCAATCAACTGGGGAGTTCTGATTGTATGGCAGGCTCAGCCAGAGGGAGAATGTGACAGTATCAAGTTATTGCCTCTCAGCTCCCTTCATTGACAGATCTGTTAAAATGGGTCTGGGCCCTTTAAATGTTTTTCCTTTGGCAGGTGGCACAATGTTTTATCAGTAGAGGGCATTGGAGAGAGACATTGAAGGAGAAAAGGTTTTTCCTTCTTGGTTCTTATGGCTGTTAGACTGGAGAGCATGCTTTCTTTTTTCACTGCTTGGCCCAGTGCTAAGTGCCTGGAGGGTGTAGCTTTTGTTATGTGTCTTCTTCAGCTTTGTCTTAAATAGCAGCAGGGTGGCTGGGAGCCCCAGAAAGCACAGCCTTCACCCCAGCCCAGGTAGCTGCTCTGCATGGGCATATCCAGCCTGCCCACCTGCTGTGGCTTGCCTGTGCACAGAGGGTTGTTTTTGTTTTTCTGGCAACTCTGGGCCACTTCTGGCCTCAGCAGCCTACAAACTTCTCTGCCATCACGTGCGTGGACTGTGACCACACCTTTTTCAATGAGCCTTGAAGTTTGACCTCTTCCAAGTTTGTCTTTGTTTTGGTTCTTTCCCTCAGTTCTTCAGCACCCTTTAGAGATCTCATCCCACCTTTGTATTAGTTTCCTATCATTGCTTAATAATTCTTTATATTAAACTTCCCTGTTTAAATTGCTCTGTGGTCTCTGCTCTTGATTCTACTGTGACTGATTAAAGTCTACTCTCAGTGGGTGAGGGCATGGGTGTTCTTGGTATTTTGTTAAATCTCATTTCAAGAAAGAGAAGAAAGCAATTTCCTGTCAGGAAACTTGGTGATGATACTGGCCCAGACTCTCTGGGTAGAGGATCAAGTACGAGTATACATAGAAAACCTAGCCAATAACTCAGGTCCCAGACCCCAGATCCTGGCTTGTAGCTCAAAGTACACTTCTAAGAAAAAGGATTTCCTGTCTGATGAAGGTATAGCTGCTGAGTACATATCATATCCTGGAGCTGGTAAGCATTCAAGATGTTTGCTAGACTTCTGCCTACAGTGGAATAAGGTGACTTATTCTGGTAACAATTTACTTATAGTGAGATACAAACTTTAGCTTCTTTTCATTGAGCGTGACACATTGAGTGTGATCATGTTCTGTTTCTCTTCTGCAGATAGTGGGTCATTTTACTGTTGTGTCATGGGTGCTTACCAGGTCATTTTATTCATATATATATATATATATATATATATATATATATATATATATACACATATATTTAAGATCTAAAAAAATATACATATAGCTAACATACAACATTACATCAGTTTCAGGTGTCTACCATAGTTGTTCAACATCTATACACCTAAAGAAGTGATCACCATAAGTCCAGCAACCATCTGACACTGTACTATGCTATCACAATATTATTGACTATATTCCCTATGCTGTATCTTACATCTCATGACTGTTTTTGTAACTGACAATTTGTACTTCTTAATCCCGTCACATTTTTCACCCTTTCCCCAAACCCCCTCCCATCTATCACCCTGGTAAATTGAGTACTCGTCTGACACCATACATAGTTATTACAATATAATTAACTATATTCCTTATGCTACACCCTACATCCCATGAATACTTTATAGCAACCAATTTGTACTTGATTTCTTCCCCTTTCACCTCCCCACCCCCTCCTTATATGGCAACCATGAAAATATTCTCTGTATCTATGAGTTTGTTTCTGTTTTGTTTGTTTATTTTATTCTTTCAATTCCACATATAAGTGAAATCACGTTGCATCTGTCTGACATACACCACTCAGCACAATACCTTCCAGGTCCATCCATACCACCGCAGATGGCAAGAATCCCTTCCTTTCCATGGCTGAATATTCCATTGTATATATGTACCACCTCCTCTTTATTCATTCATTTATTGATGGACACCCAGGCTGCCTCCACATCTTGGCCACTGTAAACAATGCTGCAATGAACATATGGATGCATTGGTTCCCTTGAAGTAGTGTTTGGGTTTCTTTGGATAAATACCCAGAAGTGAGATTACTGGGTTCTTCTTTGTTTTATGTTATAGGCTTTGTTTTAAAATCTATTTTGTCTGGTTTAAGTATTGCTACCCTAGCTTTTTCTCTTTTCTTTTTCCATTTCCATTTTCATGAAATAACTTTTTGCATCCCTTTACTTTCAGTCTGTGTGTGTCTTTCAATCTGAAGTGTGTCTCCTGTAAGCAGCATATGTAAGGGTTTTGTTTCCTTAT
Organism: Rhinolophus sinicus; assembly: GCF_057876585.1. Classification (NCBI taxonomy): domain Eukaryota; kingdom Metazoa; phylum Chordata; class Mammalia; order Chiroptera; family Rhinolophidae; genus Rhinolophus; species Rhinolophus sinicus. The sequence goes on along the minus strand of NC_142502.1, from coordinate 152,899,593 downwards.
CCATTCAGCCACCCTATGTTTTTTATTGGAGCATTTAATCCATTTATATTGAAAGTAATTATTGCTAGATATGTAGTTATTGCTATTTTATTATTTACATTTTTGATCTTTTTTTTTTTTCATCTTAAAGAAGTCCCTCTAAGACTCCTTGTAATACTGGTTTGGTGGTGATGAATTCCTTTAGCTTTTTCTTGACTGGGAAGCTCTTTTACTGTCCTTCCATTTAAAATGATAGCCTTCCTGGGTAGAGTAGTCTTGATTGTAGATCCTTTCTTTTCATCACTTTGAATATTTCCTGCTAATCCCTTCTGGCCTACTTAATGGGTCATTTCAGTTTCTGGAGTTTACTTAATTGTGATTTGAACAAGTCATCTTAACATAACAATACTTTTTGTTAACCATGCTATAGTGAAAGAGTGAACCTGAGTTCATCCAATGTTCCTTAAAGATTTCCTTGGTTAACTCTACTACATCTAGTATAAATCTCTGATGATTTTATCTGTAGCAGTCTTGCTCATAGAACAAGGTGCATAACCAAGGTGAGATGATTGCTCACAACCACATACCCAGAGAAGGAAGAATTTGGCATCCCTCCCATTGTTTTTCTGTATTTGTCCTCATAATAATCAAGTGTGGTAGGAAATATTTTAGAGATAAAAAAAAACAAAGCTAAGTAAATTAGGGCTATTTGTCAAAGAAATTGTCAGTGTTAGCATTCAGACTACAAGTTATATGTTAATTCTCTGGCTAGTATTCTTAAATATTTATTAACTCTATCTTTGGTATGAGAAAGAAATGGCTATGCAATAACTAGTTTTTCTTGAGTGAGATAATTTTTTTTCTAAATCATCTGTTGGGAATAAAAATCAAGTGTTATTTATAATAATTGCATTGCAATAATAATGATAATAAAACAACTTATATTTGCATAGAATTCTATTCTCTATAAAGCATTTGGTCTATATTATCCAATTTCAACCCCACAAAAATCCTTGTTAGGTAGGTAGAAAAAGTAGTATTCTGTTTTCGAAATTAAAAATAGAGGGCTAGAGAGGTTAATTGGCTTTCCTCATATAGTTAGTATGAGGTGCAAGTTGAATTTGAACTCAGGTCTGACTCCAAAACCTGTTTTCTTAACCATTCTCTTCTCCATATACTACGTAATAGCCAAAGGCATGTTAAGCACCTCTGTTTTTCGACAAATTATATGCACCCAAAAGTCTAATCTGGCAGAGCAAACAAAGCCTCTAAGTGTTTCAGGCATGAGTCTAATTCTGAAGTCAAGTAGAGAGTGGATACTAACTAAAATTAAATATGTATTCCATAACGCGTATTTTTGATAAACACACAGGCTTATAATGTTGATATAGTACCCTCAGATATAGTACCCCCATATATATATACAGTTGACCCTTGGACAACATGGGTTTGAACTGCACAGGGCCACTTACATGTGCTTTTTTTCAGTAAATACGGTAAACGTATTTTCTCTTGTGATTTTCTTAATATTTTCTTTTCTCTAGCTTTATTGTAAGAGTACAGTATGTAGGACATGTAACATACAAAATACATATTACATATGTGTTAATCAACTGTTTTTGTTGTCAGTGAGGATTCTGATCAACAGTAGGCTATTATTTAATTTTTGAGGGAGTCAAAAGTTATACATTAATTTTTGACTGTGCGAGGGTTTGGTGCCCTTAACCCCCTGCATTCTTAAAAGTCAACTATAGTGTCGATATTATTATTTCACTCATTTTATAGATATAGAAACTGAAGCCCAGAGAAGTTAAGTAAATTATCTAAATCCAGATCCCTCTGATTCCAAAATGTGTGCTCTCTCTGGATTAAAGTAATTGACCTTCAGATACATATGCATTTGAGAAGGTTCTTCAGGGGGAATGGTGAAAGAGCTGACCCTCTTCCACAGTTTGACCACAGGATGAGGCCCTGCTTTGAAGAGGATTGGTGTATTATTAGAGAGTGGACCCAGGCAAGCTACTGGTGGAGCTAGTTATCGCTGCTCTGATAAGCAGCAAAGAAGACATTGTCATTCAGGGCCTGGTGAAATGGGTGATGCTTTTGACTTCTTTGCTCATGATCAAGGATACCATCAAATAAAATCATGCATTCTTTCTACAGGTTTGTCAACATCAATAGACAAATTTAAGTTTGATTGTATCCATTGGCAAAGGTACATGCTCCTTTTGTTTCACAGAAGCACAATTGCCTATACTACTTATATTTGTCTTCAAAGAGCTTTTTTTGCTGAGAATGTGTAGTTGAACTCTAGATGGTTAAATGAGCATAAAATGGAGGCCCATCTGTGATTGAAAGCTGTCTCTCCTGTGTTTATAATAATGTATATTTTCAATGACACATTCTGCATTTTCTGGAACAGTTCTAATTTCAAGTTATTTATTATTTTCCCTCCAAAGCATTTCTGCTTAGCTAGGTCCAGACTTTTATTCAGAAAATAGTATTTATATTGCATGTTATACCTGAAGGCATTTTAGTGGCTATCTGATACCTGTACTTTAACAGTTTTCTACTATATTATCTGCTGATTCCTACATTAAGAACACAAGGCAGCAGTATATGACAAATCATTTACCCAAACCTTTCCTACACTGAAAAAATTAATTCCATTTGAAAAATTAAATGGAATATATATAGCTATTATCCAAATACTTCTAGTGTGGTAAAATAGCTTTCTAGTGTGTCCCCCCCACCCCCTGAAGTATATGGATTGGCACAAAGGCATATGAATTTTGACTTGACCTATAAACTGCACTGTAGGTTAATTGATTTCATGAGATAACTATGCAACCTGACTCTTGGAGTTTCCTGGTGATGACATTTTTTCTTACTATTCTCACATTTTGTTTTCCAGTTATGTATCTCATATTTGTCTTCCAGTTCTAAATCTGTACGAGAACCAGAATTTGTTTTCGGCCAAGTCAGAATTGAGCGAAGAACCATGGATTGAGAACATTTTATTTGCTCCTCAGCTGTTTTCTTAAAATCAGCAATTTGATAAAGTGTGTCTTCAACATAAATACTGAATTTTAATTAATATGTCCCCAATACAGTTGTTCTTTTTTTTTTTTTTTTTCAGTTTTCCCCCTTTTCTTCCGCCTCCCCCTGTCCCACTCCGGTTCAAGCCATTGTTTCTCAGTCTAGTTGTGTAGCACATAGCTCCCTGGCCCATGCTAGTATTATGAGCCTTACGCTCCCCTGGCTGAGGCAATCGGTTACCAGTAGTAGGTCGGCTGCTCATGCAGCCCAGCTCCAGGGAGAGCTGTTGTTCACAATCTTAGCTATAGAGGGCGCCCCTTGCTGGCCCATGCAAGGGGCTCCAACCACCTGAGCCACCGGGCTGGCCCCTAGCCACCTCTTTAGATACTTAGGTTTTGCTCAGCAGTAGCTTCCTTCGCTCAGCAGTATCTGTTATCATTCTTCCACCTGTTTCCTAGCTTTCAAAGCTGTTGTTTTTCTGTCTGTCAGTATTCATTTCCTATTTGCCCTTTTATGGTTTAAACCATTTTTTGGTGGAATTTCAGAAAAAAAGAGGAGACAACACATCTAGTTAATCCACCATTTAACTGGAAGTCCCTTATGTTTTTCATTTTGGCAATCTGGCTCTGAAATATTAATAAAAATATGTTGGTTTTCTCCAGTATTATTTGCCAACCTCTTCTGGTAAAAGCATTTGCCTCATTACTTTGAGTGAACTGCCCCTTCCCCTATCTGTGTTGTTCTGGTGGGGCTGCCAATCATAGGACCTCAGCCCCAATCATAGGACCTCAGCCCCCTCACCACAGGGGGGGCTTGTGATCTAATCTGGAAAACTGGTTTGCTAGTCCTGAGCAGAGGCAAATGGAGACAAAGGATGCCTGATGGTGCTGAGTTTTCTTATTGGTGACTTTAGAGGGATTGTCTATGATTATACCAGGTTGGGTCCTTTGTTGGACATAATAGAAACCACTCTGATTAGCTTCAGCAGGAAAGGGATTTATCGGGACCATATTTATTGGGAGTTCATGAATTGCATGAGAAGATTTTAGAATAAGGCTCAGAAAAGAGTCAGTTATCAAGTGTATTAGTTTTCTACTGTTGCTGTAACAAATTACCACAAAGGTAGTGGTTTAAAACAAAACACATTCATTTTCTTACAGTTCTGGATGTTAGAAGTATAAAATCAAGATCAGTTCTTTCTGGCAGCTTCAGGAAAAAATCTGTTTCCTTGCCTTTTTTCAGTTTCTAGAAGTTGCCCCATTCCTCTCATTCTTCCAACCTCTTGCTTTCATCGACACATCTCTCTCTCTCTCTGATCTCCTCCCTCCCTTTTATAAGGACTCATGTGATGATATTAGGCCCATCTGGATAATCCTGGATAATCTCTCCATCTCAGAGTCTTAAATTGATCACAACTTCAAAATTCCTTTTACCATGTAAGGTAACGCACTCATAGGTTCCAGGGATTGGGACACTGTTCAGCCCAGCACTCCAAGGAAGGCCAGCCAAGAGCATGCCGATTACCACACAGCACACTCAGAAACCCTCCATGGCACCAACATTGAAAGTGCACAAACCATGCTGTCAGCTGAGACCCCTGAGCTGCCCTGGTTTTCCCGCATCCCAAGTGAGGCATTGATTATTAGTGTATCATCCAATACCCATTGTCTTCTCTAGTAACAGAAGTGTCAGCTCGTCACATGATCACCCAGAATAACCACCTTCCCAGCCTTCCTGTAGCTCAACAGGAACATGTAACTAAGCTTTGGATGATGAGGTATAAGTGGCATTGTTGCATGTCAGCTTCTGAGAATCTTCCCTTAGAGGATATGGAGATTTGCCTGGTTTTTGTCCTGTTTTTGTATTCTGCTCCCTATTTGGGCCACGAGGACCAGGCCGCACCCTAAATAAGGTGTTTGCAGGGAGCAGAATGAGCCTGGGTCCTAGGGGATTTCATGGAGCAGAACTGCTACACCAATTCTAGACTTCTTGCTTCCAGGCTGTTTATGTGAGAGAGAATTCAAATTCTCTCCTAAACTTTTTTCCCCTTAAGTTAGAAGGATTTTGTTTCTGGGACTGCTGGAAAGAATTGTGCCAGCCAAAAGAAGGTTTAGAATGTCACATACTGATAGCATCACAATAATACTACCATAGTCAGAAAATGGATTACTGAGTCCTCCAGCCCAGCAGTTCTCAACAGAGGAGATACTAGATATCCCTGGCTTCCTTTGAAAAGAGTCATTTTTGGCTTGTCCAAATGAATGGCGGATGATCCGGCATTTAGTGAGCTGGGGCTAGCGATGCTAGATGTTTTGTAATGTACAAGACAAACCCATAGATCGAAACATTGTTTTGTGAATTGAGTGAGACTTTTGAATGTCCCACAGGACTTTCATGTAGGTATAAAACTTATTTACAATTATCTGCGTCTAGAACCCAGCTCCGTTTTCTATACAGTTCTAAGTAGTTTTTATATGTTTTTAAGATCACTACACTTTCTAGGAATGTAACTACTATGTGCGCTGAGAAGTTATGCATTGTTTGCTGGGGAACATTACCAAGAAGCATTCACTATTTTGAAGACTCATGACCCCAACAACAGCGCTGTTCGTGGTGTGTGTGTCTCCAGTACATGATCAAATTTGTGGTTGTTGGATTCACACTGATTCTACCCACAGGGGTGAGCCTCTGAGTGCCTAAGAGTTTACATTCTGGTATATATTACTTTATTATAAATGCATTTTATTTATTCTTTATTTTATAGTTAGATCACTAAATTGGTTTAAAAATATTTTGTGTTAATTATATTACTTCTGAATTTCATTTCAGGATAGCGGGGGAGGCATTGCAAAATGTTTTCTATAAAAACGGGGCATTAGGCTTGATAGAGCTCTGGCCAGTAAAAACAAATACAATCCACTAGTGGAAATAACATCTGGGGGATGCTGAATCTGTTTCCCGCAAGTCAGCATGAGTTCTTGGGACCTGTGATAGAGCTCAGCCTGGAGGACTCCCTTGATAAGGCTCAGGGGCTTCTCTAAATGTTTCTTATCAGCCCTCAACATTACCTTAACTCTGACCTGCCAGGTCATGGGTTACTCCTGTTTTCCTCTGGTGGATTATTTTGTAACTGACTTTGCACACCAGCCATCACTATTCAGCCTCCATCCATAGCATTCCCTCTATGACATTGGAAATCAGTACTTTTAGATGCTGAAACCAGATAAACCTATGTAGAACAAATAAATCTGGTTCCACTTTTACTTCCTGTACAGGATATCATTAGCATATTTTCCATATGAATAAGGACTGTTGGGTACCATATGTTATTCACCACGTGGTGTTATGCCTATGTCAAGGTACATTTTAACATAACAGAAAGGCGAAAGATTTAAACTGAAATGTTTGCTGTGCATTGTGGTTTAAACTTTCTGGTTATCATGAACCCTGAGAATGTTAGCTTTCTACATATATACCCTAAAATGAGCTCTCAATAAATTACCTAGAAAAAATTAACGAAGCAAGAGAAACTTTGGCAAAATAAAAGTTATTAGATTTTAGCTCAATCTAGGCAGGGCCTTATATTTTTGGTGATTACAGGCCATTTTACTAGGTGGACAAAGAAGAAACTAGGAAAGACCCTGTCTGACAAGAAAGTAAGAAGTCATAATTTTTCTATTTTAGTTATTAAATGCTCAGGAATTCGACTATTTAAAGCACAATATTCCATACTAAAGATTCTTTCAATAATCCAAGAAATATTTATTGAGTCCCTTCTTTGTGTCAGTTACTATGCTAGTTCCTGTGGAAACAATGGTGAGCAAAAACAGATAACAATCCCTGACCTTAAAAAATTTATAATTTGTGACCTCGAGGAATTTAAAACTATGAATAATACCTTTTAATAACAATGTTAAAAATAACTTACTGTTGTATAGTAAAAATAGAGATAAGTACTGTTAAGGAAAGGAACCTAAAACAAAGGACATGGACTACACTGGATTTTTTTCATTAGCTTTTCCAGACCCACCCTCCATCTTTCTCAATCTTATGATGTGCTCTGGCAGATTACCTGGGAGACCTCCACGAAAGGGCAACTTATCCCTCTGTCCTCCGGTTGGGTTTGGCAAATAAGAGGCAGCAGCAGGAGATTAGAGGGTGGGAGCAGAGTGAAATCAGGCCCTTTACTCTCCCCTCTCCCTGCCAGTATAAACTGACTTCTTTGATAAAGTCCACAGCTATTCTCTCTCAGTTCCAGGAACCCCCAATCCCTAACCTTTGTAGGTGAGAAGTGATAAGGGTTTCTTGCTGTTGCTATCCCAGGATGCTTCACTACAGTTGGTTGGCTTCCTTTAACAGGGTACACATCTATATAAATGGTCCCCTCATTGATCTTACCCATGAGTGTGCCATCCTTTTTCTAACAGTACCTGGACTGATATACTAGCCTAGTTGATGGGCTGCTGGTGGAGAAGGGAGCATTCTAGGTAGAGGGACAAGAGCCCTATAGGGGAAATGTTTGAAGAAAAGACATGTAGTAGGTGGGACATTGAGAGGGAGGGGGTGGCAAGGGTCAAATCATAGGTCACTAGCTATAGTGGATGTTCTCCTTTCTCTTTATTTTGGCTGCTAAACGTTTGAAACTGTTTCTTATTTTGTAGGAATTCCCCTCCTTAGGAATGTTGGTAGGAGGTTGGCTGGCTTCCCATTATAGAAGCTCAGCTCCAGGTGGCTAGGTGTGGTTACGTGACAGAGCCTCAGTCCATCATGTACCCACCCATTATATGGATCTGGAGCCAGAAGAAGAACAGTGACAAATTCTCTTTTCCCTCTGGCAGGTGTGGTAGTGGCTCCTGCAGTGGTTTCCAGGGTGTTGGCAGTGCCAGCTGTGACATCCATTTCAGTTTGGCACCCTTCTGGGTGGCTCACATCCTTTTATAAATTTCATTCTTGTCTGAATAAGCCCGACTCAATTTCTCCCTAGTGGCAGTATCCTTTTAATGAATTTCTTTGCTCTTTAAATCAGCCAGAGTCAGTTTTTGTTGTTGGAAACGAAGTACCTTGATAGCTAAATATACTGTGGTCACTAAGAACATTGTGTCTTAATGAGCACACTAAGTGTTTGACCTTTATCATAAGAGCCCAGGGAAGCCATGTAAGGCTTTTAAGCAGCAAAAATGGAGTGGTGGCAGTGGCAGGGTGACGTTACATTTTTGGAGAAATCTCTCAGACCGCATTGAAGAGGGTCTAGGTTAAATGTAGAGAGACCAAGACATAGGTGATGTAGGCTTAGACCAAGAGACAAAGAGAAGTGCGTGGATGTAGGGGTCGTTGAGCAAGTGGATGGCTGGGGCTGGCTAAGGAAAAGAGAGGCATCAAGGCGAGGCCTCAGTTTTCTGCTTCCTGAACTGGGTTGACTACATAAATTCAACTACTTTATTTAAAGCCCTGACTGCTACCGAGGACTTTATGGTTGATCAAAATGATTTTTCCATTCTTCAGTGCATTATATACATGTATAAACTTGATGGACTTGGATCACAAATTGCACATAAATTGTCTTCAGGTCCAGAGTCTGAATTCAGACCATGTTTCAACGCTTGGCTCTCACCAATGAGGTCAAACACAGTTGGTCTCTGAGTCACACTGTGAAGCAGTGTTCAGTGCTGAGGATTCACCTGCAACCCTCACATCAACACATCCTTGGGTTCTTATGAGTGGGAGGAAAACCATTTTAGAGAAGCCAGACTTGGGCTGCCATCTGTTGTGCATGGGTTTTGCTTCTTACACGTAACTGGTGAATAAAACATTGAATAAGCGGCAGCTAGAAAGTCATAGGCAGCCTCTCCATTCATGAGAAAATTATAGATTTTGTTTTGTGTTTAAGGACATTGTTTTAACGTGCTTTTGGGTTTGTTGATATAGCCTCCGTTGAATGAATTATCGCCTAAAGTCCTCTGTCATCAGTATTTACACCATGACCTAATCTCTGACATCGTAACTAATATTTGTTGCTTACTGATGTTTACAGTCTCCTCAATGTGAGTCAAGCCATATTTATACCTTTTCCAAACTTGACTTATTTACAGCTTTCCTCAAAGTCATAAAATTTCCATTTATTATGCACTTATTTTGTACCAATTATTTTGCCAACCAGTAATAAATATATATATTTGTACACCCTCACATACCATATATTTATTTAATTCTCACTCTAACCACGTGAAATAGGTAGTGCTCACCCCCTTTTATGTGACTTGAGGGCCACATTTAGAAATCCTCATTTGAACCCAAATATGTGTTACTGGGCGCATGGTAAACCACCGTGTTACAAAGTCATCTGACTTATCATTTGTTCCTCTCCTTTATTCTGTGTTTCCTCAACTGGTATCAATCCAGAATGTATTATACTGTTTTGAACTTGAAGACACTGTATTCTGCATTCGCATAGAGAGAGAAGCATGCACAAATAAATTAATGACTAAATAGTGTAAAGAGTTAAAGAAGTAGTTAAAGAATTGAAATTTTAAGTGGTTAAAAGAAGTCATTAGGATCTCTGATCAATCCAGGAAAATCTGGTGGAACATTTTTCAAAGGACTCCTCCATATGACTCCTGTATTATAAGTCAGGATGAGAAATAGGATCAGAAGCTTTTTAAATTAAGCTCCACTACAATAAAGAGGAAACACTAGACCTGGAGTCAAAAGACAGGGTTTAAATCCCAGCTTTGAATCCTAAATTTACTGCCAGTTATATGAATTTGGGCAAATCACTTGACATCTCAGAGCCTCTGTAGCCTCAAATGGTAACACCTTTGTTAAACAACATTTGTGAAGATTAAATGAGCAACATTTATAGAAATTATTTATAAACAATAAAACGTTACACAAATACAGATATTATTGTTAACTTACTTGAAGCCCTAATGGTTGAATTTCTGGAACTCAAGGCAAGAAATTGATGTCCGTGTTCCTTCCTATAACCAGAGCAATGTTACTAACAGCAGTACCAGCCATCGTGGAAATTTTTATATTTGCTCAATTTTCATGTTTTGTTTTCTTCTTACGACAGTGCTGTGAGGCATCGCCATTGTACAGAATTTACAGAACAAGAACCTGGAATAAGAAGTTCTCCAGTGTCAGAGAAAGAATCAGAAATAAAATTAGAATTTAATTCCACCTTGCACTGTGCACTTCCCTTCTTTAGAATACTTTTGCTTAACACCATTTAAGGAAAAAAAAGTAACTTTAGCATCTTTGGTTAAATTTAGCAGATAATGTTGGAAGATGGGACTAGGAGAATATATTTAGAGAGAACCTACTTACTGTGAATTGTTATCTGCTGGAAAAAGAATTGGATTTCAGGTATTCCTAGAACTCAGTCTAGCAATTATTTATCACTGAGGGGGAAAGTCTGTGAAACTGCACCTAAGATTCTGTTTTTAAACATCTCAACTTTGAATTTGTGTCTGAAAGTGATTGATTTTTTCCCATACAAGGTGTCCCACACTTACTGTTCTGTCCATAAGCAAACCCTCAGGGGAAAATAAAACGTAACAGAACAACAGATAATTATCAGTTCAGTGATCTTTAAAGTTAACTTTAAATTATTCGCCTTTCCAAATAGAGTCTGTAAGCACAATTGATTTATTATTAGCCTAAGTGATCTTAAGCAATGCATTTATCTTAAGCGATGAATATTTTTAGCACTGTTTGTATAACCCATAGGATGTACGTAAAACACTGAGGAAGGGAGAGTGAACGCACATTGTTTACTGTGACATTTCATTCGACAGTGTGTTGGCATGGAAGTTGTCCAGTTGAATGTGTCATTAAGCCAGTTTCACTTCTTCTTGCACTATAACTGATATTTCTAAGTGGAAGAACATTGATTTAACACTCTCGGGGTTTTCTCTGCTCCTTTAGTTATTTCATTCCAGGAGAAGAGCGATGACGTATTGTTTTGTTGAATTTGAGCAAGGAACTGAATTTGCATAGTCCTATCCATTTGTAGTTGACACTACGTGGTATGTGTTCCTAGCTTACAAAGAACCCCTTGAATACTTCCTTGCTCCCAGGAATGGGTTACAGGTAGCAGAGTGACCACCGTGAGCCACAGGTGAAGGTGGGCCAATGAGATAGTCTTTCTAGAGATCTGACTAAGGAGAGTCAGTCTGGCCATGATGTACATGGGGACTCAGGAGTTTGGGCATGGCCATTGCTTTCCTCCTATATGAACAGAGAAGAGAGCTATTCTGTAGAAAGCAAAGGAAAAATTAAGTTCAGAGAAGACAATTGCCTAGGTTGTAATGGGTTTTTAGTTCTACCAGTTCTTTCCTGGGGCCTGGTTGAATTCCTGCTTTGGGTGCAATGAGAGGCCCTTGTCCTTAGGATAAATCCTGTCTTTTTGTTTTTGCTAAAGGTAGCACTAGTTGTTTTCTGTTACATGTGCCCAAAGTATTGGAAGTAAAACATTATTTAGTTGTGGTTAATAAAATAAGTAATCTTAAACAGGCTGTTTGAAAAAGAGGCTGCTGGTATATGCATTAATTGGTACAGCCATTTTAGGTGATGGAATGAAAATTTATTTTAAATATTCTTGTTTGGTTTAATTTATAAAGCATTATGTATAATATGTAAAGAGAGCATAAACATGGCCATGTAGATGGGGCATATTTAAGTAAACTTGGCCAGTTTTGGTAAGTAGGAATATATTTCTAACTAAAAAGGGTGTTGTTATTTTGTTTTGTAGGAGAAAACAATTGAGTTAGTAAGAACAATTAACCAAATTTGATAGATGACACACACTGGGGATCAGGAGTAATCTGTTCAACCTTGTCAGAAATCACTATGAAATACTTAAAATAAGGAAAATAAAATAAAGAAAGAAATGTTGTATTTAATAGTTTTTTTCTTAATTATAGCTATGTAATTATGTAAAATTGAAATTCTTATTGAATCAATAATATAATTTATTTTTTTAAAAAAGATTTTATTGGGGAAGGGGAACAGGACTTTATTGGGGAACAGTGAGTACTTCCAGGACTTTTTTCCAAGTCAAATTGTTGTCCTTTCAGTCTTAGTTGTGGAGGGCGCAGCTCAGCTCCAGGTCCAGTTGCCGTTGCTAGTTGCAGGGGGCACAGCCCACCATCCCTTTCAGGAGTCGAACCAGCAACCTTGTGGTTGAGAGGACACGCTCCAACCAACTGAGGCATCTGGGAGCTCAGCAGCAGCTCAGCTCAAGGTGCCGTGTTCAATTTTAGTTGCAGGGGGCAGAACCCACCATCCCTTGCAGGAGTCCAGGAATTGAACTGGCAACCTTGTGATTGAGAGCCCACTTGCCCATGTGGGAATCAAACCGGCATCCTTCGGAGTTAGGAGCATGGAGCTCTAACCGCCTGAACCACTGGGCCGCCCCAATAATATAATTTCTTTTATGTTATAAACACATAGGTAAACTTAATTAACACGAGTTGTATCTGTCCTGGGAATATAGGACTTGTCAACATGTAGTCCCTACTCCAGAATCACATGGAGTTTCAGAATTTGGAAATCAGCTAAATTCTGATTTGGGATTCCATTTTGCTATATTTGCCTTTGTCAGCCTATAGAATTTCTGACACTAAATGGTCAGCATCAAAATATGCCCAATGGCAGTAATCAGAAGGATGAGGTATACAAATAACCAAAGCAGGAGATAGTGTGATTCAGTTTTGTTGTATATGGAAATAATTTTCTTGACATTCTTGAGCTCCCCCTTCCCAAGAACTTGCATAAATATCTCCTACTGCCCAAATGAAGCAAAATATGGGATAAATAGAAAGATTCATGTGTTGCTTTCATATTTAGGAGCACGGTAAGGGTGACCAGTTGATGAATATGCAAGTGGGCTAATAAGTTTTTGAATCTAGCTATGTATATGACTGGCATAATTGTAGTTAGCAAGTTATATGTGTTTAAAAACATTGGTCACTAAAACATGTAGATTTTAATACAAGAGCAGATTGTATCAAGAACAATTAATTTAGAATACTTCTATGGGGTAAGTTAAAGTTCAAGATGTTTTACTTCTTAAGAAAAAAACACACATTTGGAATCTGTTTTGCAAGTGTCCAGTCATAACTGACAAAATGTCTTGTAATGAGGATTTCGAAATCCTAATGAAAGCTACATCACTGCAGTGCTTTAAATTGAAGTGAAACATAAGTTAAGTGGTTTCATGAGAATGAAGCTTACACTGAATCAGAGCACACTAGCTGCTGCTCATCTGCATTATACTTTGTGCTTCTAAAAGCAAGGATCTTATTTTACTTACTAATTATTTTACGTATCCTCGACGCCAGCATAATTTAACATCTACTATTCCAAAACTGGTGAAGACTGCACCAATTAAGCCCTATAGATGCCAGAGAAGCCCTTTTTTATAACCTCAGTTTTTATAACTCTAATTTGAAGTGATATTTAAGTGAAAATAAAATATCAAAATTATAATGAGATACCATTCACACCCACTAGGATGACTATAATCAAAATGATGGACGGTAACGATTGTTGGCATGGATGTGGAGAAATGGAAACCTCATACATTGCTGGTGGGAATGTGAAATGCTGCAGCCTTCTTCAGAAACAGCCTGGCAGTTCCTTGAAAGTTTAAACATAAAATTACAATGTGACTCAGCAATTCCACTCCTAGGTATACAGAAGGTCCACCTAAAAGGTCGTTTTAGTCAACATCATTTTCTTGTAACATTGATAAGATGCTGTAGGAACTTAACTCTTATTTATATCAATTAGTCTGTGGTAAAATTGGTATTATATGTTGTTTTGCTTAAAACTGCAGTTAAGTGAGGACTTACTATATACCCTAAAGAAATAAAAACATATGTCTATACAGAACTTGTATACAAATGTTTATAGCAATGTTAGTCATAATAACAAAAATTGGAAACAATCCAAATGTCTATCAACTAATGAATGGATAAATAAAATATGGCATACCCAGCCAATAGAGTATTATTTAACAATTAAATTCCTTTCACATATCATGCAATATTGATATGTGCATCATCATAAATAAACCTTGAAAACATTATGAAGAGAGAAAGAAGCCAGTAACAAAAGACCACACATGTTGTATGATTCTATTTCGCTAGATTAGTGGTTGCCTAGGACTTGGAAAGGAGAGGGTAAATGGAAGGTGAATGCTAACAGGTATAGTTTCTTTAAATTTCAAAATGTTCTTAAATTGATTATAATGATGGTTGCAGAACTCTATGAATACACTAAAAATCATTGAGTTGTATACTTTAAATGGGTGAATTGTATGATATGTTAATTATATATAGAGAAAGCAGAATTTATATACATACATGTATAGATATTTATATACATATATACACATACATTTATAAACACACATTTTATAACTCTGTGGGAGTTATAAACATTATAAACATGTGTTTATAAATGTATGTGTATATATGTATATAAATACACATGCTGTATATAGCTTTCTCCAAACAGAGCATGCTGTATTAGGTTTCTCCAAAGAAAGAGAACCAGTAGGATTTATTTATTTTAAGGAATTAGTTCACATGATTATGGAGTCAGGCAAGTCCAAAATCTATGGAGGGAGCCAGCAGGCTGGAGACTCAGGGATGAGCAGACACTGAAGTTCAAGTCTGAAGCCCTCTGCTGCATAATTCCCTCTTGCTAGGAGGAGGTTAGTCTTATTCTATCCAGGCTTTCAACTGATTGGTTGAGGCTCACCCACATTCTGGAGAGTAATCTGCGTTACTCAAAGTACACAGATTTAAATCTTAATCTCATCCAAAAACACCCTCACAAAAACATCCAGAATAATGTTTGACCACAAGACACTGAGGCCCAGTCAAGTTGACACATAAAATTAACCATCACAAGGCCTATTCTTCCCGTTTTCTCATTGGTCCCAGAGATTGGATAACTTTAGGAAATGGCATTGTTAATTTGCCTACAGAACAGTTCTAGATACAGCTTGCTGTGCACAATGAAAGTTTAATGGGCAGTGTGTACCTGACAGACTAATTGGGCTATAATCGAGTTAATAATGGGGGTGATGAAAATAATTTCTCATAATAAAATGACGTAATGTCTACCTCTAGAAGTTTCTTTTTTCCTAAACCTTTTACACAACTAAAGGTTTTAAAATGTTATTCATGTTGACGTTTCTGCTTTTTATTAACATTTCTATTTTGTGTGTTATAGAAGATATTGTGAGTTTTGCATTTTAAAAAGTGTTTTGATTTTAGATTTAACATAGCTTCTTAAACATTCACTAGGGCCCAGAAATTAAAATGTTCCCATCTGGAAAAGAATACATTTGAATGTAAGTTAAGCTCTTGTTACTTTACACAAAGGCTGCTTAGCTTTTTTGTCTGTAAAGTATTACACTTGGTAGGCAACTTATATAAATGCAAAGAAAGAGTTCTGGAGGAGGATATACCAAGATAATAATGGGGACATAGAAAGGGCACTGGGATTGAGAAAACAGGGGAAGGGAAAAGGGGACTTCAAAGTTATCTGCATTATATTAAAAGCTGATATGAAGAATATATGCACTTATAGTTGTATAATTAGCAATGGAAAAATAACATATCTGGTCTGATTCCCTTATTTTGCAGATGCAGATTGCAGAATGGTAGCTTAAAGAGGTTGAGAAGCTCAAGGAAGATCACACTGCTAGTTAGTGGTAGAGAAAGGACTAGAAGCCAGGTCTCCTGTTAGTCACATGCCCTCTCTAAATAATCTATCCAGGCAGTAATGTACTAAAAAGATCAAAAATGGCTTATTTTGGCATATATTGAATATAGAACATATTAGCTCGTCTAGGAAGTTAATAGATTTTTATATAGAAACTCAATTGGAATATCAAATTTTATTTTCCAGAACAAGCAAAAAAAAAAAAAAAAAGACCAAAGTGCCTTGGAGAAGGGACTTTGAAGACCTGGTGGGACTGGAGATGGGTCAGGGAGGGAGAGAATGAGGGTACAGCAGGCATCTGGCTAGGCCTGGAGTAGAGGTGGCATACAGACCAGGATCTTGTGTGAATTGTCAAATATGGGTCCCACAGAGTGTGAAAAAGATAGCACTTAGCAGTCACCTAGACTGAGTCCTGAAAGTTGTCTTAATAATTTTACCTCTGTGAGCATAAAGACTTAACTATATCTTTAAACTATTTTTATTTCACTCTGAACCTGAACCTAGGTTTTAAGGGTCTTCCAGATAATTGTTATTGGGAAATAAAACAGTATTTAATTGTATTAAGCACACACATCTACACACACATACATATATAAATCAGATTTTTAATAATGTGCATTTCTTTGTATACAAAGCTAATACAACCTATCCTTTTCGAGTTGCTTTTGAAAACACTTATATTCTGTATCTTGGTTTTCCTTCTTGTCAAAATTTAAGACACATTTTCACAAAACAGAACAAAGTCGAAGCAGAATAAGAGACTTTTAGAGTTGGAGGAAGTCCTCGATTCACCTAAGCTGACTTAACTCACCTGAGAATTTAAAAGACAAAAGACCTGAGTTTATGACTCCCCTTTACTATTATAAGCTCCTTGGTGAATCTATCCACTGTTTCCTCCACGAGGGCAAACATTGTTTGCTCAACATTTTATCCCTAACTCTGTGCCTGGCACATAATAGGAGCAATCAATTAATCCAAAGGCTAAATGCAGAGCTAGTAGTGTTGGAGGTTAAACAATTCTCACTGCATGGAATATTGCAGCATGGCCGCCAGAGGTGGGCAAATAGTTATTGTAAAGGGCAAAACCAGACAGTACAAGGGAGAGAGGCTTCTGAGTAGAGAAGTGGTAACTACACAGAGAAATGGTTGTGAGGGGAGAGTGACAAGTATCCCAAGGTGTTGGGTAAATTAGTAGCAGGGTTGTGAATCAAAACCAAGTCTTCTGGCTCTGAGACTAATATTCTTTCCATTGTATTACTTTACCTTCTTTATAGACTAAGAGACAAGGTTATGAATGCTAGAGTAGGACTGCGTTCCACACAATCGCCCCTCAGCCTACTCAAGCAATACCTCTTATGCTTTCTCTCCTTTCTAACACAGGGAACTATGTTGTCCTACAAGAGAACTGCTTATGGAAAGTAATTGCTGCATACTCTTGTCTGCTTCCTATTTATCACCCAGATTAGAGGTGTTCACTGATAACAAACCCTGGTTTAAAGTAAACGTTCAAGTATACACTTGAGGACAATGCCACCATTTACTTTCTTAGTAAGAAGTAATAGCTTCCTTAATATATATAATTTTATATATATATATATATATATATATATATATATATATATATATATATATTTAAATTCTTTATATATATTATTTAAAGTTTAATATATATATTTATTTATATTTTATATATATAATTATTTATATATATATTATTTAAAGTTTAAATTCTTTTAAACTTCTATAGCTTTATTATCTATACAACTCATCAGAAGCTATTATGAAACATCTTGCATCATCTCTTCTATTACCTTCTTGAACAGATACTTGTTTTTGCTATTTAAAAGTTTATTTTAATTTCTTACTTAAGACATCTTGACAAGCTTTTTAACCCCTATCGTCAGAAACTGCATTTTATGTCCCACTCCGTGACGAAGATGCAGTAGGCATATGTTAAGAAACCCTTCCCAACAATTGACCCCTGTTCCACCCCCACCTGAAGCTGTTCTCCCTCATTCCTAACCCTGATTCAACAGGTACATCACTGTCACTAGGTACAGGGATATGACTTGAAAGGATACCTAGTAATGTAGCTAAATTTTAAAATGTAAATCTGTTTTCTTTATTCCTGTTTTATGTCAGAATACATAATTGTAAACATACACAATTCTTTTTTAGTAAAAGTACTTTCTTATTAAAATAGGATGCTTTCCCCCCAGTCATCAAGTGTTAAACCTAACTGTCTACATTATCATGGCCTTTCATGTCTGTAAGCTTGTTTTATACAGTTTTTAGGCTGAATCTGGATGAAATTTGCTGGTACTGACAAACTTTCAGTAATTGAGTTATGGGCTAACAATCCTCATCTAGTAGGCAAAACCCAAGTTCGTATGTCAGACTGATAAGTAATCATTGTCTTCCCAGGGAAATTATGGAGGGAACTTGAAACTTGCATGCTGTGTTGTCAAGGCAACAACTGCCCATGGCTTCCCAGCAACAGGATCTGTCCATACGGTTATTGAAGCTATCACACATGTTAGTCTGCCGCCACAAGCCAGGGATCAATCTGTGAACGATGTCTCTGTTGAGGACTAATCAATAAGCACATTAACTTCCCAGACAGAGTCCACAGCAATGGCAAGCCGTGCGAAGCTGATGCATTATCATCCTTTTCCATTATGTTTGAAATTCTGATGGCAGCACACCTGTCTTCCTTTGTTCAGTCATATTTATTTGTGAGCGTAAAGATTCTAAATCCCACAGCTGACCCAGAATGTTCAACTGGGACACGTCCCAATGGGTTGTTACTTTCAAGAGAAATCAAAGTCCTAAGTTTGCAGAGAACAGCCATTGGTGGAGTGGTCAGAAGTAAATGGGGTGGTAGGAAAGAATGTGACTCTAGGAGGATGAAGAGAAGCAAACACATGTCATAGTGAATGACTTCCTCCACAAGCATATTAGAAGAGCCTGGCCTGCTGTGAAGAAGCTGACATGAGGCTCCAGCGTCCTGCTGATAATTGTAGACCCCCGACCCTCGCCGAAAAAAGGATGCAATCTGAACAGAATATGCTTTCATACTCTCCTAGATTCTGGGTAAAACCACCTTTAAAAAAAAAAAAAAACCCGAAACAAATTCTACATTCTAGTTGAAAGGTGGACCTGATGAATAAGGCGCCCCTACTGCAAAAATACAAGAATGGTTTAAATGCCAGCATCCTTAGAGCCAGGAGCATCTATTCAGTAAGGACTGCCTGTCTAAGGTTTAGATCCAAAAATTAGTATCTGGTTTATCTCTTAACCTATAAATAATGCAGGTTTGATTTTCTTTTTATGGGTTTGCTAAAAGGACAAGTAAAAATCACAATCATTTAAGCAAGAAGTTTGATTACTGTTAACCATTTAATAAGATTACTTATTAGGAAAAGAATACTTTAAAGGTCAGCAAAAATGGGCTCCAGCTTCTAGGGGCTTCGTCACAATCCGTTGCTTGCCTTGTGCTGCCCTCTTCCTGCCATCTGAGTCCAACCAGAGTAAGAAAGGACCCGGGAGGCTGGTGTTCAGAGAATCCCTCCCTGGGAAAATTTAAATATGGACTCTATATGAGATGGCACTATTAAAGTTATGTCAGTGTTGTTAGTTTTATGATTATGTGGATGAATGTTCCTATTCTTAAATATGAGGCGTGTGGAATTTTTAGGGGTGGAATTTTCTGATGTCTGCAACTTACTTTCATTAAAAACATACAAAGAGAGAGAGATGGGGCGGCAGAGATAAGCAAATGCAGCAAAGTTAATGATTTGATCTCAGTGGAGAACATAAGTGTGTTAATTGTTCCATTCTTTTCATTTTTGGGAAGATTGGAAGATTTTCAAAATAACATGTTGAGAAAAACACGGTTGAAGACAAATGTAGTCCCTGACTTGTGGTGACTGTAGAAGTTTCTTTGAATCACTTACATATTTTCTGCAAAACTGAAAGGCTGACACACATGAAGGCCTGTGTACCAGGCATCTGGTGGTCCAGGCATTCGTTCAGGCATTGTTCCTCTAAAAACTAGAATGAAGAAGGTGCAGGAGAGTCAGCTATGGGAAGGACTTCGGGTTGCAGAGGGAGAACCTCAGAGGACTGTACCATTGGCTCCCTGGTCTCACAGGTAGATTGGGGAGGTGGGTGTATTATCCAGAGAACATAAGGGGTTTAGGAGATTAATATATTTGTCTTTTCTATATTTTGCTGAATCACTATCACTTTTGTCTGAGGAACAGATCTGTTTCCTTGTTTCAAAGAGCAAGAAGCAAGAAGTGCCATCCTAGGAGTTTCTGATTGGAGAGACAAGTTGCGCGCTCTCACAAGCAGGCAAACGTATTGGCTAGGCATTTCAAACAGCTGCAGACTGCTACAGAGGAATGGACGAAATCAGTGTTTCCTAAACTGTGCTCTAATTTTTAAAAAATTAAATGTATTGGGGTAACATTGGTTGCCCCGACCAGCGGGGCATTCAACAGGGACCGAAGAGAGACACCCTGAAAAGAGAAAATAGGAGGCGCGAAGAAATGGAGGCAAGACAAAGTTCTGATCAAGCCTCAAATTTTTTATTGCAGCTACAAGATTATATGGGTTAGGGTAAACTGGGCGGGGAGTGAATGAGGAAGGAGAGAGCGGAATGAGGAAGGGGCTTTACTTATCAGAGACGTGACCTTTTAAGGGCAAACTGACTGTTCCAGGAATTAGGTCATGTGCTGCCGGATAGCATAGTTTCTCTGAGTCAGGCTCCTACAATTGGTTAATAACATTATATAATTTTCAGGTGTACAAGATTATAATTTGACATCTGTGTACTAGGTTTTGTGCTCCCTACCTAAAGTTTGGTTTCCCTCTGTAACCATATGTTTGATCCCCTTTTCCCACTTTGTCTTCCCCTCACCCACTTTCCCCTCTGGTAACCACCATTGTGTGGTCTGTATCTATGAGTCTGTTTTTGTTAGTTTTGTTAGTTTGTTACTTTTTGTTTTATATTCAACATGTGAGTGACATTATGTGGTTTTAGTCCTTTTTCATCTGGCTTATTTCACTTGGCATAATAGTCTCAAGATATTTTAAAATCTAACCTCCATGCCATTATTATACCTAATAAAATTAACAGTTTTGTATATCATCTTCTAACAAATTCATAATCAAAATTTCCTGAATGTTTCAAAATTGTTCTAATAACAATGCCAAATGAAGTCTCCACATTGAATTCAATTGTTTTTTTCTCCTAAGTGTCATTGATTCTGTAACTCACTGCCATTGCCATTGATTTGTGAGAGAAACCAGGTCAGTCATCTCGATGAAAGTCACATATTCTGGATGTGACTGATTGCTTCCTCTTGGTCCTTTTAACTTATTTTTCAGAGGTAATTACTTTTAACAATTTCTGTTTTCTATGTTTGATAACAGCAATATCTGGATTACCTGTGGGTCTGTTTCTATTGTCTGTTTTTCTCTTGCTCTTCTGTCTTTCAATACTATTCCCTGGAATGCCTGGTATTATTTTTAATTCCCCCAAAAGTGTAAAGACTCTGGTTGATGTTATCTTCCTGTGAAAAGACTTAACTTTTTTTTTTTTTGGTCAGCAATTAGAATGGGACCAGATCATATTGACATACTCAGGATGTGAGATAATTTTAGGCTGTAATGGGCTTTGTGAGAGTTGGTCTATTTCTATTTGCCCTTACTCCTAGAGTGTCTTAAAGAGTACCCACAGAAGTCTGCAGTTTATCAGAGCCCTTCTTCCTTGGTGGGATCCGGACTATAATTTTTCTCTACCCAGAACCATGAAATTGCCAAAAGCTCTGCTTATATTTTTTAGCAGATGATTTCTGCTTGGTTTCTTGCCTTCTCACCATTGCACAGTTTAGGACTTCGTAAATGTCCGAAGGGCAAATGCCACATCAAATGTGGGCTAGCTCCCTTCTCAAGTGCTAGCTGCATTTGTTTTCTTTCTTTCTTTCTTTCTTTCTTTCTTTCTTTCTTTCTTTCTTTCTTTCTTTCTTTCTTTCTTTCTTTCAATTTTTAATTTTTATTGGGGAATATGGGGGAACAGTGTTTTTTTTTCCAGGACCCATCAGCTCCATGTCTAGCTGTTGTTTTCAATCTAGTTATGGAGGGAGCAGCTCAGCTCCAGGTCACGCTGTTGCTTTCAATCTAGTTGTGGAGGGTACAGCTCACTGGCCCATGTGGGAATCGAACCAGTGACCTTAGTGTTATGACCACTGCGCAACCGGCCATCCCTGCATTTGTTTTCTTGAAACCAGTTTTTGTTTTCCTGGATCCAGGGACTGCTCTAGTCTACCAATCTGCTACAAGTTAGCAGTAGGTTTTGTGGATTTTATTTTCTCCTTCAAGCATTAGTGAAGGTCATCAGTTGAGAGAATAAAGGATATAAAAGAGGTGAGAGAGCTGAGGTGACTGAAGATGTAATAAAATAGTCTTCAGAGAAAGTCAGAGAAGAGCCTTGCTTCAGGTTAGCTTATATCAGACCAACCACCAGCTCAGGACAACTATTGAAACTAGATAAAAACCAAACCAAAACAATACTCTAGGTATCTGAAGACAATGGAAAAGAACTAAAGCATCCTAGACTTTATGTGCCAAGATCTGGAAGAGAAGGGAAATGCACTGAAATGAGCTGAACAGTGTATGCTGATGCCCTCTTTCCCGCTTTCTCCCTCCCCCGCGCTGGAAATTTTTGATATGCAGCATGGAGCATAGAGCCTGAGCATCCTTCACTGGCTTCCCACTGCACCCACAACCAGGCTCTTTACCATGGCTCACATATCCTGGCACACATGGTTCCTTCTTGCCTGGACTGACAGCCATGTTCAATGCCAGTCACCTTCCCCATTTTTTAATAATGCTTTACACTGGCATTCTTTCAATTTCTGCTACTTGGAAAGCCCAGGTATTTTCCATGGTATTCTCTCAGCCTGGATTAAATTCTCCCATCTTTCTTTCTGGCTCATTCCTATACATCCTTCAGATATCACTTCCTCAGAGATCTTCCATGACAATCTATTTCCTATCACACCCCCATCTCTAAATTAGACACCACCTTCTCCCTAGAACCTACACAAAGGACACAGTAAGCACTCAAGTGATATTTATTGAATGAGTGAATGAAAGACTGCTTGAAGGTGGAAAGAACTCTGAATTTTACATCGGAAGGCCAGGTTCCACATGGGGTTTGATTCCTGAGTGATCTTGGGCAGTCCCTTAAATGTTCTGAGGCAATTTCCTTGTTCCTAAAACAGAGATGACACCTGTCCTACTTAGTTCACAGGGTTACTGTAAACATCAAGTGGAAGCTGGTATATAAAAGTGTCTTAATAATCGTAAAATGCTACTGCAGATGTAAGTTAGTGTAGTATTCATAGACTCCAAAGGAAGTTATATATATATATATATATATAATTCAATCAGCAAAATATGTTTTAAGTGCTCAATTATTGATACTTTACTACATTCATCATCATCAAACATTTTTATTATCAACCTTTTAAGACAAGATTTTATAAATTGTAGTGAAAATAATTCTAGATGAAGTCTTTCCATTTTGCAAAGTTTTCTATACCTGGGTAATCATCATCTTATTTATTTAACAGATGACCTTTAAAGAAGGCTAATTTTAAAGAATATGGTGGATGAGTATACTGTAAACCATAATACCTACTATATAGTAAGAGTTCAACCAACATTTACAGGATGAATTTTCTTTAAGTTTTGTATTTTCTGTAATATCCATGCCTAATAGGAACTCATGATCGAGGTAATTTCATATTTAATTGATCTGTTGAGTGAAGAGCCCTAACAACACTTAAACTGCTTATTACTTAAGGGTTTATCAGGCACCTAAAAGTATTTTTGAAGTGTGACACTGAAATGAGAGAAAACTTAGGTGGTACTAACATTCCTGAAAGATTGGAATAGTAATCATATTCACATGACCTGCTTTACCTTGGTTAGTTGGTAGGGGGCAGCAATAGACAAGAAATTATGGTTCATTTAAACAGGACAATGGAAGGGTTATTTTTAATGCTATTATTTCATCCTCCCCCCAATAAAACACATAGCTTCAAAGCAAGTAAACAATAAAAATAAATAAGAAGGCTGTAAGTGATTTACAGAATGTATGTTACCTAAGCCTTTATGCTGTAATCTCTTGACAGCAACTTATTTTTCAAAACTCTAGGCTCAGTTTTATTATCATTTTTAGCTTGTTTTTTCTTACAATCTTTATTTTTTCTCTCTGTAAGCACTGAAAATTTTACTACTCCTTTACTGACAGAAAGGGATAGCGTGTTTGAACTTTCATTCTGTTTAAACTTTGATTTACTCTGATTGTGAAAATTTTTACCCCAGGCATGGCACTGGCTAAGCTTCAGTTACAGAACAAATAATCCATTCTAGACAGTTTAAACAGAAATGGACACAACATTGGGTATTAAATGGCTTATGGAGATGTTGGGAGGGCTAATGAAAGAGTCTCTGGGTCAGTGGTTCTCAACCTTAGCTTTGTATCACAGGCATCTGGGTTGCTTTTAAGGATATTGATTCTGGAACCCACTGCAGACATATTGAATCCAAACCTTTGGGTATGTATATGTGTACAGTTAATAAGCTCCCCTGGTGATTCTAATGCGCAGCCAAGGTTGAGAAACACTTTGAGGCTAATGTTTCAGGATCCACTCTCGCTGCACACTGGGCCACCAAGGGAGCTACTGATTCTTCTGCAATCAGGAAACTATGTGTTAAAGCTTCTGGCTTTAAATTATGCCGCCCCTGCCACTATCAGGAAGCTGCCATGATCTGGAAACTGCCATCTCCAGGAAGTTACCACTCCAAAACTCATCATACTTGCTAGTATTAACATATTAACTAGTAAAACGATGTCCTGTGTCCTGCCTCTGGGTGCTCAAAAAGCTACAGTCACTGTGACCTCAATTAACAATGCCACAGGAAAATTAAGCTCCTCTATAACTGAGCGGATCACAGAACCAGCAGCAGATAGCCTCTGCCTTATGCCCTCCCTCCACCTCCACCCGTAGCATGGTACTTCTGATGGTAGAATCTCTGTCACATAAGGAATCCTAATTGCAAGAATGTCTGGGGGATGTAGCTTTAAACTTTTCAGCCCTGCAGAAGAGGAAAGCAAGCTAGAAATAGATTGGAATGGATGTTTTGTACCAATCCAGTGTTCTGCTAAAGGCATCATGAAAGAGACACTTTTTTCCCCTTCCTTATTTTTCGGGGACCAGTGATTGAGCTGAAAACCATTCTTTATAAACATTTAGACTCCCTTAACCAATCAAACCAATTACGCTTTTTATTTCACCTTCTTCCCTTTTCAGAAGAAGCCTGCTAGTAATTCAGAAGTCACTTTGGTTACAACTCAGCTAATTTAGAATGATTTAACTTTATTCCATTCTACGGCTTCCGCTTTTGCTGTTATCGTTCAGGTATTCTACAAGCTAAGTCATTTTTTTTTTTTTTTTTTAAGGAGGGTGCAGCTCACAGCGGCCCATGCGAGGATCTAACCGGCAACCTTGGTGTTATTAGCACCGCGCTCTAACCAACTGAGCTAACCAGCCACCCCTACAGGTTAATTTCTTAATGGGATTTAAGAACTTTTACAAAATAGTTACCAATTATTCAATACTTGATCACTTTGCAAGTTAAAAAACCCAGTACTTAAGAATCAATAAACAATGTCTTCTTTTTTTATACTCCAAGCAGAGATTTGGCAAGGGATGGGAAGACTTGCTCTACTGTCCACCTAGTAAACTGCCCTTTAACATTAGTTGGTGTAATTCAGGATGACACTCATTAAAAGCCAATGAAAAAATTTCCAGTGACTGAAATACTATGTTTTCTTTCAGTTTTATTGAGATATAATTCACATACAGCACTATAAGTTTAAGGTATACAACATAATGACTTGACTTACATATACTGAGAAATGATTATCACAGTAAGTTTAGTTAACATGCATCCCCTCTTATAGTGACAAAGAATAGATGAGCTGTTTTAAAGACAGGAGGACCTCTGATGTCACACTAGCCCAGATCTGAGGTGATTCATACCTTTTAGGTGTGTGTGTGTGTGTGTGTGTGTACTAAGGAGGAATCAAAGGGATGTCTTCCCCAGAGAGGCTCCTTACTTCCATAGGAAAAGCAAACCTGAGACCAGCTGAAGTCTGTGTTTCGGGGATGTTAGAAAAGGAAAGGCCTGTGTTGCCTACTTTTTGTCCGAGTTGGTGTCTGGCCCTTTCTCCCCTTCTCTATCTTACTGCCACAGTTCAGAGCCTGGGTACACTCTGTTCAAAACATTAATTAAAAAAAAATGACTTTGCCATTTGTTGCCTCTATGATGTGTACAAGCAGTGGTATCTGTGGTTGTCCCCTCTTTATTTAATTTTAACTTTATCCTTGCCTTACGACTTACAGATGCATATTTCATGTTTTCTGAAGCAGTCAGTCCTAAGCATAATGATATTTTTCCATGCTGTTTCCTCACCTCTAGAGTACGGAATTTGTTCTCACGCATTTTATATATTTTCTTCTTCTGGAAATGAACTATGTTTCAGTAACACATTCTTCTTATTAAATGAGGTATTATTATGTATAATGATCTATTTGTGCTTCTTTATACCAGTTAAGATATTCTGTAGTGCTTTGGAAGTCAACTCTTTAGTACTGTCTGTGCCTGAGCATGACTACTTAGGAGTCCACTAAAAATGTAAATCATGTGCCCATATACTGAAATAGTTTGAAAATATTGTAAAACTACTAATGCTGCTCATGCACTGTAGTATGAAGCTATTTTGAAATTTTATAATGAAAATATGTAACACAATATTCAAATGGACTTTTGAAAAGTAAACTTTATTTTAGAAGAGTTTTAGATTAATAAACTTATGAAGATTGCACAGCTCCCCCATTATTAATATCTTACATTAGTATGGTACATTTGTCACAATAAACCAATATTGATACTGTACTATTAACTAAAGTCCATAATTTATTTAGATTGCCTCAGTTTTTTCCTAAAGTCCATTTTCTGTTCCCGAACCCCCATCTAGAAGACACATTACATTTAGTTATCATGTCTCTTTAGGGCAGCTCTTGGTCATTTCTCTGTTTTTCTTTGTTTTTCATGACCATGACAATTTTGATGATTATTCATAACGTATTTTTTTTAATTAAAGTTTATTGGGGTGACAATTGTTCATAACATATTTTATAAAATGAAAATGGACTCTTTTACTTTTAAAACTTTACATGAAAATTTCAAGCATGCTCAAAATTAGAGACTAGTATAAAGAATCCTCACGTACCCAGGACTAAGCTTAGTAACTATCACCAATTCAGTAAGTTTATTCTACCTAAACTGTCCTGCCCAAACCCCAAGGATTTTAAAGCAAGTCCCAAATATCATATTATAGCACCCTTATAAATTTCAGTATATAATTCTAACAGATAAGGCCTTTTCAAAAAATATACCCATAATTCTATTATCACATGTAACAAAGTTAAAGATAATTCTGTAATGTTTAATAGTCAACCTGTGTTCAAATTTCCCCAATTGTCTCAAAAATGTCTCCTCAATTTACATATTCAAATCAGGATCCAAACAAGATTTATGCAATGTATATCGAATTATGTTGATTTGAAAAATGAGACTTTTGTTTCAGTTTTAGCTGAGATTGAAAACAAAAAAATAATTATACCCAGATTTCAAGTTGAGGTGCTAGTCTACTGACGTCATGCAAAAGGTGTATTTAAAACTGGTTTTAAGATCTTGAGCCCAACATGCACCTCAGGCTGGAGAGGATTTCTTTGGGGAAAGTTATTGGAGATTTGTGGCTTTTCCCTCTCTGCCTGTTTCCCACCATGGGAGAGAGAAACGAGGTGTTTCCCCTTCACTGGATGCCTGGTAATAGGGTCTTTCAAAGAACCACTTTGAGAGCTTGGCATTTCCTCCTTGGAGCTGGAAGAGACTGGTATTTGATTCATACCTGTGGAAAGTAGAGAGGCTGTGACTGGAGATACTTGAACACTGCCTGCCAATTCAGAGCAAACTGCGACTTCTATGAATGGTAGGGCAGAGATATGAGTCCCCAAAATTAGATGTGACAGGAGGGTGGGATCTTGTCCTGTGGTCATTTTAAAAGGGATCCCATCCACGCGTGCTTCTTGCTCCAGAAAGAGGTTGGAAGTGTAGCATTCAATTCAGAAGCTGGGAATGGGATGTGAGTAAAGGCATTAGCTATCAAGGAAGCAGCAGTCAAGGAATTCTTGGTAGGGAAAAGCTGAGTCTACTCCCAAAAAAGGATCTGCAAAAGAACAGATCAGCTTTCAGTATTTGCCAATCCCAGAGAGCCCCAACCTGGATTCCAAAAGTAGCTGTTCCTTCCAGTTCTCATTCAGGAGAGGGAAACTAAGGCAAAGGGAAGAATCAATCATGCCCTCTCCCCACCCTACTCTAGGAGTATCAAATTGGGGGAAGGAATAAGATTAATGTTAATGTACTTATGAATTTTGAATATCAAATTGGACTGTGATAAAGAAAAATTAGTTCAAACCTGGGACAGAATCTCCTGGGAAGAAATATGCTTTCCTGATAAAATTCTTAAGCAATTTTCTGATAAACTGTAATAAGATTAAAGCCTCTTCTGGGAAACTAGCTTACTTCCCCAGCTGACTAACAATGGTGTCTAATGCTCTTGGATCCAGTTTAGTAATAATTATCTAATCATTTATTTACCTATAAAGCAGTCTTTCTATGAGGAAATCATTGAATTAGTTTGTTTAGGCTTCTTCAGTTGTAGAAGTTAACTATTTGCTCTTTCAACATAATGATTACAAAAATATTTCAGGGGTGAAAATATGTTGATGGATAAAGTAATTTTGGTTGCTTCTGAAATCAGTTATATATTAATATCAAATTCCTAAGGAATCACTCTCAACTGACACTTCGTAGTGACAAATTAGAAATTTACAGGTGGTACATCTTCATTTCAATATGATTTGGACACAGAGACTGTATTGTCTGTATCTATTTCCTGGGTTTCTGGGGCCTGGTCATTTTGTACATCCATATGATATAGGCAAGATTTTCTTCTCCTATGTATTTATTACCTTAAACATGGTCCTACATAACACACAAGTTATTTTAAAGGGGTTCAAGGAAGGGAATGATTGACTAAATTTTAATTTCAACCAGTAGTAACACAAAGCCTAGTTATTTCAAAGCTGTTCCTCAGGTTGCAAAATGAAAACTTTCCATCTAATTTAATCATGTATTGTATGTGAAGAGTCTGCTTACATTTGTTTGCATCAGAAGCCAAATAATCATACACTCATACAGTGTTGGTATATTTAAATCAGTACAGCCCTTTGAGAAACAATTTGGCAATATATATCAAGAACAATTCACGCTTATACCCTCTAATTTGGTGTTCCAACTTCTATCCCAAATAATTAAAAAATATGGGAAGGAAGCTACATGCATGAATATTCACAACATTTTTTTATGGTAGTTAAAAATTAGAAGCAATCTGAGTGTATAACAATGGGCACTTAGTAGGTACATGTATGGTTATACTTACTTAATAGAATATGATGAAATTACTAACATATTCATTGGAAAGACTAAAGCATGGAAAAAGAATAAAAATTTATACTATGATTTTATTAATAACTACTTAAAATACATATGAAGAGAATAAACAAAAACGATAAAGGTTATGCAAGGGTTATGAATGATTTTTTCCCTCTATTTTTAAAAATTGCTCTAAATTAGGCATGAATGTTTTTGTTATTTAAAAGTAGCTTAAATATTAGCAACATTTGCTTAAAATTTCTAGTCTTAAAATCACATTATTGGCAATCCATGATGAAATGGTACATAAAAATTTCTGTTCACTAATGTTCTGCTATTGGCAGACAGTAAAATTTTCAGCTAAGCAAATGTCAACTGTTGCTATAGCATTTCTAAAATTACAATAAAGCTACATAATAACTGGCATGGGTACTCTTGGGTAAGTGTGGAGAAAAGTCAAAGATTAAGAAAAGGAAGATGTCAATCTTGCCAGTCAGTGACAGGATCAGTGATAGTGACAGGAGGCACAGTACTAGTGGGTAAGACACTAAATAAGGTGAAATCTGGTAAATACTTGCACAGGTGACTGAACAGGACAGGGGAAGATTTGAGAGTAGGAGGAAGTATTCTACATAAAGTAGATCCAAGAGCAAAGATTTTTTTTTTTACTTTTAAAAGTCAGGCTGTGTTCACAGAGCAGAGTAATTGAAAGTGTCTTGACTGTAGGTTACCTATAACCTATAGGATGTGGATAAGCAGGTAATCAGAGGTTACTGGAGGCTGAAGACCTTCAGTTTTATTTAGAATGCAGTGTAGAGACTGAAGACATGTCATTGAAAAGAATGACATAAGAATTATGTTAATTCTAGAGTCTGGAATGAACTGGAAGGGAGATGAGAGGAAGACATAAATTGTGAGGTCTCTGTATTAAAACAGGATCCTCATTACATAAAAGTATCTAATTAGTATTTCCAGAATATTTTACTTCAAAATGACTTAACCACATTCTGAGTTTTAGATGATTTTTGGTGTTCCCTAATAGAATTGGCACATAATATTGAATCAGATTGCAGATGATTATTTTAACTCTGTGGCCAGATGCAGAGACATATGTAAAGGTATTGAAGCCAACAAATTTGTTGAGAGATGCAAATTCTCACAAGTGAAAGGATTTAGAAGTCTAGAGTGCAGCCAAGTATCAATAGCTGTACCAGATTCTTTGGAGTGGTGGATTGCTTTAAATTAAGGCTTCGTATTAGGTCACCAGGAAGTAACATTTTCTAAGCATAAGATGCTTTAATCTTCTAGGTAATTGGAATGTTGTTGAATAATAAAAAACATAAAAAAGCTGTATGAGTGAACAGAAAATAACTTATTTTTTTTTTTGTTTTCACTAAGAGTTTAGGTTTTAAAAGTTTCTTGACCCAGGATACATCACAATCCACTTACAATAGGGACTCAGGCCCAAAGCCTTTCTGACTCAAAGAAGAGGATGCAGATAGCACCTTAAGAATTGGCTCAAAATCGCCTGATAGATTTGGCAGTCGCCTAAACATTTAATGAAAATTAACTCACTACCCAAATACTCTAACCTCCAAGCTAGCAGGTCTTTCATTTCAAAAACATTTTTGGGTACCAAACTACTGACTTCTGGGCACAGTATTCAGCTTTTATTTACAACTATTGAGAAATGAGCATTTATTAAATCACAGGGAGCGCATCCTTCCCGGGAAGCCGGTCAGCGTCCACTGGAGGGGAGGGGCAGGGAAAGGAGGCCTGGGGCGCCAGCCGCCGAGCGGCCACTCTTTCTGGCGTCCCGGGCTGCCCTTGCTCCCAAGCCCCGCAGTCTCATTTGCCGTCTTCCAACGCGTGACCCCGGCGCGTTCCCGTCCCCGGCCGTTGACAGGCGCGGGGTGCGCCAAGCAGTCCCATGTGCCGCCTTTTTCTCGCGGCCGCTGCAGTCGCCGCGCCCGTAATCCCGCTCCAGCTCCTCCGCAGAGGACTCGCCGCCGCCATGTCTAACGCAGGGCCCCTCAAATCCGTGGACTACGAGGTGTTCGGGAGAGTGCAGGGTAGGGGATCCCCCACTACGGCGGGAGACCAAAGAAGCGTTAGGGGAGGGAAGGGAGAAGGCTGAGAGGTGGGCCTAGCATCTTAAGGAACTCCTCCCCGGTGTGGCCCGACTTCCGCTGGGCCATGACACAGCAGCCGAGGGTGGGAAGGAGGCGAAACGCGCAGGCGCTGGAGAGCTGGGATGGGCGGGGGCGGGGGTGGGGGGGTGGTAAGAGCGGAGAAGGGGAGGGGAAGGGACAGAGGGAGAAAGGAGGCCGGAGCGGTCTAAGTGGTACGGGTGGGTGTGGGGTGGGGGGGTGCCTGAGCGAGAGGGAAAAATGAAGTTGAGTAGGAAAATAAGGGAGGGCCTTTGAACTAGTGATCTCGTTACTTTCCATGAAACTACTGGGATTGACACGAGTTTCAGGAAGGACATCTAGATGATATTTGAGGGTTCACTTGTCTGAGATTATACATTTTTTTTCTTGTGTAGCTCTTAAAAGAATTATTGAGTTGCTGTCTAATTTTTGTTTCATTATAAGTTTAAATAGTTGCAAAAGGTGTAATGTCTGGTTTATTGTAATTATTGTTATTTCTAAATTAATGTTAAATCACTGAAATTTTTCCAAGGGAATATAAATATGGTAGTGATTTAATAGTTGCCATCATTCATTTAAAATAAAGCTTTTTAATAGTGGGAAACTTTACATTATGCCTTTTTCTTTTTGAATTTGATTTCCATTCCTCGTCCTCCCGGAGAATTTTATCCCATTGATATACCTGAGTTTCTTAATGATCACCTATTTTCTGCAATATGTATGTATGGTATGTGTGTGTGTGTGTGTGTGTGTGTGTGTGTGTGTGTGTGTATGTGTGTATGTGTATACACACCTATACATGTAAATGTATTTTCTTGATATCCTTTGACCATAAAGTTCTATTAATCTTTTTTCCTCTGGCTTGAGTTACTATTGGAATTATTATTAGAACAAAATTGACGAAAAGAATATAAATACAGTTAAAAGTATGATAAGTATTTAATTAAAAAGATAAATTTGCATTGGAAATTTACTTCATAAGAAGAAACTTGATTAAACAAAGAGTTGAATTATCCTTTTATTTTACACTTTGGGGCAATGTACCAGGGTAAGATTAAGGATGGGTGACACCATGCCTTTTGGGCCTTTCTTTCAAGGAGTGATTATGAAAAGGGAGGTAGGACAGGAGAAACACAGCAAACCACAGGTGACTTCTGAGAAGGTTTTAGAAAAGAATACATATGAAAGTTGAGGATCTGGAAATCTATTCCCTTAAAGTTATCCAGGGCTTTGCACCCTGTAGAAAGTCTTTGGGTACATCCAGGGGTATGGTAACTCTGGATTGAAAACTCCCACAGTAAATCACTGAAACACATTACATATAATATGAAATTGGTGGCAAAGATCACCTAACAAAATATTTTGTTTACTAGACAGTGATGGCAGTAGTTGAGTGTGTGTGCGTGCATTTGTGCGCATGCACACACATATGTGACATTTACTGGGGGTGTTCCACGTGCCAAGCATCTATTATTTACTTAATCCTCATACTTTTGTGGCATATATATCTTATTCCTATTTTAACAATGAGAAAACAGGTACAGAGAGGTTCAGTAACTTGGACAAGCACTAAGTTGCCAAATGGGATTTGATTCTGCATCTCTCTGACTCTAAAACCTGTACTTGTCCATTATAAAATGTTTTCTGTTAATGCATAATGTATTTCTGTTGATTATAACTGTATCATTGCGTGTTTTGTGTATATGATGATCACATGGTACGTGATCTCTCACTTGCTCACACTGTCACTATTTCTGCGTATCAGTCTGTATCTCTCTGTGTCTCACAGTTTCCTCTAGGATTACCTAAGAAATAAATACAAATAGCCTTTTATCCAATTCATTATGATTATGTAGAAATAATTGACAATAAATAATCAAAAATAAATTTAATTTTAATACAATAAAATGGACAATAATTAAAGGGAACATTGTAAAATTAACTTTTACTTTAAAAGTATGGCATAATAAAATCTTAGTGAAAATGGTTGTTAGAAATAATGGCTGTGGCAGTAAATTTACAGTGGAGAAAGCTATAATTGGCAATATTTAGTGGACAAAATATTGAGTGATAAAGTTATAAAAATATTTAAATGGAAATATCCCCAATGAAAATGGTTTTAATGACATAAAAATGAACATGGACAAAATGGAAAATGACTCAACTGTCCTGTCCTAGAAAATTGATCAATGAATTAAATTGGCTTCATGAAATTTATGACAAAATATTTTCCAACCAGAAACAAGGTGTGGTGTTGTATTTCCATTTAGAATGCTTGAGTTTAAAACATCCTTGGTGACAAAATGGCAGTCAACATGTTCTAAGTGTCAAATGTACCCTGCCTTGTTCTGAAATATACATAGCCTATTTTACAAACAGATTGTATACCAAGAATTAGTTTATAAATTGGTTGTTTGAAATTCAGGAAAATACATTTATAGAAATAATATTACAAATAGTGGATTTGCTTCTCAGGCCCATTTGCAAAGCCTACATATAGAGCCTTAGGTTGCTGTTGTTTTCCATTGCTGCTTTTCTTCCTCTACTTAAAAAAAAAAAAAAAAAAAGTATATATATTTGTTTTGGAATAGTTTTAGATTTGTAGAAAAGTTGGAAAGATACTATAGAGAGTTCCTATATACCCCACATCCAGTTTCCACAATTGTTAACATCTTATATGAATATGGTGGGTTTGTCACAACTGATGAGCCAATATTGATACATTATTATTAACTAAAGTGTATACTTTGTTTAGATTTCCTTAGTTTTTACCTAAAATTCATTTTCTGGCCCAGGATTCTTCCAGGGTATCATATGTCATTTAGTCATCTTGTTGCCTTAGGCTGTGATGTTCTCAGATGTGCCTTGTTTCCCATGAACTTGGCAGTTTTGAGAAGTACTTTGAGCTTCGGTACCTTGTAGAATGCTTCCCAATTGGGAGTTTTCTGATATTTTTGTCATGCGAAGACTGGGGTTATGGGTTATTGGGAGGAAGACCACAGAGGTAAAGTGCCACTGTCATCACACCATATCAAGGGTACATACTATCAATCTGACTAATGTTGACCTTGATTACCTAAGTGAGATCAAGTTTGTCAGCCTTCTGCACTGTTAAGTTACCCTTTTCTCCCTTCTCTTATATCCTCTGCTTGTTAGTCTCCACATCCTCAAGAAGCTCCATGTTTTTTCCTATCAACTTCTGTTGCATTGGGGCCTTTGGGATAAGGGATAGGGGAGCAGGGGACTGGCCTGTGTTTTTAGAGCATTTATAACTATGGCATAGTTCAGAACGTTCCTATAAACGTTTCATTACAGTTATATCTAGAATAATATAATCTGAAAGTTTGAAAGGGAAATTGGGTAAGCTGTGTATAGATTCTTTGATACTTTACCAGCTCTCAGGTAAACACTAATGACACCCATGGAAGTGGATTGTGGCAATCTGCTGGTTTACCTGTGCTTTATAAATTCAGCAGTTTGTTTTTGACAGTTCTAAATTAGTTTTAGAATAGGAGTAGCTTATGGGACTATCAAAATAAATAGCAGTTTTCTTTAAGATTGCTCAAAATGAAAATTAGGATGACTTATTAAATAGATTTCTCAGACACCACATGATTTAGGTGTATACATTTTTCCTTTTCAGGTAAATGGGAAAAGCTGTTTCAGAGGTTGAAAATTTTAGTATATTACAGTCAAGAAACATAAATAGGGTTAACTCTAATTCCCTTTCTCATCTTTGTTCCTAAGCATTTCATTTACAGTTCTGTTTTAATCTTTATATTTACTTCTGTTTAATCCATTCTGCTTTCAACTACAGTTACTTGTATACTTATATCTGTGTCTCTCATTAGACAATAGATATTATTTTGAAGGTCAAGCTGGTGGCTTGTTTTTATATCCTTTACAAGCTGTACTTCTGGTGGCAACTTCAAAAGTGTCTCAAAATAAATTAAAATGCTTAGGGATAGTTGGCTTGGAGAGTCAGTTGTGTGATGGGTGTTTCAACTATCTGTAACATGCTATGGTATGGCTCCAGGGGACAGACCTGGATGGATGGAGAAAAGTGAGTCAGAATTTTATTCCATATAAAGAAGGACTTTCTAACAAAGATGTTTAAAATCATTAAGGGCTGCTTTGTAAGGTGGTGACTAGATGACTTTCTGCATTCAAAATTGACACATGCAGTCAGACCCCCAGGATGAAGGGGTATATTATAAAAGGAAAATTTGATTTTACATGAAAGGATGCTGCTGTGTAAAATTCATCATATGATTAAATATCAATATTTCATTGTAGATTTACAGTGTGATTTTCTTTGCAATATCTACCTCAGAGTTTCTCACTAATACATCTTTCCACAAAATGAGGTACAGTTGCAGCTTATTGAGTCTTGACTGAGCAGTGTATTATGCTTAAGTCTTTCATAACTGAAGGGGCTGATGTCTGTCCCAGTTTCCAGAGCAGTGTGTCTATAAAAAAACCTACCCGTGTCGTATCAGCTTCCCTTCTCTTTAGCAGGCGAAGTGGATGCAGTGTGGAGAGACCACGAAAGCCCATCAAAGCATCTTCTCCAACACATCCCCTGTCCCATGAGTATTCTGTTCCAGCCAGTGCTGATAAGCTGCAGAAAATCTGTCTCCACGTTCACTCTTTTTCTCTATATGTACCTCTCTCTGTTGCACAATGTGCTTCAAACTAGGGATCAGGAGTCTCAGAAAGATAGAAAGATTCTGAGAAAATTCCAAGTGGATTATGGGGCTTTGAACGGTTGATTCCTGCATGGTTCACTGCTGCACAAAGTTAATAGGCGGAGGTCCTGACACCTCTTGATGCACATTCCTCCTGAGGCTTTAAAATAGGGGTTGTGTTTGAGGGGCTGAATAAATAACACCCCTCTTCATTGTGTGGGTTATTGATTGACAAGTTAAAGAGTAAAGCAGGGTTTTGGGGATGTGGTGTGTATCTTCAGGTAAGTGGACTTGATAATAATCTGTACTGCGGATTAAACACACCCACCCAGGCACAGGCAGGCCTCCCTCGTGGACAGAGCAGGTGTGATCTCTGCAAGTAACTCACTCCTAGGAGAAGGAGGAAGAGGAAGCACTTGGGTATGCACGTTTCTTCTTACAGACTTACGTACATTAGATAAGTCACTGCTTGTATCAGGTGGAGTCAGGAACAGGTTATAGAGGGTAGAGAATGGCCAGGGGTGTCACACTAATGGATATTCCTCCTCAAAGAAGGAACTATCACGAGAGAAAAGAGGCTTTCTCCTACAGAAATGAGGTGTAAAATCTAGAGGGAGCTCAACTATTTGGTTCTGGATGCAGTACTTCAAGACGATCTTTACTGCAGAGTCTTTTGGTGTGGAGTGATAGGAAAAGTCAGGGAGGTTGTATGGTGACCAAAATTGGAGAATGACTGCCCTTGTTCCACATACTGAGTTGGGAAGGACTGTATCAGCCAAGTCATTGATTGAGGCTTTTAGAAAAGCTCTTTGACAGGAGCTGACTCAGCCAGGGGTTTTCCCCTGTACCCTTTCTCTTCTGTAGGGTGAATATAATGATTGGAGTTATAGCTACCATCTTGAAACCTTGAGGGAAAGGCCAAGAAAATCAGAGGGCTTGGCCCGACTTCCCTAAGGGACAGGAGAAGTAAGGCGTGGGGAATGACTGCTAAAGGGAAATGTGAGGGAGAGTTTCTTTTGTGGTGATCGGAAATGTTCTGGAATTAGTGGTGATGGTTGCAAAACATTGTTAATATACTAAATAAAACTCACTGTATATTTAGTATACTTTGAACACTTTAAAAGGATGAATTTAATGTTATGTGAATTGTACCTCAAATTTTGAATATCACGAAGGGAAAAACAAGGAAAGGAAAGCAAACACCCTCAGGAGCTGCTGTGGCTGCTGGTCCGAGGATCACTCTGAGTAGGAAAGAGCGGACTTTTGAGTGGGAAAGAGATGTTGCTAGTTTCTGTTTACTTGAGCTGTATGTGCTTCCTTTTCATAATGTGAACATACAGAGCTGTTCACTGTTAAGGAACTCAGGGGAATATGCACAATGCAGCCTTGACCAAAACCTTCAGTTCTGTTTGGTCAGCGTCTTCTGGGATCTCCTCACTCTTAGGATAAAACGACTACACACTTTCCCACTGTTGTCTGTTTTCTCTCCTATTTTGTCTTCCTTCTACATGATTTGGTTTCACTGAAGTTTCTTTTGAGTTTTCTGCCAATTCCTTGTATATCTGCTAGCTGATGTCTTTCCTGCATCTATATAACAGATTGCCTTTCTGGTTCCCCTTCAGATCAATACTTCCCCCTCATCATTCCTCCACATTTTGTGTGTATCTTTGAACATATTTCTATAGCCCTACAAAAATTCCGTTTGTGATATTACCCTGTCTTTATTGCTTGACTACTCTTTTTCTTCATAGTCATTTGGTACCACAATATACTATGATCAGAAAACAAATGTTATCTCTTATTATAAATCCACTTACAAAATTACATAGAATTACCTAAGCCACTGGTTCCTTCTTCTGTATTTTCTTAACCAGGCTCAATTGCTATAGAAACAATCTCTTTTGATCTCTCTGGACATTGGTTTGATCTATCCCCCGTGATTTCCCTTTTTTTTTTTCAATTGAGGCATAATTTAAATTCAGTAGCATTCATCATTTTTAATATACAGTTAAATGAATGTTGAAAGCTGCATAAAGCCATGTAACCAGCATCACAGTTGAGATGTAGAATAGTCTCATCCCCAAAAGTTACCTCATGCTTCTTTGCAACACTCCCTCCCCCACTCCCCAGCCCTTGGCAACCACTGATTAGTTTCCTGACCCTGTAGTTTTGTCTCTCCAGAATGTGGAATTACAATAGAAATGTTTTATTACATTTAGACTTAGACTTAGTCCTTGTACTTAAAGAAGAAATTCTAAAAGCCAAGGATAGGTAAATTTTATGCCAAATATAATCAACTGTGCGTGTAATAAGCATTTTTGTCTTATTTAGCGTTGTAAAATAGAATAAAAATACAGTTTGGCATTTCATTATGCTTTGAATAAAATATTCAAATGAAATGAAATGAAATATTCAGATTACTTTTTTCCTCCAAATGTCATCTTTCTTTCTCTTTTTATTTTAAAAGAAAATAATTTAAAAAAATAACTGAATACATTCAGACAAAAGATGCAATACTGCCGATTGCAACAACATGGATGGATCTTGAGATTATCATGCTAAATAAAATAAGTCAGAAAAAATCGAGAGCCTTATGACTCATATGTAGGATATAAAACTGAAAACAACAAATGACCAAGACAAACAAACAAAAACCCATAGACACAGACAATAGTTTAGTGGTTACCAGAGGGTAAGGAGTGGGGGGAGGTGGTAGAGGAGGTTAAAAGGGTCAAATATATGGTGACAGAAGGAGAATTGACTTTGGGTGGTGAACACACTATGAAATATATAGATGATATGTTATAGAATTGTACACTTGAAACCTATATAATTTTATTAATCAATGACTCCGCAATAAATTCAATTTAAAAAAAGCTTTGTTCATTTTGTTTACTTAGTATTTAATAAAATAGATGAATGTTGTTAGGAAATACATAATTTTTTTAAAGGTAGACAAACTGACATTTCTTTTTCTTTTATACAGGTGTCTGCTTCAGAATGGTAAGTCAATACAATCTGTTTATTATTTTTCCCCCATGGTTTTTTCTGATCACAAGCAGTTTCCCACTTAGTGCTACTCTGCTGCTTATTTCCTGTCCTTGATGGCAAATGAAGATGTATTTGCATTTCTTCAAGTACAAATTACTGGTTGAGATTTTTATTAAAACTATTTAATACGTAGTCTCTTAGAAACATTAGCTTTCTTAGCTTTAAGTTAATGTTTTCTATGAATTTCAAAAGTAAGTCTCTTTGGGTGATCAAATTAAACACTTTGATTAGGTGTATTAAATACAAAGTATGGGCTCTTCCACTTGTTCTGGATGAAAGAACCCCTCATATATCTTGAATTGCAAAACGAAAAGTGCTCATGTTGCATAAGGGAGTGTTTCCCAGGTTTTTAGAAGTTAAACCTGCCTTTAATTTTTTTATTTTGTTAATGTACTCCTTGTCTAAAAGTTAAATATGGCTTGTATTTTCACCTACTCTCTGAGCTGGCAGTCACTAGATCAGGTCTCTGTTCCTAACCCACTCTGAGTGTTCTAACACACTCCCACCTGTATGTTAGATGTCTACGTTTTCATATAGTCTCATCCCCTGCAGTTCAGATTGTCTCCTTTTTCATTATTGCCTGTGAGAGCTTGACTTATGTTCAGAATCAACTCCTACGTCAGCCCTATCAGTAACCATCTTAGCTCTAACCATCTCGGTTTGTGTTGCTTCCTTTAGTTGGAGATGTGGAGTATAGCTATCTTGGTCATCCTGACTTCCCAACAGACGCGCATTTTAAAAAGTGTTCTAGTAGACTGGATCCACTAAAATTTTAGTATGATGTAGTTAAAATAATTCAAAATCAAAATGTTGCTAGGTTTTCATTTGCTAATAGCATAACTGAATTTGGAACCAGGAAAAGGAATTTTTAAAAATCCTATTAAGAATAATTGGAGAAATACATTTACCAATAGAGAATTATAGCATTTGTGTGACAAGTCCAGAGCCAACGGAAACCATCAGAAGGTTTTAATCCAGGACTTTCTATTGATCATAACTAAATATTTTTCCTCAGTGATTGAGAATCTCAGAGTGATCATCATTTGGAACCCTAATTAACAATGTAATTTAGCGTCCGCAGGCATGAGGGCAAGGCAGCTACATTTTATGGATCCCAAACACATTGTGGAAACTGTTTTCTGAAGTAATTCCCACTGTCAGTTTATTTTCTCATAATGTGCTTGTTATTACTGAAAGTGGGATTTAAAAAATTCTGTTTGAGTGAAGGCTTTTGTAAATAGAGGTATTACTGCAGTAGGTCGCCTACACCATTTTTTGGCATAGACTACATTTTAGGGAAAAAATGATCAGCTTAGTACATTTTGAATCTTAGAGTCAAGTATGTTATGAATTCAGACTTTTGATGATGGACTTCCTTTCTCTTGTTTTCTCCTAAAACCAGTACACAGAAGGTGAGGCTAAGAAAATAGGAGTGGTTGGCTGGGTGAAAAATACCAGCACAGGCACCGTAACAGGCCAAGTGCAAGGCCCCGAAGAGAAAGTCGATTCCATGTAAGTAGCAAGACTAATAACACACTCATGCAATTTATGAACTTGTTTGAATGTTTCATTGAACAATAAGAATAGTAATGATGGACCAAATTCAGTTTATAGATTATTACTAAGCTAATATGCTTTTAGGAAATTCTCAGAATTGGGACTGGAATTTCTGTATTTAGGAATGGATTTCCCCTTGGACAGGCCCTCAAAAAGATCAACAGCATCACTCTCCACTCTGTAGGAATTGTATTCTAAGTCTCCTCTAACAAGTGGGATAATCCAGGGCCAGCATATCTCTCATCTGAAGTGATCGTGACAGAAGCATTGTGCCTTAGGATGGCACTGAAGTTCTTAAAGTAGCCTTCAAGGCAAAAAGACTGCCATCTTCTTTTTATTATTTAAGTAGCTTATTTATCTGCTTGTAATTTTATTTTTATTATCAATGAAAGTGTATTTAGTGAGCTGTATGGTTATCATAATATGAGTCCTTGTCTTCCAAAGGAAAACAGATTCAGTACTAAGAAAAAAGGGCCCTGTCATTTTCAAAGGCCTTATCTTTTTAGCTTCGTAAATTCCACCAATCTCTGTAGTCTTTTTTAAAAAAAATAAAAGTAGCTAACATTTATTGAGCATTTGCAAGATGTTAAGCGATATGCTAAACACTTTATATAGGTTATCTCATTTAATCTTTACAACAGGTCTTAAAGGTAGGTACTAATTAATACCCCATTTATTTTATCTTATTGTTTGCAATTAATCTTTGTTTTCACTACTTAATGTTTTCAGATTTCAAAAGCAGTACTTTTCTGTTTATTGTAATAAGTGACTTATAAGATGCAGAGGTATAAAATCAAAGCTAGTAATCTGTCCCTTCCCCTTTACTTTATGTAACCTATGCCATTGGCCTTGTGAATACTTTCCGAAGCTTTCTGTTTTACTTCAGAGTATTTAAGCATATATTTATAATTAAGGTTTTGCTTGTTTTGACTGAAATAGAATGCATTATGACTATTTTTCTATAACTTGTTTTTTCATCTGATGGACGTTCAACAATCAGTAAATATGTAGCTTCCAACTCCTTATTTTTTCTAATTTCTTTATGTATAGGTACTTGCATCTGTGTGTAAAACTGCACTCCAACTTGAAAAGTATGGTCCCAAAATTCAATTTTATAAATAGTTAATGGAAAACAGTATTTTTCAGTAGGATTGTGACAAAATGCATAAAAGAAAGATTATGATTTATGTTATGTAGGACTAATACTAGTTCAATGGATGAGAAAATGCCAAATGACTATGAGGTAGATTGAGAATGAAGAATGTGGAGGAGGGACACATGCCAATCACATTATATCCGAATCCATGTTGTAGCAGGCTTTTGATTAATTTCCTTAACATCAATCTAATCGTATCATACATTCTGCCCATTTTTTCTTTCCAACCCATGCACACCCTTCTTCCTCCTTATCCCACTGGTCATCTATGTTAGCAACCTGGTGGGTTTCCTTTTGTGTCTGCATGTTCGCCTTTCACACAGACACACACACACACACATGCACTTGGGTGCACATACAGTTTTGGGTTGTGATCAATATTCATTTTTTAAAAAATGGGATTATGGTGTATGTACTTCTCTGTATCTCACTTTTATCATTCAAAACTATATCCAGGCAAATTCCTCCAAGTCAAATGGTATAGCTCTAATTCTTTCTTTTCAATGGCTGCTTAATATTCCAAGTATAGATACACAATGATTTATTACCATATTGTTGGGGACTCGTTTTGTTTCCTGTTTTGTTTTTGTTTTTGCAATAAGAGCAATGCTGTAATAAATGTTTTATTGATTTTATTTTTATAGGGTAGATTCCCAGGAGTGTAATTTGTTGGTTGACATATCTGTGTACTATTAATTTAAAAATATTTGTCAAACTGCTTTGTAAACAGTTGTAAACAATTTACATTTTTTCTCTTTATCCTGTTAGCATTTGGTATTATTGCTCTCTAATTTTTCTTTTATCTCATTGGGTGTAGAATGATATATGATTTTTTTTAACTGTAATTTTCATTTCTCGAATTACTAGTTAGTTTGAACATCTTCATGATTGTAGCTATGTGGATTTATTTTTGTGAACTCCCTTTTCACATCCTTTACCCATTTTTTCATCGGGTTGCTTGTCTCCTGCCAATTTCTAGGAGCTCTTTGTATACTGGTGATAAGTACTAACTCATTATCTATTATCTCTTTTGCAAGTATTTTCCCACCTGTCATTTGCCTATTAATTATTTTTGTTTATGATATCTTCTGCAACATAATTTTTTTTTTATAGACTCAAATATGGTTATCTTTTCTTTCTGGTTAAGAAACAGATTGTAAGTGTTATTTCCTACTAACTTTTTGATGCTTTATTTATTACATTACATATTTATTCCATCTGGAATTTGTTTTTTATTTTATTATATGAGAGTGAGGACTGACTATATTCTACCAGATGGATAGCTAGTTGTGTCAGCACCATTTATTAAATAATCACTTTCCCATTGAATTGAAATACATTTTTATCATATATTAAAATCTCATATAAATGGGATTTTATTTGTGGATTCTCTGTTCTACTGATTGATCTACTTATATACTCCTAGATACATACTCCATATTGATTTAATTAAAGTGGCTTTATAGTATATCTCCTTTCACTGTTCTTTTTCATTCATTTATTTGTTTTCTTGGGTATTGATCTTCTCTTTAAAGATGCTTTTATCCTTTTAATTAA
Source organism: Rhinolophus sinicus (assembly GCF_057876585.1). Classification (NCBI taxonomy): domain Eukaryota; kingdom Metazoa; phylum Chordata; class Mammalia; order Chiroptera; family Rhinolophidae; genus Rhinolophus; species Rhinolophus sinicus. The sequence continues at coordinate 152,856,034 of NC_142502.1, read as the reverse complement.
ATTGTGTTTGTTTTTTAAATTTACCTGATTGACTTACACATAGGCTTTTAAAAATAAACTTTATTTTTTAGAAGTTTTAGATTTACAGAAAAGTTTGAAGCTAGTACAGAGAATTTCCACATACTCTTCACCCAGTTTTCCCTATTAGCATTTTACACTAGTATGATACATATATTACAGTTAAGGAACCAGTATTAATGCATTAGTATTATCTAAGTTCCATAGTTCATTCAGATTTCCTCAGCTTTTACCTAATGTCCCTTTTCTCTTTAGGAACCCATGCTTTCCTTGCTTTTTAATTCCACATTTTTGTCATATTAAGGGACTTGATATTAAATCGTCCCATCTAAGAATATGTCTTCATTTGCTCAGATTCTAAAATTTATCCTTCGATATGATTTTATGGTTGTCATAGAGGTTTTGTGCTTTTCTTGCTTAGTATATTCTTAAGTATTTGCCTTAGTCAATTTGGGCTGCTATAAAAAGTACCATAGACTGGGTGGTTTATAAACAACAGAAATTTATTTCTCACAGTTCTGGAGGCTAGAAGTCTGAGATCAGGTTGCCAACCTGGTCAGGTTCTGGTGAGAGGCCTCTGCTGGGTTGCAGACTGCTGACTTCTCATTGTATCCTCACATGGTGGAAAGAGAACTAGCTATGTCTCTGGCCTCTTATAAGGGCACTGATCCATTACATTCATGAGGGTTCCACTTTCATGACTTAATTACCTCTACAGCACTGTTTTATCTGTATCTCATAAGTTTTTATATATACTTTAAAAATATTTTATTCAAAATATTTTCTAATTTTTAGTATAATTTTATCTTTGATCCATGAATTATTTAGAAATATATTAGTTTCTGAATATATCCAAATTCTCTACATATCTTTTTGTTATTGATTTCTACCTAATTATAATCAGAAACCATCCAAGTATATATGATTTCAATCCTTTAAATTTGTTGGGATTGTTTTTATGGCCCTTATGATCATTTTTATAAAAGTTCTCTATGCCTTGCAAAGAATGTATATTCTTTTGATATAGTATTCTATATATGTCCGTTAGATCAAATTTGCTGTATCATTTTGTCCAAACAATTATTATTATTATTATTTTTAATTTTTATAAGACTTTATCTGAGCCAAACTGACATATGCCAGGGAATAAAATCTCAAATACCCCCCTGTTCAAAACCCTTATTGATTTTATTTTGACTGCTTGTACAAGTATGAGATCATGACATCAAATCTCTCAACAGCAACATGAGAAATTATCAACTATGCCTTCAAAATTCTGAGTAGGAGATTATTTGTGGCATAGAATTTTATAACTTAAACAATCAGTCAAGTGTGATGGTAAATGAAGGCATGCAAAAATATAAAACGTTTTGTCTCTCATGCTCCTTTCCTTGGGAAGTTTATAGAGAATTACGTTTCTACAAAACAAAGAAATAAATCAAAGAAGATGAAAACATATGATTGAGGAAATGGGAACCCACTCCAGGAAAGGGGCAAAGGGAATGACAGCTGTGCAGCAGGCTTAGACTCAGACTGGGAGGAAGACAAGCTTCCAGGGAAAGTGTGACTGATGGGACGGACCGACATTTGGAGGTAGATCTGCTGTGGGGTTCAGACAAGTATATTGATAGGTATATAGAGTTTCTGTTAGAGAAAAATAGTAAAGTATTATATGAAACAATGTGAAATTGCTGTTTTGTAGGTCAAAATTTTGTCAAATATTGGCTGTTTCACATTGTTTAAGATAAGATAATTTACCAGTGAATAAATAATGTGATGCAGAAAACGCACTTTAAATACTCGTAACCTAAAAACAACAAAAAAGTTGGAGGAATATGTGAAACAACAGCCAGAAATTGTTACTGAAACTGGGTACTATCACATGGGGTTCATTGTGCAGTTCTCTCTACTCATGTATATGTTGGAACATCCCATAATATAAAACTAAAAAGAGAAAATCGTGACAACACCAAAATACGCAAAATTTCAATGCCTTTCAGATACCAGGAGGAATTTACACTTAGCAATGCTCAGATGAAGTTCACTTACAGAACCACTGGGCAGAGCAGGGGGAAAAGTCAATGAAAGAGCCCATCCACACCGGACCGTCACTCCCAGTGGAGCAGGAAACATCAGGGGTGTTTCACATCCCTCATTCCAGCCCTTCTTTTCTGCATTGACTCCACTTATTCTTGGACCACATTATGCAATAAAATAGTACTCCTGAGAGTTGTTACAAATCTTCAGATCCAAAATCCAGTAAGGCATCCATTTCTTACCGCCCATCAATTTCCTCCCAGTTCATTTCTCTTGTCCAAACAAGATTCCAAGATTTATCATTATATTCACACTTTTGTAAATACCCTGAAGTCCCTGCTCTCACCTCTGCTCTTTGTAGTAAGCAATAATCAGCCCTGGATGAACCCTACTTCCTGCCTTCTCTGCATACTCGTGTGTACCTAGAGAACTAAACATTACTGGAGAAAATAAACCTAAACCAATGGACAGGCTTCATGTTATATTTTCTAGTGCAAATTGTAAATGGGCAATTTTACTATCATTGCTGTCTTAAATGCAGCTAAATTACTTTAAAGAAGCAACATGTAAACCTGACAGTCCACTTCAAAACAAAACAATAGATGCCAGAACACTGATGGTATCCTTAGGATACTGAAAAAACAAAACAAAACAAAACCCTGCTATGTTACAATTCTATACCCAGCAGAGAAATTTTTATTAAACCTACTTTTTTTTTTTCAAAATTAAACAAAAATGTTTTCGATTTCTTGGCAATCATTTTAAATCGATATATAAAGTTACAAAACTGAGCATAAACCTTTAACTAAATCTACGCAAAATATATATATTTTAAAAAACAAATGGTAACGTTGTAAAAAAAAAAAAAGACCCTAAAAACGAAAATCATTCGTATTTGGAGACAGTGAGCCAAATTCTAAAATTAAAATTCCATCTTGATTGCTACATATTTTTAAAACCATATGTCATATATCTGTACTCTGTACTTCAAAGCATCATTCACAGACTACTGTATGTGTACAAGAGTCTAGTCACATGGTTACATGGTCTGGAAAACTATGTCCTAATAAAAGGAATACTTGGAGGCATTGTGGGTATTTAGACTGGAGAAAAGAATATTTGAGGGAATGATGATAGTTTACTTCAAGTATTTGAAGGGCTGTTACATGGAAAAAGATAGATATTCTCTGTTGTTCCAGAGGCGATAATTTTGGTTGTATCAATGAGTGAATTTGCTTATTTCAGTTCACCCAGATAAATGATTTTCCTATAAAGGCATCTAATGTAGCTAATGGTGGAATTTTATCAATAACTAGGAATGGTCTGTATTATGGGTTGGCAAACTGTAGCCTTCAAGCCAGATCTGGCCTACTACCTGTTTTGTTAAAGGTTGATTGGAGCATAGCCACGCCCACTCATAATTTGTCTGCTGTTGCCTTTGTGTTACAATGGCAGAGTTGAATAGTTGCAAAAAGACTGGATTGCCACAAAGCCTAAATGTTTATTGTCTGACCCTTTACAGGAAAAGTTTTCTGACCCAAGGTGTAGATATCAGACAAGTCAAGGGTGTTATAGAAGATGTAACTCATTGAAGTTAACATAAGTGACCTCTAAGGTCCTGTCCAACTAAGATGCTGTGGTTCTATACGGAGTTGACAATATACATGTATGTACTTAAAATGTGTTCACAGCTTAAGAGTCAGAAGTAGAATAGACATTCACCAATATAGATGTATTTATCTCTTCCACAGATATGAGTATTTAGCACTTGTGTGAAATGTGAAATTTTAATAGCATTCTGCTTTAACTGAAATGCCAGTCTTTTTAATTTCCAGCTGTTAAAGTAGTGGATTGGAATGAGGCAATGGATTTTGTGAAAACTTCAGTAGTCAGATTCAAAGTTACTTAATATTTTTAAAAATAACTTTTCTCTGGCAGACCATTAGTGGCATGAGTTTCTATGTGACCAGAATTGCTAGTTTATTCTTTTTCATTGGAGAATCTCAAAGCACTTTGCTAATATTTTGATACCTTATTCATCAGGGTCCTACTTACACAAATTAGATGGGGTTATTAAGAAAGTTTTCATTGGTTGTTCTGTGTGTGTGTGTGTGTGTGTGTGTGTGTGTGTGTGTGTTTTCCATTGGATGTTCCATTGAAATATAGAAGATTTGGACATTTTTCAGGAGAACAAAAATTCATTGAGGACTATAACTTTATAAAAATATTTTAGTGTAAACTAATCGATATAAATGATTCTAATGGGAAACTAGAAACATGAAAAATATCTATAGTGGAGTTGGGGTTCTAACATCAGGTTTTAGACCTCAAATACAAAATGTCAAATACACAGTATATATGTATATATATTTTGTGTATAATGTTTTATACCTTCACAATATAACATCTTTATTAAAATTATTTAAATGCATGGTTTTTGTTTTAAAATTTATATTTTATATATGTGAATGTAGTAACAATCATATTTAATAAATGAAAGGCATAATGTAGCAGTAATTACTTTAAAAATTAATAAAATTTGTTTTTTAGAGAAGTTTTAAGTTTACAGAAAAATTGAGAAGAAAGCGGAGAGTTCGCATACATCCCTCTCCTCCACCGCGGATTCCTGTTAGTAACATCTTGCATTAGTGTGTGCAGTTGTTACAATTGATGAGCCAATATTGACATACTATTATTAATTAAAGTCTATAGTTTTCACTAGGGTTCATTCTTTGTGTTGTATATTCTATGGGTTTTGACAGATATATAAATGATTTGTATCCACCATTACAGTGTCATGCAGAATGGTTCCACTGTCCTCAAAATCTTCTGTGCTCCACCTATTCAGCCCACCCTCCCTCCCTCCCCTCCAATCCTTGGCAAACACTAATGTTTTTTACTGTCTCCATAGTTTTGCTTTTTCCAGAATGTCACATAGTTGGAATGATCCAGTGTGTATGTAGCCTTTTCAGATGGGCTTCTTTCACCTAGAAATATGCCTTTAGATTCCTCCATGCCTTTTTGTGACTTGATAGCCCTTTTTTGGTGTGTGGTTTTGGAATTTATTTCAAGAAACAGATTTTGATTAGATGATTATTGTGTAGCTTTTGTTTTTAACATTTAAAAACAAAGATTTTGCTTTTTAAGAGCAGTTTCAGGTTTACAGTAAAATTGAGAGGAAGGTCCAGAGATTTCTTGTGAACGCTGTGCCTCCCACATGCTCAGCCTCCTCCATTATCAACACCCCCCCACCAGAGTGACACATTTGTTACCAAGGATGAACCTACAGTGACACATCATCATCACCCAAAGTCCATAGTTTACATTAGGGGGTCACTCTTGGTGCTGTACATTCTGTGGGTTTGGTTTATTTCTTTTTATTGCTGAATAATATTCCATTATATGGATGTACTACAGTTAGTTGATCCATTTATCTACTGAAGGACACCTTTGTTGTTTCCAAGCTGCAGCAGTTATGAAACTAATTACTTTTTTTTTAAAAAAAAGCTATTTAGATTTTATTTTATTTTATTTTATTTTTCTTTTTATAAGGAGGGTGCAGCTCACAGTGGTCCATGCGGGGATCAGACCGGGTATTCTCAGCACCTCACTCTAACCAACTGAGCTAACCAGCCCCCCCGAAACTAATTACTTTTTAAGACATTGATACTGTAAATAAAATATATTTTTTAGTGTTTATTTTTATGTGTCTTAAAGCTGACCTACAGTGCACAAGTGAGAGCACAAAATGTAGTTTTAAAAGCTAGCTCACTTTTCCAAAAGTTTGAATCCTGTTTCAGTTTACCCACTATAAAATAAATGTGATAATTCTTTTCAAATTTACAAATGGTTTACATGGTTGTTCCAAAAATTCAAATGCTATAGAATTACATGGAATAAAAGATGTAAGCCCTGCTTGTCCTCCTAATACCAGAGTCCTACACGTTTTTCCTGTGAGTAGGAAAATGTGTTTATATTAAAAATACATATAGTATAGTCCTGTTATTGTAAAAAACCACAATTGTATCTACTTATACAGTTACATTTATGTCTCTATCATGTACAAAGATGGGATCATGCTACACGTATTATTCTGCAACTTCAAGAGTTTCACAGTACTGTATACTGTGGATATCTTTTCATGGTAGTAAATGTTCTTTTAAGTCACTGCAGAGTATTCCATTGTATGAATAAATCATAATATAATCATTCACATATTACTGTGAATTGAACTGAACATTCAAGTTGTTGCAGTTTTTTGCTGTGAGGAAGCTTATTGTGACGGATCATCCTTGTACACATAGGCATATGTATCTTTTTCATTTATTCCACAATGATTTATTTGGTACCCATTATGTGTGCCAGGCAGAGTTCTTCTAAGTGCTGGGATTCAACAGTGAGGTAGAGATAAGGTCAGTTTCTTGTGTGGGGAGACCGACAATAAACAAGCAATAAGTAAACTGGATATTTTCAGATAGTGGTAAATGCTGTGAAGGGAGTGGTGGTTCTTCTACTTTAGATGGGATGGTCAGGGAAGGGCTTTCCAGGGAGGGGACATCTGAGCTGAGACCTGCGTGGTGAAGAGGAGGCTGCCAGGGCATTGAGTTTGGGCGGTGGGAGAATCTGCCCAGCACAGGCGAGAAGGATACATGAGTGGGGGAACCTGAAAACAAGAAAATCAACTCAAATCAGCCCACTTTCTATTACCACCACATGCCAGCAATCCTAACTAATGATACAATGCTCCCTGCAGCTCCCCCCGCCCAGGATGCTATCTCGTGTCCTTTGCCCACTATTTCTGAAGTGCTGATTCCTGGACACGGGACAAAGACTATGGGCATTTTACATTTAAACTTGGTGTTTTCACTTTAAAAAAAAAGTCATGAAGGATTTTTCAAATAAATACTGAATAAACTAAGGACTTCCTCATGGAGATAGAAACAGGCATCCATTGAGGAAGTTTTGTTCCATGTACTTTTGTAAAATAATTGTATCAATTTAGGTTATTTAAATGACTCAAGCCAATCACAAAAAATTAAAAAGTGGAAATTAAATAAAACCACCCATTTACCCACTGTTGAAAGACAAATACAGATAATATTTTGATACATAATAGAACTTTCTATTTCTCCTTCTCCCCTCTTTCTCTTGCTGGAGTACTAAGTCAAGCTCCTGGAGATTTTAAAAAAATGCTCAAAATCAGGAAATTATAGAGCTTTCAGGCTCATCAAAGGTCACCTAATGTTTTAACCCCAATAAAGTTCTATTGGAAAAGGCGTCTTATTTAATCATGTGAAGATGGCATACCTGGGTGGGTGGTGGGTCTCAGTTGCAGAATTGGGCGTCAGGAGTCATAAATCAGCCCCCTTACTGGATTATGACTTTTGGGGATAATTTTTAATAGTTAAAATATCTTCTCACGATAATTTCTTCATTCAGTAAATATTTAGTATGTGTCTTTCCATGTCCCTCTTCTAGGTGTGGGGGGTACCAAGATGATTAAAGGTATTGCGAAAAGTTCAGTCTACCTGGGGAAAAAGAGGTAAACAGGTGAATTCAGCACAGGATGGAAAGTACAAAGGTGGAGGCCAGGAATGGTGTGTGTGTGTGTGTGTGTGTGTGTGTGTGTGTGTGTGTGTGTGTGTTAGAAGGGTGCTCCTTCCTGCTTTGGGGAGCAGGGCAGGCCTTGCCTCTCTTTCGGCCTCTTCTGCCTTTTAGTCCCTCCCACCCTGTTCTCTTCCTCCCTTAGGACTTTTGCAGAAGTGGCACCCTCTACCTGGACCTGGAATGGATGCCTGTTTCTATCTCCAGACCTCACTGATTGACCCCCACTCACCCTGTTATACCTTCTCACTGCATGCTTCATGGTTTGCTTCTGCACCTCCCTTAGCACAGCTGTTAGGAAGAATTACTTAATCGACCCCACCTCCACCCCAGGTGAATGCCTTCAGCTGTAAATAACAGAAAACCTGATAAACCCGTGGCTCCAGCAGATGGGTGTTTGTTCTTCTCAGATATAAAGGGGGCTGGAGGGCAGCGGAAGTTGCTCTCAGTCAGGTGATCGTGAATGTTAGAGTCTGGGTCTGTAGGCGTTTCTTGTCCTTTCCCTTATGGCTGTAAAATGACTGCTCCAGCTCCCAGCTCAAGCACACCCACACTCGAGGCTGGAGAAAGGGATGACTTGGTCTGCTCCCTTTTATCTGGAGAGCAAACTTGCCCAGAAACCTGCAGTACACTTCCATATCTGTGCCTTTGGCCATCTCTATATAAGCAGCTTTTCCAGCCACTGGTAAGGAAGGTGAGTGTTTCGTGTTGTTTTATCAGATGGTCAGCTGCAGCTGCAAGAGGAGACAGAGAGGCTCAGCGCAAACAAAAGTTTGTTATACTCACAGGTCCTAGAGACAGAAGGCATAGCACGCAGGGTCACGGGAAAACACTAGGGTAGTCAGGAGCGGGCCAGAAGGAAGATTTAGGCCACAGCACTTGTTGGGGTTTCCGAGGAAAAACAAGGCAGGGCAGGGTAAGCAATTTAGGGCTGGCTAGTTGGAATAATTCTGGAGTCCTTTTGGGCTACAGGAGTGATCCCTAGTTGCCTGGGACCTGGCCCTGGGATGTTGAAGAGAGAGGAATGATGCCTTCTGGGATGCACAGGCCTGATACATGAGCTCTGGATTTTTTATTTGAGCGTTAAAGTCATGCTCAGGGCTGCGCTCTTTGCTGTCTTGAAGAATTTGCCAGCCCCCAGTAGGGGCAGTCTCTCCCTATACAGAAAGGTTTTCTAAGATATCAATATAATATACAGAAAGTAAAACACATATACAGTACGGTGAGGGAGAGGGATGCGTAATTAAGCCGTGTATTGGGTTCACCACTTAACGTCTACCACACCTCTCAAGACTCCTTACGGAAAGGGAGCATCTGTCCTGTTCTTCCTTAAGGAGTCTTGAAAGGTGTGGTAGACCTTGTTGAGTGGTGAACCCAATACGCAGCTTAATTACGCAGCCTTCTCCCTCACCGTATTGTATATGTGTTTTAGTTTCTGTATATTATATTGATATCTTAGAAAACCTTTCTTTATAGGGAGAGACTGCCCTTTCTGGGGGCTGGCAAATTGTTCAAGACAGCAAAGAGCGCAGCTCTGAGCATAACTTTAACGCTCAAATAAGAAATTCAGACCTCCTAGCACAGAGAATGAATGGTGATGTGTATATCAGAAAGAGAAGGTGGATTAAGGACATTTGGGGGAAGGGACTGTCAGGTACAAAGACACTGAGCTGAAAGAGCCTCTGTTGTATGTTTGGGGACAAGTGGCTGGAGCATAGGCAGATGACAGGGACTACTGGAAATTGAGGCTAGAAAAGTAGTTTGGGGTCAAACTGTGAAAAGCCTTGCATATCACCTTAGTTTGTCCTTTTTTTTGTCAGTATTGGGGAGGCATTGAAAAGTTTCAGGCCAGGAACTGACAAGATTTGTGTGTTAGAATGTTAACTGTTGGAGTGTGGGTTAGGAACTAGAGGAAGAGAGATTGGAATCAGGGAGACTAATAAACAATATCAGACTGTGGTTTGATAAAGTAGAGTAAGAAAAATTTGGGGAATTAGGAAAATGTAATTTTGAAGTTATCTAGAACAGTTATTCTCCAAGTTTGACTCTGAACCAGCAGCATCTGCATTTATGGCAATTTGTTAGAAATGCAAATTCTTGGGACCCATCTCAGACCTTTAACAAGCCCTCCAGGGGACTCTGAAGTACCTGAAGCTTGAGAGTCACTAACTAGAGCAGGGGTGTCAAAACTGAGGCCCGTGGGCCAACTGCGGCCCGCAATCCATTTTTAATTGGCCCACAGCAAATTCCAAAAATATATTTAGTTTACTTAAATAAACCAGGTGAGGCAATACGTACCTCACCTCGAGTGAGTGGCCCGTCTGTTTGTTTATTTTACCGCATATGACCCTTGGTGAAAAACGTTGAAAAAAGTTTGGACACCCCTGAACTAGAGCAATAGACACTTGGGGTAGAAGAGAGTTTGGAGGTCACCTGATTTGATGCACTCAATCTGCATATTAGAATCACCTGGGGAGCTTTTTCATGGCAACTGAGTTGGGCCCCACAGCAGAACCACTAAATCAGAGTCTCTGGGAGTGGGATCCAAGCATCAATTTATTTCTGTTGCTCCCAGCTGATTCCAATGTGCAGCCAGGTCTAAGGACCACTGATCTTGTCTAACCACCCTTGATGAGAAAACTCAGGGCAGGAAGATGAGTTGCTCAAGGTCATACAGCAAGTTCAGGTAAGAATCAATTTTTTGAGCTGTCCTATGGTTCTTTAAATACTATCCTAACTTTTCAATAATTTGCCTTACAATAATGGCTTCTAAATCATTCACAGTGATGAATAGAACTGCCAAAGTTTTAGAAGAAAAATAGATTACAGACAGTGTTATAAAAAATTCAGCTCTACTTTAGTTAATAGTATTTCACACTTTAGAAACTTATTCTTATAAAGATTATGAAAAGTAAATTTTTTTTATGTAACAAGATATGGATAAATAATGCTTTGTTATTTGCGTTAAGTAATAAGAACACTTTTTTTCAAACTGTAGGTGGAGCTCTTTGGTTTATATATATGTATTGTTTGTATAATTTTGAGAGTCTGTTTTTAAAAAAGGAGCTATTTTGGACTTAAAAAAAAACATTAAAATGTATAAGTATTTTTAACATTGCTCAGCTCTCCTTTTCTTAGAGTCATGTAGATAGAAACTCCTATTTTTGTTTCATTGCTTGACCAAACAATTCAAATCCAGACCTCAGAAAGTCATTTTCAAATCCATCTTAAACATGTATTATTATCTCACAGTGTTTAACAAATCGGATATGTTTCCCACGGTTTTTTGTTTGTTTGTTCCTGAGTAAGTCTCAATGTTGAAATAGAATTTCTATAAGATGGGTTTCCTTTCCTGAATAATGTCAGTAGAGAAAGACTTTGTGGATAACACAGTTGTTGCTATAGTAATTTCTTCAGCTATTTTTACCCCATTGTGTACAAAGGAGTATTAACAGCTGCCTTCCTGTAACATAAATGTAACATTTTGCTGCCACTTCCTTTTCTCTTCTCTGTTTACTAGACCAGTATTCTCCTTTCTGCTGGGCGTGCACTTGAGGCAACATTATCAGAATGTGCCGCTTGTTGTTATTAATATTATAAGGTGTAAGCCAGTGGTTGTGGTTCCTGGACCAGTAGCATCACCTGAAATGCAGATTGTTAGAAATGCAGATTCTCAGGGCCTCCCCAGACCTACTGAACCAGAAACCCTGGGAGAAGAGTCCAGCAATCTGCATTGAACCACTTGTAGTAGGCTGTTTTGAAAGTATAAAAATCCTATACTTACCGGGGCCTATATAAAAAATATTCCTTCGGTGAAACCAGCTATGGCCATTTTCAGGGTTGTCCAGGGCTTTCTAAAATCACCTAGGGATTTAGTTCAAAGGCAGAATTCTCATTCAATAAGTTTGAGGTAGAGCCTGATACTCTGTATTTTTAACAAGATCATGTGGATTTTGCTTGTTGGTGGATCACATTTTGAGTAGGGAGGATATTGATCAGCCACATAGCACATGTTAAGACTATACCCATGCCCACATATGAGAAGGGTCTATGATTCATTGGTATGTATATACTTTTGGGTTAGTATGCTTGAAGTCAACAAGGGTTTCCTTCTCAATCACAGTGGAAAGAGACAATTTCTGGAATATAATGCTCGTGTTTAGTTTAGAATGACTCACCCTCATTAAATGCTACAAAGTGAGTATTGTTTGCCAGGATCTGTCTTTGAGACCCTGTCTTTTAATCTGCAGAGGGTACACTTGAGGATTATATTATTATTTTTTTTTCAATTGAGAAACTAACTCATTCATGGTATGTTGAAACTAGAGAGAAAATTCTGAAGTTTGGTGGTGTTTTCAGACAAAATAATTTCAGACAAAAAGAAGTCCTTCATAAATGTTTAGAATTATTCCTTGAGTGTTTAGTATTTATCGAGCATCTGCCATGTAAGGCATTGTGCTAGGCACTTTGGGAGATTTAAAAAAAAAGTTGAAGTCCTTGACCGTGAGATTACAATCTACCTGAGGAAATAAAATGCCTGTGAAAGTTAATTACCAAAATAGGGAGTGTTCCATCAAATGGTAAAGAAGTGTGGTAGAACCTCAAAAGATCAAAAGATAGAAAAAAATTAAAAAAAAAAAAAAGGTAGCTCTTGGCTGAGGAGGTTAAAACTATGGAGTCTGACTTGGGTTTTGGGGGTGGGTAGAATTTGGATATTCAGTGGACAGTGAAGGAGGGAGGCTCTGTCAAAGACAAGGTGGCATGGGCCGAAGTACAGCTTCGAAAAGTGAACCACAGGTGCCCATGGAAACAAGGGAATAGAATGGTTACAGCTACATAGAGCTTGGACTTCTTCAGGAAAAGTTATGAAAATGAGCCATTTAATTGTCAGGCATGTGAGTTTTGACTTAATTCCTTGTGTACCAAGGAGCCACTGAAGAAGGCTTTGAGCTGCAGGCGTGAATGACCCAATCATAATGATGATTTAGGAAGAGCTATTAATGGAATGTGCAGGATGAATTGAAATGGCAAAGACCAGAGGCAGAAACACTTGTTGGAAGGCCGTAGCATTGTGTGGCCTTGGCAGGAGGCAAGAGAGAAAACTGCAGAAAATACAATAAGGAAGATACTCGTATATGTATGATAATCATTGAATTTAAGAAATTCCATGAATTTAATAAAGAGCAAGAGCTGTGAAAGTGAATACAAAGTATTTCTTGGGAAAATGTAAAACGGATGATAAAACACTAGTACTGCAGAGGACGATTATTATAGATAATACATTAATTGTAGTCTGGCTATGTCTATATTAGAAATAAAATTTTAAGTATTGCCTTTTTCTGGGTGGCTGAGGATTATAAAGGCATGAGTTCACTTAAATGCCGTATAAAATGAGCAACCAAGGCAAAACACTGGTAAGATTAGCCAAAGCTTTACTTTTGGCACCAGTTTCCATTCCTATACACTAGTTGGGATTTGTAAAATTTGGTTTTGCTGCCTAGAGCCAATTAGAAATGTTACGGAAGTTTTTTCACCTAAACTATTTTAGATGGTATTCTTTCTAAAGTATGTTACACTCATTCCTTATTTTTTCCCCCTACATTAGAAGCTACTGTGTTTTCCCCCAAAATAAGACCTCGCCGGGTCATCAGCTCTAATGCGTCTTTTGGAGCAAAAATTAATATAAGACTCAGTCTTATATTATCTTATACCCGGTATTATATTTATTATATTATACCCGGTCTTATATAAGACCCGGTCTTATATCATATTAAAATAAGACTGGGTCTTATATTAATTTTTGCTTCAAAAAATGCATTAGAGCTGATGGTCTGGCTAGGTCTTATTTTCAGGGAAACAGGGTATTAGCAAAGGTGAACCTTTTCTTGATGACTCCAGACTATAATTTCAGCAATGACTCTTCCATGGCCAATTAACATGTGTAGCGCTATCTATGTCAAATCAAATGGCCACTGTGTTCTTAAGTTCTTGTGTCCCTGTATGTTATTCTTCTCCACTTTGTTGGGTCTGCCTGGTTTTCATCCGTTTCTTTGAATTTTGGGGCATGCCCATGAAAGCCTTTCCCTCTCCCCACTCACTTCAATTTCTAATCTATGGATGTTACTGACATATATACACATACACTCACCTTTAATTGGCCCCCACGTTAGAATGCTCAAGAAACAATTTTCAACCTGTAGGAATTTAAGATTATGATCTACCAGCTATATCCTATTATTCTAGACATTTTGACAAACAGCATGCAGGAAAGAGCCACAAAAGTTATTAGGTTTTTGCTAAAGAAAAATATCACCTTTGTTTTTATAAGTTAATTTTGTTTTTAATAAAATAATACCTGCAGATGTTTTTAAAAGTCAAATAGTGCTAAAAAAAAAATAAATAAATAAATAAATCCAGCAGCCGCCCCTCTCTAACTCATCGCATCAGTCAACAACTATTTTAGTGATTTCTTTAGCCATTCCTCCCAATTTCAAAATGATAATACTTAAACTGCTATATCTCATAAATCATTGTTTTAGACATTATCTGTTGACGTTCTACTGTGACAGATGAACCCTGTGTCATAAGATGTAACTCTGTTGTACTACTAATGCTCTCTGTATGAGATGTAACTCTCTTACACTGCTTATACCACGCTTGCCTGTCCTCCTTTTCCAGTATAGTTACATTTGTCTTTTGGTTAAATGAATCAGCAGTCAGCTTTCATATTCTTAGAACTATACTGTGTTTCCCCAAAAATAAGACCGGGTCTTACATTAATTTTTGCTCCAAAAGATGCCTTAGGGCTTATGTTCAGGGGATGTCATCCTGAAAAATCATGTTTAGGGCTTATTTTCAGGTTAGGTCTTATTTTCAGGGAAACACGGTATATTCACTGCTAATAAGTGAGGTGTAGTATATTCCCCAAGAACACGGAGCTTGCAAGCCTGCCCTTGCCTCCCCTTCTCATATTCTTTTAAAGCCTGGAAGTGGGTGCAGATGCCCATCACCCCCCTAAGAGGTCCCCAAGGAGGAAACGGGCTCCAGTGTTCATTTCTTTTTTTAGAATTTGGTGATACTTAATGATACTTGGTTGTCAGATACTTGGCAATAGGAAAACTTTTACCCACAAATGCTGTTATATTTTATTAAAACACGTTTTATCACAGAATAGACATGATTTCTTAGATGGTTGGAAGCATGTTCATATCTCTGGCTGGACTGCGAAGAGTCTTGAGGGCAGGGATTGTGAACATGGCTTTATAAAGAAGAGGGAATTTGAGAAAGAAATGTTAAGGTTGGATAGGCAAAGAAGGAGGGTGTATACCTTACACATTTGTTCTCTGGACCTTTTTATCTGAAGCCCTGGAACTCCTGGAGTGGAATGTAGCTATGCAGTCAAAGGTGGGAGGTTCTGGTTCATGGTTACCCTTTCACTGCCCCTCTTCCTATAGCTTCTCGGTTGGGGACTGGAGGGGGAAGTGGGAGAGTGAACGCGTGGCTTTGAGGCTCATGGGTTGATCTCATATTCCCAAAGTTTCACGGTGCCTTTTTTTCATGTCTGTTCCATCTGGCCCCAACTATGGATTCTCTCATCTCATAAAACTACTTAGAAAAGCTTTCAAAATAAAGTAATACATGAGCTCAGTTTTCAGTCAGATTTCCTCCCTGTACTGAAGGTATCAATTTGAATAAGGTAATGTTATAGAAGAATGAGTTCACTATTGCCTCTCTTACTAAGAGTTGTAATTCCTGATGACTGCATTTATGTCTTTTTTCATTAAGTAAATTTAGCTGCCAAAAGTTATTTGCACAAATTTAGCAGCCGTTGGTGGCATTTGCAGTTCTGTAAGAGGTACAGTGTGGTGTGGGTTGCTACTTAGATACATTATTAACCTGTTTGACCTGGCATTCCTGGCAATTTTTGTTCATGAAGGTCCATTTTCACTAGCAGAAGGATTACAAACAAAATTACCTGGGGAACTTAATTTTTTTTATCACATAAGCACTTTTCTCACACCTTAAATTAGTGATTCTAAAAATTTTGAGCTGGAAAATTTAATAATAGAGTAAGTAGATAGATCTAAGCTTCTTTGGAAGTTGTACTTTTCAGTTCTATTTTTGGTTTCTTAGGAAACAAGTTAAAAACAGCTTTTTAGACCTTCATACATTTCTAATTACATTACTTTCTCCTCTTTTGAGAGGCTTGTTTTTCTTTTAAAACGTGCTGAGTTCTTTGCTTGTACCAATAGGAATACTGGTTTTAAAAATTCATATGCCCTCCAACCATAGTCATTAATTAAAAAAAATATGTATCCTTGCAAAGGGATGACACAAAAGTCAGGTGCTTTAAGCAAAGCTTTTGAAATTGAAGTTGTTTAGTGTGGTCTCTTGCTTTTATTTGTGAACACATTTGTAGCAACTGAAGTGATGGTCTGGGTTGAATTTCCTTCATCTCCGCAAATAATCAGCCACACTGACGGTTTGACAACAGTGTGTGTAGCCCATGGTGGTGAATGGGTGTGGAGACCAAGTTGGCTTCCACACCTGGAGAAGATGAGAGCAGCGTGGAGGAGAGTGGGGGGAAATTGAACTACAGTAATCTCTCACCTCCTTTTCTATAGCTTTTAGCTTGTGGACCTTGCACATTGCAGGGTTTACTTGTTTCCTCAGCTGATTTCCACTCAGTTACATCTTTTCCCAGATACTTGAGAGATGAAAAGTGGGAGGAGAGAGGGGAAATTTGCAGATTGGTTGCTAACTCCTGTGGTGGTGTGAAGCAACGGAAATGGTCCAGTCTCTCTTCCCGTCTGATATTATTTTTTACGTGGACCACGTGTCTATTAATCACTCTTCAGCTAATGTCACCAACGTCCAGGGAGATTCTTACTGTCCCTGACAATCTGTAAAGGCATGGTGAGCACATGGACTCCTCTGTCACCCTCTTGCCACTGGCCATGCACCTGCCCCCTCGGCCACCTTCTTCCTCCCGGATATTCTCAGCTTGAAGAGTCCCATCTTCACGTGGCTGTCTCCTGGTCATTCAGTTCTCCACTCAAATATTACTTCCTCAGACAGGACTTTGCTGGCCACTCCATCTCAGTGGCCTCATGTCACTCCCTAGCATATCACCCTTATGTTTACAATAGCACTTACTGCCATTGGATATTTTTATGTTTATTTGTTTATTCTCTATCTCCGTCCAAAATCTAAACCCCATGAGAATTGGGCCGATCTCCTGACTGGTTCAACGGTATATCCCACCATCAAGAGAAGGGCTTCAGCAATTTCCTTTTTCTATAAAAGACCAGATAGCAAATAGTTTAGGCTTCATGGGCCTGATAGTCTCTGTCACTACTGCTCTACCCTGCTGGCTTAGCGCAAGTGCAGCCATAGATGATATGTAAACAAATGAACAAAGCTGTGTCCCAATAAAACTTTATTTATGGACACTGAAATCTGAATTTCACATAATCTTTACATGTCATGAATATTATTCTTTTCATTTTTCCTAACCATCACAATACATAAAAACCATTCATAGCTTGCGGGCTATACAAAAACAGCAGGCCAGATTTGGCCTGTGGGCTGTAGTTTGCTGATGAAAAACATTAATTGGCTGGTACTTACTACAGTTTATTTTTATGAATGAATTAAAAAAGTAGAGTGATAGAGAGGAATTGGAACCTAAAGAAGTCAATATATTTACTCCTAAAAATAAAATGGGAAAATATTCCTGTAAATTAATTCTGAATACATAGGTTGTTCTGGAAGGATAAGAATACTATCCTCTTTTGATATCCTCTGGATTTGGCCTGGATAGCAGAGTATGTGTTGCA
Source organism: Rhinolophus sinicus (assembly GCF_057876585.1). NCBI lineage: Eukaryota > Metazoa > Chordata > Mammalia > Chiroptera > Rhinolophidae > Rhinolophus > Rhinolophus sinicus. The sequence goes on along the minus strand of NC_142502.1, from coordinate 152,838,536 downwards.
AATTGAGCCTAAGCCAGTTTATTTTATTTATTCATTTTTAAAGTGGTGAAAGAGTAATTTATTAGAAGATATTGTACACTTCAAAGAAATAAAAGCGCACCCAAGCAGTAGAGAATGGCTCAAGGGCCCAAGGTGTCATTATCAGGAGAAAAAGTACACTCCAAAGGGTTTGGAGCTGGCCTAGCAAAAGAAGAGACTCAAAAGGCCGAGCCTATGCCAATTTAGACATGCCTGACTCTTAGGTTCTGTTTGGTGAATAAAAATAGTTATCAAAGAGGTCTCAGGTGGTGTGGTTAGCTACTCGCTCACAAACTTGTGACCAGGTAATAATAAAAGCAGGTTTCAAGCAAAACTCAGGCACACGTATGGGCATTCATTAATCAAGCATTCATTGGCAAGTAGCCCAATCAGTTCATTCAAGCTTTCTGTAAACGCTGTGGACTCAGTGCTCTGGGTTAAAGTGCTTCATCTTCCTCTTGTGTGCAAGACTCATTAAAGACAGACATGGCATTCTCAGGGCAAGAAAGGTCATGTAGTCAGAGCTCTCTGAAACCAGTAGCTGATATGGGACCAATTAGAGAATCAAACCTCTGATGTCATCCCTAATAGTATGTTACAATTCACCGAACTCTTATACTACATATGTTTGTACAAGGATTGGAGAAACTCTAAACTATTTGAGCCGTCCCTATATTTTGCATACCTTTAATTTTACCAGTGATAATCCATTTTGAACATTTATCATGCCAATTAACAAGTCATTTAATTCACCAATAAAGACTTATTTTGGTAAAATAGCATACTAGAGTCATCTATCGATCTGAATAGCAGAAGGATTTGTAGAAGCTGCCTCTGGAATGTTGCCTTTTTTATGTAATGCCAACTTACTGTTTTGGGGTATGATTTCTTGATAGCAAGTTACCTGACCACTTCTAGCATTAAAAATTAAACTGACTTGCACCCACTTAATATGACACTGATTATATGGAAGTATTAATAGATGTGGTTAACAGTAGCCTATGACTTCAGTCCTTATACCATTCTATGGAATGTATATCAAGGGCGCCGACCTTCTGTCACATATATCTGCATCCCAGTGAGAATTACAAGAATTATAAGGGAAGAGAAAAATTTGTTCTAAGTTTTCTGTGAGTATGCATATTACCAAACAGTTCTTACTTCCTCTTTTTACGGTAAATTTATTGATTATCAAACTCATTGTGATACAGATTGCCAGTTGTCTTCTAATATACGCTGTTCCCTTCTTTCTTTAGTGATAAAAGCACTGAATTTAAGCTGTACACATCGCCACCTTTAGTGAGACTGTATTTGTCAGTCACCTTGAAGTTTAATGGGGCCATAAAAATAAACCTGTCCAGTGTGATATGCGTGAAAAGAGCATGTGCAGTGTCTGGGTTAAGGGAAAGGCCATGCCCTCCACTGCCTGGAATGTGATTGTGAAGGCAGGAGCTGGGGCAGCCATCTTGAACCAAGAGATGGAAGCCATACGAGTATGTTCAGGGAGGCAGAGCAACCAAATAGAAGAACCAGGTGCCCCAGATGGTTGTTGAGTGGTCATATCCAGATATTTGCAGGACAGAGAAATAAACTCCAACTCCTTTTAGCCAATATTTAAATCTCTCTGATAAGCATCTCAGTTACTTTGTATCCTAATTAATGCAGTACTCATTTTAGAACATTTTTGAAACGACAGACAAATATTTTTTTTAAAAGGAAAGAAACTCGACCAAAATTCTATCACCCAGAGTCAGCCACTGTTTACTGACGTGTTAGGGGATATTGTGGCATGTCCTCCCTCACCCCGCTGGGAAATGAAGCACCCCATTTCTCCTTGGTTTCCTTTATTTCTGTCTAATCCTTTGTAAATAGTCACTCTTCTCAATCACCCCATTTGAGTGTGCCATTTATTTCCTAGAAGGACCATGACTGATACAAAGATGAGCTGAAAGCCTGTCCCACTTCTTAAGTATTCTTCTAAAACATGATTTTTATTGGCCATGTAAAATTCTATCATGTAGACTTACCAGTGTTTCTTTAACTAATTCCCTATTGTTGTAGTGTTTATATAATTTTTATACTGATTTTTATTATGACACATCAAAACATTTATGCTATTAAAAAGTCTCAATAAACACCCTTGTAAATAACTGCTATATTATGAGTAGAGCACGTACCTTGAGTTGTTTATTCAATTGTGACAAGAGATTTATTCTCATCAATCTGATTTATTCCATGTAGTCTTTATTATGATAAAGGACATGTATTTTCAGGGTGTTTGGCTGGCTGTACTCTTAGCTACTATAGAAAAAAGCAAGGTTGTAGTCCAAACCCACACCTTTAAAGTCCTTAGTTCTGGGCTTTTAAAACATTTGAACTAACTGGTATAAACAACACATTTACCTGAATCTGAGATCTTTTCTGTTTTCTGGGCCAGGCTTTGCTTTGTTGATGGATAATGGACTGGGTGACTCTTATAAAAGAGTGCTTTTAATTCTAGAAAAACTACAAAGCATTTAGTGGAAAGGAATTGAAAGAGAATACAGGTTGATCACCATGTAGCTTGCATAATAAGACTAGCACCATAATTGAAGACAGTAAGAGTAGGGATTTTAATCAAGGAATGTGAGACTGGAACAAAGTAACCATGAGCTCTCAAATTCTGGGCTGATAGTTCTCTTCATTACTTGGTGACTGTGTGAGTTCACTTTACTTAGGTTAACCTTCCTCTACTATTATAAAAAGCACTTGAGTCCATTCATTCATTCAGTGCATTCAATAAATATTTATTGAGCACCTACTATGTTCTAGGCCCCAGTATATGGCTATGAACAAGTTGGATGAATTACCTACTCTCATAGTACTGTCACGGGAGTCAGATAATCAGAAATAAGTGAGATAATCATGAATACTCACAAATCCTAAAAGTAAATAAATAGGATGATGAAAGAGTAAATGAGGCAGGGCACTTTAGATTGGATGATCAGGGTTTAATACAAGCCTCATTCTATGTGTTATGGGAGGTAGGCTGTAAGAGTGGAGTGAGAGACAAGTAGATTTGAAGCCCAGCTTCATGACCTTGTGCTAGTTACTCAACCTCTTTGGACACCTTGACAGGCTGAACATAGCTAGTAATGCCTACTACTTACAGTAGTTGTGGAATTAAATCAGAGAAAATTCCTAGCACCATATTACTTTCTGCCAGGCAAATAAATACTAATTTTTCTCTTAAAATTATATATAATCAGAATTCCGTAATACCCATTTTCCAATGACCTAACTTCAGGAAACTGTTCTATATATCTTTGAACCAATTTAATTCATCAAATATTTACTGAGCACTTACTAGATGCCAGACTGTGGGGATATATAATGGGGAATGAAATAGACCACCTTGCCATAGCAGAGTTCATTCACTCAGTGATCTTATTTGGCTGCGACTCACAAAGCCATTTTTTGCCACTGGTTCTCCTAACTAGTAGTAACAACTTTTCACCCCATTGGTAAGCACATTTTATGTTAATTTGTGTGTGAGTGTGTGTGAGTGTGTGTGAGTGTGTGTGAGTGTGTGTGTGTGTGTGAAATAAACATGCACAAAAAGTGCATAAAACATAGGCCATAAATCTTAAAATCCGATGGGCCCTCTCACAAAGCCATAATTGCTTACTCATGTGCCTATTATAAACTTCTACAGTCCCCCCCCTAAAAATAACAAAGGAAACAGAAAAATAGAAGATGAAATTTATGGCCGCCATTTGGTACCTGGACAGCCTTGTTTCTTGATTGCCTCGGGCTTAGAGGAGTAGAGCAGGGATTCTTTCATGCAAAGTCACATGACTGGCAGTGACTGAATTTAGAGCAATTTGTTTATGCAACTAGAAGTTTTGTGTGTTTTTTTCCCTTGGTTTATCATTTGTGTATGGTGGCAGTGCCCACATTGGTGCAAGCCCAGGTTCCCTAAAACTTGCAAGGGCAAACTGGATATGTAGTTCTGGAAAAGACCTCACATAGAAATGACTGAATATCTATATTAAGCCAAAATCAACATGATATTTAATGATGAGATGCTCAAGGCAAATCCAGTTTGAGTTAGGAACAAGATGGGGCTATCTGCCATTACCACCACTGAATACTTGTTTGAGAGGTCTAGGCAATAAAATAAGAAAAGCAAAAGAAATGATAATAAATTTGTAACACAGAAGACAGGATTGTCATTATTTGCATTTTATAGCATAGTCCACCTAGAAAAACCCACAAAAAACAAGAAAAACTGCTAGAATTAATCAGATTTCAGTAAGAGGGATTATACAAAATAAACTTGCAAAAAATATATATTATGTATATATATATATATACACACACACAAATTTTAAAAAAATTTATTGGGGTGACAATGGTTAGTAAAATTACATAGGTTTCAAGTGTACAATTCTAAAATACATCATCTATGTATCACATTGTGTGTTCACCACCCAGAATCAGTTCTCCTTCCATCACCATATATTTGATCCCTTTCACCCTCTTCTACCACCCCTCTCCCCGCTTACCTTCTGGTAACCACTAAACTGTTGTCTGTGTCTATGAGTTTTTATTTATTTGCTTGTTTTATTCCTTTGTTGCTGTCAATTTTATATTCCACATATGAGTGAAGTCATATGGTTCTCAACTTTTTCTGTTTGACTTATTTCGCTTAGCATAATAATCTCAAGATCCATCCGTGTCATCGCAAATTGTAGTATTTCATCTTTTCTTATGGTAGAGTAGTATTCCATTGTGTATATATACCACATCTTTATCCAGTCATCTATCGAAGGACACTTTGGTTGTTTCCATGTCTTGGCCACTGTAAATAATGCTGTGATGAACATCAGAGTACATATATCTTTACGGATAAATGTTTTCAGATTTTTGGGGTAGATACCCAGGAGAGAGATTGCTGGGTCATATGGTAATTCTATTCTTAATTTTTTGAGGAACCTTCATACTGCCTTCCATAGTAGCTGCACCAGTCTGCGTTCTCACCAGCAGTGTATGAGGGTTCCTTTTTCTTCACTGTCTCTCCAACACTTGTTATTATTTGTCTTGTTGATGATAGCCATTCTAATAGGTGTGAGGTATTATCTCATTGTGGTTTTGATTTGCATTTCCCTAATAGCTAGTGAAGTTGAGCATTTTTTCATGTATCTGTTGGCCGTTTGTATGTCTTCTTGGGAGAAGTTTCTGTTCTTATCCTCTGCCCAGTTTTTAATTGATTGTTTCTTTTTGTTGTTGAGTTGTGTGAGTTCCTTATATATTTTGGATATTAGCGCCTTATCAGAGGTGTTAATTTACAAATATCTTCTCCCATTCGGTTGGTTGCCTCTTTATTTTGTGGATGGTTTCTTTTGCTTTGCAGAAACTTTTTAGTTTGATATAGTCCCACTCATTTATTTTAGCTTTTACTTCCCTCACCTTGGAGGTCAAATTCGTAAAATTGTCTCTGAACCCAAGGTCCATAAGTTTAGTACCTATGCTTTCTTCTATGTAGTTTGTTTCAGGTCTCACGTTTAAAAAAATCCTAAATCATGTTAACAAAAATTATCTAGAATTAAATACACTTATGGAATAAATAGATACAAGTACAGAATATATGTGACGGAAACTACAAGTCCTTACTAAAATACATGTTAGAAAAGCAGAAAACTTGTATAAATTGGGAGAGATGCTATGTCTTTGGATAAAAGGACTCAATAAAAAGACTCAATGAGAGATATCAATTCATTTCAAATTAATTAGTGAATTTAAAGCAATTCTAATCGTAGCAAAAATTGTGATTGTGTCCCAACATCTATTCCATGCCAGGTCTAGGGGTACCCCTGATTAATGCAAGTAAATCATTTTGATCCTATCCTTCTTCCTTCTTAGTTGTGATTGATGAAAAGAAAATTGGTAGGTGACAAAATTCAGGCTAATAACACAATTTTCTGGTAGCTTCCAGTCATCTGTTAGATGTGAATGAGGATGCAATGGTCTGGGTTGCTTTTGGCAGCCATCCTACACCCATGAGGAGACTTGGCTGCAGGGTGAACTTGACATACTGGATAGCAGCTGGAAGATGGGAAATGGAAATACATGCATTATTAATGACGTCGATGGGCCATTGTTTCAAACAACCCCAAGATTTGCTCTGCCTTTGGATTCATGGTTATGAAAGCCAATCAATGTCTTTATTGTTTATGCCTTTTATTTGGGCTTTCAGTGTTTTGCAGTATAGAGCATCTTAACTAATGTGGTAATCATTATCAACAAGGGATTTTTTTTTTTTTTAGAGAAATGACAAAATGCTTTTAAAACTTATCTAGAGAGTGAAAAATTTAGTATCCTACAGTAATTTTAGCAGTGTGATAGTAGTACATGTAGAGGCCAATTAGGTTATGAAGTAAGATAGCTCAGAAACAGACCCTAATACATGCAATTACTATATGATAAAGATGGATTATTTAATAACAATGCTGAGACCATTGGTAACTAATGTTAGTTTCTTCCCTTCTACCAAATAAATCCTATCTAGATTAAAAGTTAAATGTAGAAGATTAAACCATTAATGAACTAGAAGGATATATACATACCAAACCTTGGAGTTAGTGAGGACGTTATAAGCTGAAAGAAAGTCAAATAAAATGTGAAGGAAATGTAGGATAGTCTTGAAATATTTACACCTTTATATGCCAAGGGATACCATAAACAAAATTTATGGTCAAAAGGTAAATTGTTAAAATACAGAGTAAAATATTCCATTCATTTGATTTTATTTGTACTGTGTTCAAAAGATTCAAACCAGAGTTTTTAATAGGCATGATATATGACACCTCAAGACTGATCATCTTTCACCTCATCAACGTTTTCTTTTGGGAACACTACATAATGGGTTTTAGTCAATTCTGTAGGAAATAAGACATCAATAATTGGACATGAAAAAAATTAACTACACACCTTTATTGAGTTAAAGCTTTTGTTCAACCCAGCTTTTTCATCCATGAATCATGCTATTCAAAATTTCAATGCACTAATTGATATTTTTCTTCTACCAGGAAGTCCATATTATTACAATATAATATCATGTAAACATATAGTACAAATCCTGTCTTCAGGGTAGTAAGTACTAGCAACATCAAAGAGTCTTATTTCTCAACATCCAATTTTATTTCTTTTCTTTCTATATCTAGCCTATTTGCAAGTTGTACTAACATTTTTTTAAAATTTTCCTGTTGTTTTGTAATGTTACAGTCAGTTTCTTTCTAAGTGTAATGTTTGATATCCCTAACTAGATATGAAAACTATTTAGGTTAGGAATAAATGATCTTCTTTTATAAACCTTTGCTAAACTTTACTAAAATGCTATCCACATAGTGGATGGTCACTCAACTGTGATATTACTTAAAGTATAAATATTGAGAGTTGGTATCACTAGTGAAAACTCTAGGAGCTATTTTAGGATGTTTGATTTTCTGATGATTATTCAAGTGGAAGTAGGAAAAGAGAGAACCATGTGCCTTTGCTCGTTTTTGGGACCTCAGAACTCAGTGACTAAACTGCATCACTCTTTCTAATTAAGTTTTCAGTGGCAGATTTTGACCTTCATGGAACATTGGGTGCATCTACCTACAGGTTGGCGTTTCTCTTCTGTTGGCCTTATTAGCTCCTTTGGAAATGTTGCTGTTGTCAGGGTGAAGTGTTAGATACCTTCAGTGCTTCCAACATGGAGGGCATTGCCGGCCACAGACCAATGCAGTCAGCCTCAAGTACCTCAGCAGACCTCAAATTTCTAGACTTCTTTGTTTGTCATGCTAATTAACTGAGAGATGATATTTTAGATATATCTCCTTTTACATTCAGTACTCTTTCATGACTATGGCTTGTAGATTTAATCACTTGAGTCAGTGTTAGGAATAGGTTTAGCTGCATGTCACAGAAAACTCAAGTAATATTGGCTGAAACAAAATAAAGGTTTGTTTTCTCTTAAGTAAGAAAAGTCTTGAGATACACAGTTCAAGGCTCACATGGCATTTCCATGGTTACAGAGATCACAGACTCCTTCCTCAGGTCACTTCTCAGTTGCAAGATAGCCTCCATAGCTCCACTTGTAACACCCACAGCCCAGACAGCCAGAAAGAAGAAGGGGCCAAGGCAAAACTGCCTTCCTTGTTGGGTCAACTGCCTTTAAAGTGTTTTCTTATGAGCCCCATTCAGTGACTTGTGCTCCATCAGTCGCAAGAAAGGATTAGCTGGGCATATTGCCGTATCAATTAAGATTGATGTTCTCTTACTAAGGAAGAAGGGATAAATGCACATTATATGGACATCTAGAAACTTATGCCACATCGTGATATTTAACCCATTTTATTTTTAACATTTGTCCTTTTTCCCCCCTAGTGAGCCGTGGAGGTATGTTTCATATGGTCCTGTTTCTGAGGGCAACATAAATAGACATTATGTCAAGACTTTATTTTCTCCTTCTGATGTGATTACTTCAAAAAAATTTTTAAGTTTTGATGAATTACATTAAATATTTATTAGGGTCCTAGTGTGATCAGGATATTGTGCTAGACAGTGTTTTCTCAACCTTGGCACTATTGACATTCTGGCTGGATAATTCTTTATTGTGGGGGCCCTCCTGTGTGGCAGGATGTTTAACAGCATCTCTGGCCTTTATCCACTAGATGCCAATAGCAACTCCCAGTTGTGACAACCAGAATTGTCTCCACACATTGCTACATGTCGCTTGGGGGGCAGGGAGAGGGGCAAGCAAAATTGTCCCCATTAAGAACCACTGTGCTAGAGGATAATTTATTTGGATTGCCTATTTGGTTTCCTGTAAAAATATACCTCTGTAGATATTTACGAAGTGTTACTCACTGTTGGTGTTTTGAACAAAGTAGTATTTGTTGAATTTTTACCATGATGAGAACTTTTCATATATTATCTGACATACCTAATAACAGCACTGACTTTGTAGACGGTACTAATGATATTAGATAGTATTATTACCTCTATGTTGCAGATGAGAAATATGAGGCTTAGAAGTTATTTTAGCTTGGATTTCCCTGAGCGAGTCTGAGACCCAGGTTTGGGTGTGGGTGGTTTATTTGGGAGGTCATCCTAGGAAGCAGAGTGATGGAGGAGGGAGAGTGAAACAGGGAAAGAAGAAAAGCCAATAAGCTGTTGATGTTGACTGCCCCGGTACTGTACCTCTGGGTAGCCATGAAGAACACAACTCAGAATTATTCCCTCTCCTCACAGCCTAGGTTGAGAAGAGGTTGGGAAACTTCTCCACTGACTTGATTACCCATAGAGGCATTAACCCCTCTTCCCATCGCTGATAGAAGTGGTAAACAATATTCACAGAGATCCAGCTGTTCTTCCCTTAGGGAGTGTGATAGTTTTCTATTAGGTTGGTGGAAAAGTAATTGTGGTTCAAAAGGTGAAAAATAATTGCAAAAGGGCCAGCTGGGTGGCTCAGGTGGTTAGAGCTCCATGCTCCTAACTCCGAAGGCTGCCGGTTCGATTCCCACATGGGCCAGTGGGCTCTCAACCACAAGGTTGCCAGTTCAATTCCTCAAGTCCCGCAAGGGATGGTGGGCTCTATCCCCTGCAACTAAGACTGAACACGGCACCTTGAGCTGAGTGCCTCCCGGATGGCTCAGTTTGTTGGAGCGCTGGCTCTCAACCACAAGGTTGGTAGTTCAATTCTTCGAGTCCCACAATGGATGGTGGGCAGTGCCCCCTGCAACTAAAATTGAACACAGCACCTTGAGCTGAGCTGCCGCTGAGCTCCTGGATGGCTCAGTTGGTTGGAGTGTGTCCTCTCAACCACAAGGTTGCCGGTTCGACTGCTGTAAGGGATGGTGGGCTGTGCCCCCTGCAACTAGCAATGGCAACTGGACCTGGAGCTGAGCTGTGCCCTCCACAACTAAGACTAAAAGGACAACAACTTGATTTGGAAAAAAAAAAAGTCCTGGAAGTACACACTGTTCTCCAATAGTCCTGTCTCCTTTCCCCCCCTCAAAAAAAAATAATAATTGCAAAAACCACAATTACTTTTGCACCAACTTAATACCACTGTGTAACAAATTAGTACAAATTTAGTGGCTTAAAATAGCACCTATATCTGACATAGCATTGCTGAGTTCTCTACTCGAGGTATCACAAGACTAGAAACAAGGTATTGACTGGGCTGAGTTCTCATCTGGCACCGCTGGGGAGAAAAATCCACCTCCAATCGCTTTCAGGTTGTTGGCAGAATCTAGTTCCTCATGGTGGCAGGACTGGGGTCCTTTCTTTCTTACTGGCTGTTTTCTGGGGTCACTTTCAGCTCCTAGGAGCCCCATGACCCCCTCTGTCTCCAAGCCAGCAACCACGCATTAAATCATTTTCGTGTTTCAAATCTCTGACTTCCTCTTCTATCATTTAAAGAGAACAATTTAATGGTTTTTTGTATATTTACAAGATTGTGCAACCATTACGATGATCTAATTCCAGAATATTTCATTACCCCAAAATGAAACCTTATATCCATTAGTGGTCACTCCTCCCTCCCCCGTACCCTCAACTCCTGGCAATCACTAAACCTACTTTCTGTCTCTATGATTTGCCTGTTCTGAACATTTTATATAAATGATATCATACAGTATATGCCCTTTGGTGTCTGGCTTCTTTCACTTAGTATATTTTCAAGTTTCATTCATGTTGTAGTATGTATCAGTACTTCATTTCTTTTTATGGTGAATAATATTGTAGTGCATGGATGTAGAACATTTTGTTTATCCATTCATCAGTTGATGCCCATTTGGGTTGTTTCCATTTTGGGTTATTATGTTTCCACTTTGGGTTATTACGATTATGAGTAATGATGCTGTGAACATCCATGTACAGTTTTGTGTTGACATATTTTATATTCTTTGGATTGGAGAGTTGCTGGGTCATTTGGTAGCTCTATGTTGAACATTTCGAGGAGCAGCCAGACTTTTCCCAAAGTGCACCATTTAATGAAGCAGTGTATGAGAATTGTGATTTCTCCACAACCTCACCAACCCCTGTTATTGTCTTTTTAATTATAGCCATCTTAGTGGATGTGAAGGGTTATCTCATCGTGCTTTTGATTTTCATTTCTCTGATGGTTGATGAGTTGAAAAAATTTTTCACTTGTATATACTCTTTGGAGAAATGTCTGTCCAAATCCTGTACCCAATTTTTTAAAAAATTGGGTTATTTATCTTTTTATTATTGAGTTGTAAGAGTTCTTTATATGCTGAAAACTAGACCCCTATCAGATATAGGATTTGCAAATATTTTCTCCCTTTCTGTAGGTTCCTTTCATTTTCTTGATGATACCCTTTGAAACACAAATTTTTTTAATTTGATGAGGTCCATGTTTCTCTTGTTGCTCATGTTTCTCGTGTCATATAAGAAACCTTGCTTAATCCAAAGTTACAAAGATTTACACCTATTTTTTCCTTCTGAGAGTTTTATATTTTAAGCTCTTACATTCAGGTATTTGATCCATTTTGAGTTAATTTTTACTAATGGTGTAACATTAGGAGTTCAACTTCAATCTTTTGCAGTTATACATCCAGTTGTCTCAGCACCATTTGTTAAAGAGACTATTTTTTATTGAATAACCTTGGCACCAATTGACCATAGATACGTAGGCGTATTTCTGAACTGTCAACTCTATTCCACTGATTTATATATCTATATGTATGCCAGTGCCACACAGTCTTGATTACTGTAGAGTTGTAATAAGTTTTAAAGTTGGAAAATGTGAGTCCTTAACTTAAATCTTCTTTTTCAAGATTTTTTTGGGCTATTAGCTTGTCCATTTCTGCAAAAAAAAAAGGAAGTTGGAATTTTAATAAGGGTTTCATAGAAACTGTAGATCAATTTTGAGAGTACTGACATCCCAACAGTATTGTCTTCCAATCCATGAACATGGGATGTCTTTCCATTTATTTAGGTCTTTTTTAATTCCTTTCAAAAATGTTTTGTAGTTTCTAGTGCATAGTCTTGCACTTTTTTTTTAGGTTGGTGCAAAAGTAATTGCGGTTTTTGCAATTATTTTTAACTTTTTAAACCACAATTACTTTTGCACCAAGCTAATATTAAATTTATTCCTAAATATTTTGTTCTTTTTTATTCTATTGTGAATAGAATTATTTTTATAATTTCATTTCCGATTTTTCACTGCTAATGTATAGAAATACAATTCATTTTGTATTTGAACTTGCATCCTACAACCTTGCTGAACCTGTTTATTAGTTCTAATAGTTTTATAGTCGATTCCTTAGGATTGTCTGTATATAAGATCATGTCATCTTCAAATAGAGATAGTTTCACTTTTTCTTTTCCAATCTAGATGTCTTTTATTTCTTTTTCTTGCCTAATTGCTCTGGCTAGAACCTCCGGTACAATGTTGAATAGAAGTGTTGAGAGTAGATATCCTTGTTTTGGTTTGATGTTGTTAGCTGTGGGTTTCTTGTAGATGACCTTTGTTAGGTTGAGGGAGTTCCTTTCTCTTCCTAGTTTGAGTGGTTTTAAATCATGAAAGGATGCTAGAATTTGTCAAATTTTTTTCTGCATCTGTTGAATTGGTCTGATAGTTTGTATTTTCTTCTTTCTATTAATATGGTAAATTATGTTGATTGATTTTTTTAATATGTTGAACCTTGAGGACTCGTCTAACACTCCTCTTTCCTTCAAAAAAAGGGTAAATGAGTGATTCATTTTCTGAATCCTTATAAATCTGAAATTTCTTTCAAGTTATGGATTATATTTTCTCTGGAGAGAGGATTCTTGGAATGCAGTCCTTTTATCTTTAAAATCTGTATACATCTTTTAGGTTCCAGTATGGTATGTGGAATATCCATTGGCAGTCTAATTATTTTATCTTTGTAAGTATCCTGTTTGTGCTCTCTTGAAGTCTATGAGACTTTATCTTTATTCCTAGAGATCAAAAACATCACCATACGAGTAATATGTCAATTGTGGGTTTGTTCGTTTTTTTTCCATTATCATTGATTGGCATTTGGTGAACTCCTTTGATGTGAAAAGTCAATTCTTTCTTCAGCTCAGAGAAGTTTTCCTATTTGATCATTGCTTCTTTCTTCCTGGAAATCCTAGTATGTATTTGCCTGTTAGGCCTTCTGTATCTTTCCTCCATGCCTTTTATATTTTCACCATTAATTTACATTTCTTTGTAATTTTTGCTTTGTGATGTGATAGTTTTTTTTCTTTACCTTCCAGTTTACTAGTTTGGTGTTAATACTAGCCATTTTATTTCCTTTATTGGAATTTTAAACCCAGATTTCATGTTTCCTTTAGCCCCTCCGCTGAAATTTTTGTAGTTATTCTCTATATGTATCCCCTTAAATATTCTTACTACATTTTGTTTGTTCTATTAACTTCACTTTGATAGAAGCTGCCTATTCTGTCCGTTCTAGTTTCCCTAGTTTGAACTGCTAAGTCCCTTAGATGTCTATGAAGTTTCTTTTCTTTCTTAGGTCAGGGAGTGTGTTCTCCCAAGCACCTGTATAGGTGTGGTGGGTGAAGTCTGTTGGGCGATGATGGATATTGCCAGTAACCTGTGGGAGCTGAGCTCAAAAGTTGTGAGACAGCATCTGGGCCTAGAGAGGCCATTTTAGTCAAAGGCAAGATGAAGAACCAGAGGAAACTAATCAACACTGAAGAAACAACACCCAGAGAGAAACAGATAGGCCATCTGTTAGGAAGAGAAAGCTCAGTTCTTAACAGGGAGGCCTGTTACTGTTCTTGGTTCTCACAAAACCTTTGTGTATCCTCTACTATATCTCCTCTCCCCACCCAATCCTATCACATACCTATCCCTCCATCCCTTTCTTGAGGTGGCTTGAGTTGATCTCTCTTCCCAGATTAGGCAGCCGTCACACCATTGTTGCTGTGAGATGCTTTCATCTCCACACAGGGCTCAGGAGATGGTGGGGACCCACTCTTCAACATTCTGTCTGTCGTGACTTAGATTTACCTCACCAGATAGCTTCTTAGTAATCCCTTCCAGATAATTTCATTTCTTTCCTAAATCCCTTTTTCTGAAATTCTTCATTCCTCCAAGTTTAACTCTCTTAGAGACTTTAATCTATACAGATTTATCAAAGTGTCTCACATAATTGGGTCAGGAATACGCATCTGCAGCTAATTTTGCACTTTTTATGTGATACAGGCTTTGCTTTAGGGTTAACTATGTATCAATAATTATGAGTAATATACTTACCAAACACAAACCCCTTTTTAGAGTATATATTTTCTAAATATTTATGACTATATTCTGTTTTACTGATTCACGTAATTACTGTTCTAATTTACTTTTATTGCCTAGTTCAAGGATCACAAACTGGTAGCTGTTTGTTTAATTTAACGTGGAGCTGATGTATTCTGTTGGGATGGAATAAAGTTGTGTTGTTTTAATGTAAACTCATCTTCTGATGGGGGATGCATGCCCTGCTTTTCTGCCCCTCTCTTATCCTGACACTTGCACATTTTTGTTAATTCCCCTATTTTTGAAGACATTTGGGTTTTAAATTGGGGACTTTCGGCTAAAGATGGCATTGTAATTTACTTGCTTGTGAATAGTTTTCTTAAATATTTATAATGGATGATGTTGTGAATGAGAGGCACATGTCATGAATTACACTTTAGATCTGTTATTTACTGTCATTGTTGGCTATGCCTAGAGAACAACTTTGTTTTCCTATCCCATTAAAAAGTTTTTTTGTCAAGTTCTATGCTGTTTCTAAAAATGCTTCTATCCAAAATATGTTATTATATGTTTTCAATTAATTAGGTTGCCTGTCACTTTGCTAAAGGTATAATTAGTAAGTGACATCTCTATTGTGTTTGATTCAAAACTAATGCACTAAAAGGCACTTTGAACACAAGATAAATTATCCTTTATGCTCTGACAGTCCTAAGAGTCTCATAGTTTTCACAGATGACATCCTTTATTTATACCAGGTGCCTATTAGCATTATATAAATTCTCCATGGTATTGATGTCGCTTCTTTGTTTCCCTGAAACAGGTGTACCAACTTATTTCATTTTAGTTCAATTAAATCCTCTTTGTGATCTTTTCCATAATTATAGAGTAAATGAAATTCACTGCTCCAAAATATAATTTAGAAATGCAAACTAAATGTTCCCCTGTAGGGGGAGCAATCTGTTTTAAACTCTTAAAATATGTAATAAAAACTATAAACCATAGAAGGAACATTTGTAGGTTCTGTATTAACACAGGTTCTTTAAGTGATTTGAAAATCATGTAAATTTGATGATAGCCTATGTTTTTCTCAAGTTATAAAATTTGAATAATGTTGAGATAAGTACAATAAGTTTATTTTTTGCTATGGTTTTGGGCATTGTATTAATCAAGTTTCTCCCAAGAAGCAGAGCCAGTAGTGTGTATACGTAGTACAGAGGGTACCCCCAAAAAATGCATACACATTTTAAGAAAGAAAACTCTGTATTAAAATTATACTGATGGTAACCACTTTGAGTACCTCTTGTAATTGCAGAAGTCAAATGTGACTTGTATTCATCTTTTGTTAGTGGTATATGTTGAGTATTACAATTTTAATAGTGTTTTCCTTTCTTAAAATGTATAGACTTTTTTTTTTACATCCTCTGTATGCTCTAATTTATATGTGTATACATTTAAATTTGTATATGTTATATATATACATATATATGTATATACACACACACACACAAACACTACATATAGCTAGTGATAGAGAGATTGATTTATCATTGTAGTAGCTGGCAAGTTCGAAATTTGTAGGAGTGGCTACCAGGCTGGAGATTCAGATAACAGTTGATGTTGCAGTCTGAGCCTGAAGGCCGGAAACTCGGACAGAATTTCTAAGTTGCAGTCTGCAGGCAGAATTGCTTCTTTTCTTGGAAACCTAAGTCCGTGCTCCTAAGATCTTTACCTGATTGGATAAGGCCCACCCACATTATGGAGAATAATCTGTTTGCTTAAAGTAAATGTTATTCGCATCTTTAAAATACTTTTACAGAAGCATGTAGACTAGTATTTGATCAAACAACTGAGCACTGTGGCCTAGCCAAGTTGACATATAAAATTAATCATCACTGGCATCTTGCATACATTTTTATCACCGTAGGCATGAACCTAAATTATATTATATTATATTATATTATATTATATTATACCCTGTCTTATAGTAAAATAAGACAGGGTCTTATATTAATTTTTGCTCCAAAAGATGCATTAGGGCTGATTTTCCGGCTAGGTCTTATGTTTGGGGAAACACGGTACCGCTCTGCAGTAATAAATATGTTAATCTGTATCATAGTACTCCAAAGTTGAGTGGGTTCAGGACATAGAACATATAAACCATACTTCTTATCAGTTTGTATTTTTTCAATAATGTTTTTTGGGTCCATCTCCTATAATAGTTTGTTTCAGTTTGCTCTTTGAAGCTTAGCTTTCAAGTTCTTTGTGTGCGTTCGATATTGGGCAATCTTGAACACATATTTAGAATAGGGGCCAAAATGTGGATTAAGGAGAGATGGAAGGCTCATCAACTTGCTATCCTGTGGAATTTTGAAAATCCTAAAATTGTTATAAAGCAGAATGTTCCAGGACTTCACACAGATCCATAAAATGTATCTTCTGGGTTACGTTCCTCATATGGTTTGTGTATGCTTCAGTTCAAGGAGATGTCAAGCTTGCTTTTACTTTGACCTCACATGATCCATTTGGAGGTCTTCAAGTTGCTCTTACCCTGTAACTTTTTTTTATCTCCAAGTTAAAAAAAAAAAAAAAAAGAAAAAAAAAAAAAGGTTTTTTTAGTTACTTTCTCTCTAAAGTGGTTTTTTCTCCTAAAGTGGTTCTCCCACTCACCCTCTGTCTGTCCTCCCTCTCTTCTCTCTCTCATTTTTGATCCTGATGTTAATAACATACTGTCCTTAACTTGGATTTCTTCTTATCAACTTACATGACTGTCTTCATCTATATTTTTCTTGTAAGGTTATTAAAACTTTTTAAATCCGAGAGTGGTGAATGGAAGCTGTGTGTGTGTGAGTGCACCCGTGAACGTGCGAGTGTTTGTATGCCTTTGCGCATATGTGTGTCTTTAATTGTTGAAGCTTGATCTCTACGTGACTTTCCATTAGCTTGACATCATCATGTGACCCCTAGGGTTGAGCAGGAAATTACTTTTTGTCCAGAATAGCAGGATACAACAGAAATGATTTTCTTAGCTCTAAAGCCACTTTGCTGCAGGAGCACAAATTGAAATAGTGGCTTAGTGATTGACTTAACTCATTAGACAGCCTGCTGATAAGAATTTATGTTTAGACTTTGAAAGGAAAGGGAGATTTTCCCCCCCAGGGCTCAGTATAGGTCCCAGTTATTTAAAAAAAAAAAAAAAAAAAAAAAAAAAAGTAAGAGGAAAAACTGTGACCTGCATACAGTATTGAGCAATATTCTGTCATAAATCAAACTTTATAGGATTAAAACTATTTGTTAGATTGTGTTCTCACATGCTATTGTGTGATTGTGTGTGGGGCATATGTATTCACTGAGGCAATCTCTAATAAAAAGTATATTAGCTTATAGTTTGATTTCTCCTTTACTAAAGAAAAGGATTGAGGAAATGACATACTTTTTTGATTTTTTTTTTTTTTTTTTTTGGCAAGATCAGCTATTTCAAGCTGTTTATTTTTGCAGATGTCTTTCATCAGTTTTTAAGAAAGAAGCTAAGAATGTTTGCTGGCTTCTAGGTTGGTACCACCCAGAAATTTTTTTAAAAATGTGTTTTCTTAAAATATTATATTTGGGGGAGGTAGGGAATCTTTTTCATTTTTGTGAACTAGTAGAGTTAAAATATGTTTAAAAAATGCATTTTTAATACTGCTTTATAATATACAACATATTTTAATTCCATAGTGACTTTTGATTCTTGTTTTGGGTTGATGTATTTATTATTTTATAGTTAATGATTTTTATGAAAAGGAGATAAAAGTTGCTCATGTTTATCTTCTTTGGTAAATTTGAGTCTATTGTTCATGTCATCTTTGAATTAATTGTTTATCATTCAGAGAGCCTCCTACAGAAGCTAGTCTCCAAGGATATTGATGATTACTAATCAGTTGTGACTATTTGATCAGTCAACATCAAATACTTCTTGTAGAGTATTTACTATATTGTTAAAATATCTATATTAAGACATTGTTCAGACGCATTTTCGTTAAACCAGACTTGAGTAAGATGAGTTGAGAAAATGACTAGGAATGGTTCATTCCTTTATTTGGCAAACATTTACTAAGCCTCCCAGTTGTGACAGGCTTTGATGTTGTCCTATCTCTACAGAAACTGACAGTTTAGACAAAAATGAAAGCAATTAAAATTCAGTATAGTGACTGTTACAAAAGGGGTTCCTTTTCCTGATTGTATCCTACCATTTTGGGCAATCTCCAGATGGCCTTCCAATCTGAGCTTTGAAGTTGGGGAACAAAGCAGAAACAAGGACACAGAGAAACTTTCAGATCAAGAAGTAAAATTTAAGCTGCCAACAGAGAACTATGTTAATATGCTTCCTATTCTCTTAAATCCTGGATAAAACTAATATATGCCATAAAGCAGAGTTCCTCAAGTTGAGGGATGTACCCACTCTCTTGAAGAAAAATAAAATCCCCGTGGACTTCCAGGGTTGACTGAAATTGTTGTTATAATATTACTTAAATAACTTATTTTACCCATAGCTTATTATGCACAAACATAAAACTGTATATATTTTATGCTTATAACTCTTAAAGTAAATAAAACCAAAACAAATGCATGAATTAAGTATCACTAGGACTACAAAACCATTACAATTCAAGTGAACATTACAATTCAGATCAACATGGATTTAATGGGATGAGTGACAATGCTTTGTTGAAATAGCTGTTGATTTGGGGAACTATAGTAGAACGATGTCACAAGTCTAGTTTTAAGGTTCATCTGTTTCTGTTTTTGGATTTTGATAATACCCAACAAATGCCTGTTTACTAAGTATGTCATTCAAGCAGTAATTCTTTCTCACCTTTAGTGAAACTCTACCAGTGAGTAGTCTTGAAACAGCACATTAAAGATGTATAAGTTGGCAACTTTGTAAAGCTTCATTATTTGAAGATAAAGTTTGCCTAATTGATGTCTTCATTAAATAGGTATCTGATGCAATTATTACTAGGATCAGGTATCGAAAAAAAATTTTTTTGCATATTTATTTATGACCATACTTATTTCCAATAATTTTATATGAGTTGGCATAGTCAGAGATGATAGTGGGCTCTCCCACCACTCTGCTTATTTGGACCACAGGGCCATTCAGTCATACTTGTACTGCTTTCGCTGATGTCAACTGACATCAGCTGAGTTGTAAGACGATATACAAACTACCGCATAAAAAGCATGTGGCAGTACACCGTTGCATGTGGTCATCCAAAAGATGCACACTGTCTTTAAATTTCTTTTTAAAAGATTATTATAAAAATTTTTTTGAATACTTTTAAAAACATCATCAAGAATTTGAAGACCTTTAATAATATCTCCATAGACTTTCATTTGAGAAATACTGCTATAGAGTACGCAAGTTTCCAGAGGGTGGAAAAAAAAAGAAACTTTGGGCTCTAAATCCAAATTTCAATCTATTTAAATAAATGTGTAAATAGTTTCTCAATTCTAGATGCACTATTAACATATGGCATTACAGTGGTATTTCAGTCTGATATCCAGGACCTGATATGACATATGTGTTATAAAGAATTTTAGATATGTCTCAGGTTTTAGGAGACGAACCTGCCCCTTGCTCTGCTGAGGCTATGAGCAGCTTGATCTACTGAGCTGGGCTGAAAGACTGACCATGAAGCCCCGCTTTGGTGTCTTCTGTATCCAGTTCTGGCTATGGGCAGTGTTTGAGGTCATCATGTTTAATTTATTTTACTTTTAGAATTATGTTCAAATTTTCATGCATTACTGGTTATATTTAATTTCTAAATATTAGAAGTGATTCATTTACTAACCAAATAATAAATTTCACTCTAGTCTCATCAGTTTTCTTCCCTACTCTCTGTATTTCCAATATCGCAACATCTACCATTTCTCTATGTATTGCATTACAGTGCACGCTTTCTTCTACGACTTTTAATACTCATTGTATCCTCTAATTGACCAGAGGGTAGGACGTAATCAGTGCTTGAAAATTCAGAGTAAACCTGTATCTTTCATGATGCCAGGAACTCTGCTTTATTCCTTTTATTTACTTTTTCCTAATTCATTTTTAGCTAATTTATATCTGGCAGGATTTCGATCAGGGGCATAACATGTTTACATTTGATAAGGGGCTGATTGTAAGCTTCACCCACCACCTGCCATAGTGCTTGGCACATAGTAGGTATTCATTGTAGGTCAATGCAGTAATAAATGAAGAATGAATGAATGAATTTGGTGTAGTAGTAGTGGTGATGGTGTAGCCGTGTTAGATTTTTAGCAGAGGCACATTTTGGATTGTTTTCCATTTGAAGCTGGTGGAGACATTGTCTTACTGATTTTCATATTGCCTGAGCTTTTAGTTATTTTGGGAGATGCAGGAATCTTTTGGAAAATTTGTTGATTCCTCTGGCTAATGCATTTAGGGGGAGCATGATCTTTGGATAACCAAATGGATGGATTGTCTTTCACATTACAAGAAATAGTTGTTATAGATCACACATCAAATTGCACATAGAATTTCTCCTTTGTTTTGCTTTTTAGTTTTAGTTTGAGTTCACCTGTCATGCTGAAACCTCAGATGTAACCTCCTTCCCCCTGCACTGCTGACAACGCATTTCCCTATGCTGTGCTGGGGTTGGAATAACCCAGTTATGATTATATTAGTACTGTTCTGTTTCAGGCCTTTACTATCTGCTTCCCTGATCCCAGCATCAAAATAGGCGAGAAAATACTAAAAAGCACCCATAGAAAATGGCTTTATTTTTAACATTGCACACATAGTTTATTACATGTGACCCAGGCAATAAAAGTATGCATTCCTCATTAGTCAGTTCATCTATTGGGTCAGCACATTTCCTTTTATAATGTAGTTGTGTAATTTGTAGCTGCACAGTAGCCAGATGCATTTGATTAATCAAGTTTGCTTCATATTGACTAAAGGAGTAAATATATTCCTGTACAAAAATATTTAAAAAGTTTATGTAAAAAGAAAATTTAAATCACCTGTAATCCTACCACTTAGAAATAACTGCATTTTAACAGAAGCTACCTTTAACTTTTTTTTAATGTCTTGGCTTTTTTCACAAGAACTTCGAAATGCTTATTTATTAGCCACATAATACATTTTATTTCTAGAAAAATTAGAAGATATAGATCAAATAAAAAGAATAATACCCATTATAATACCATTTAGAGATACTTGATATTAAGATTTTGGTGTATATTCTTTCAGACTTTTAATTGCATAATAAATTATGCAAATTTACAAGTAAGTATGTAATCTTTTTAATTCTGTTTTTCACTTGTTTATTGCTTGTATATAGACATACAATTGTTGTGGGTTTTTTTGTATAGTATTTACTTTGTGTCCTGTGACATTGTTAAACTACTGTGTTTCCCCAAAAATCAGACCTAGAGGGACAATCAGGTCTAATGGGTCTTTTGGAGCAAAAATTAATATAAAACCTGGTCTTATATAAGACCTGGTCTTTTTATTTTGATTTTTTTAATTTCATGTGTACAAAACACTGTAATAGTTAGATATTTATCATTTATATCCCTCACAAGGTGCTACCTCTCTCCCCCAAACTACTACCCCTCTGACATCACATACAGCCGTTACATTTCCACTGTCTCTACTCCTTATGCTGTAAATATATAATTTTTAATAAAACTGGAAGCACACCATACATACTGAGGTATAATCTTTTTTTGTGAATATCTTTCCATGTCAATAAATATACCTATATCCCCATGATCATTACTAATGGCTATGTGACGTTTCATTGCATTGATGTATAAAATAAATAAATTTATTCAACAAAGCTTATGATGAAAATTAAGGTCATTTAAAAAATTCTTTTATAATCGTTTATTATGAGGTTTGTATCGCACATAAATTTTACATTTTTATGAGTCCAGTCTGTCAGTCTTGTTATGCTTTCTGCCTTTGGGATCATGCTTAGGAATTCTTTCCCAGTATGAATATTTTTATTATTCAGCTCTGTTTTCTTCTGGTGCTTTGATGGTTTCTGTTTTAACACTGTAAACAGAAACCAATACAGAATTTATCTTATACATTATGAAACAGGAATCTGACTTAATTTTTTTCTAAAACCCATGGTTATTCATCCGTCCACTATTTTCAAATGCTAGTTTTATCATAAACAATAAGCCATATAAATAATTGGATCTGTTCCTAGGCTTTTAAATTTTGTTTCATTAATCTGTTCTATTCTTGTGCAAGATCCAGACTGTTCTAATTATTGAGTATATATAACATGCTTCATATGATGTCTGGTTGAGCAAACCCTCTTCTCAAAGTTTTTTTGGCTAGTCTAAGACTTGGTCATTTTCCAGATAAATTAGAGAATAATTTGTTAAACTGAAAAAAAATTTTGCAACTTGAATTTTTTTATTGGAATTATGTTAAATGTAAGGATTAGTTTGGGGAGATTGACATATTTATAATATATTTCCATTAAATATGAAATATGGTGATTATAGTTAACGATACTGTATTGTATACTTGAAAGTTGCTAAGAGAGTAGATCTTAAATGTTCTTACCACAACAAAAATGGTAAGTATGTGAGATGATGGATGTGTTAACTAACCTTAGTGGTAATCAATTCACAATATATACATATATTAAATCACCATGTTGTACACCTTAAACTTACACAATGTTACATGTCAATTTCTCAATAAATCTGGAAAAAAATAATATAAAATATATCTATTCATTTTTTTCTTACCTGTTTTTAAAGTTTTAGTCATATAAGCTATCACACATTCTTATTAAGTTTTTTTCAAAATATTTTATCCTTTGTTGCTGTTGTGAATGGGAACTTTTTATTACATTTCTGATTATTGCTAATGCAAATATATGCGAATTTGATTATATTTGTTTTGTATACTAATTTTTAATCATGTTTCTAATAGATTTTTATTTTATTTGCCATAGAGACAATCATTCCTTTCCATTACTTAGATCTCATTTCCCGTTCTTAACCCATTGTATAGGTTCAAAGCTAGTCTAGAAAAGTGTTGAAATTTCATTGTGATGATAAAAGGGCTTCCTTTGCCTTATCCCTGGTATTCAAAGAGAAAGACTAGGTCGTCACTGTTCAATACAACTTTCTGCAATTATGGGAGTATTCTTCCATTATTCAATCCATGTGGCCATTGAGCATTTGAAATGTGGCTGATGAGATTGAAAACTGAATTTTAATTTAATTTTATTTTAATTAAATTTAAGCAGCCATCAGGTTAGAGGTTAGAGGTTTGATGGTTATATATATTGTACAGCACAGCTCTAGGTTTTCATTGTTAATTATGTCACATAGTATTTATTTCAGATGGCTCTTTAACATGTTAAAGCCAATTTAGAAAAATGATGGATAAAAGTGAGATTATCATGTAAGTAATTGTCATACATATGCCTTCAGCAGGATGTGAACGAGAGTAGAAAACAGAATGATAACTGGAGTGAGATGAGGGTTGAAGGAAAGCTTGCTTTCATCTGTTTTGTTATTAAAACTCAGTATGGTCTCAAATCCAGCCCTTTATTTATCTTCCCAAATATGTACGTTCTCTGATGCTCCTTATTTCTGTTAATATAATCACTATTATTCTGGCCCCAAACTTTACTACTTGTTTTCGTTTTCTCTCTTCATTCCCCTAATACTCAAATGCTCCTTCTCCCACCCGCCATTTTCACAAGCCTACATTTTACCCATTCTTCAGTGTCTTTCAAAAGTATACCTTCTGTGTGAAAGAACTTTTTTTGATTTCTTCAGTTAGAATCAGTTTTGTCTTAATTAACACTAGTATTTAACTTGTGTTTTCTTTTTATAGTGCTTAGTCCTGTACATTGTCTTACCGTTATCTGTGAACATATCTATCAGATACATATCTATATCTATTGTACAGATAGGTTTTATAATAGATATTATAAATATATAATAGATATACTACTTATTTTAAGTTCTTTGAGGAAATAATTCTTGACTGATTTGCCTTTCTATCCTGTTTGGGTCCCTCTGCTGATGTGCTGCATATACGAGATATACATGCACTCGGTAAATATTTGTTAAATGAACTATAATCCAACTTGTATTAATCATTTATGTTTTGTATTTTGCTTTAATTGATAACATTTGGAGCAGAGCACATATATATTTATTTTTGTATTTTCTGCATACTAGCACAATGCTAAGCATTAAATAATTGTTTGGTAATTTGAAATTTTATATTCATAAAAATAGTGTTAAGACATATCACTTAGGATTGCCATTTTTCTGTATGTAATGGAAACCCAATTAAAGTAGCTTAATCAAACAGGAGTTACTTTTCTCAAAAAACAAGAAGTCTAGAGGCAGAGGTGTCATGATATCATCATGTCCCAGGTCCCTTAACATGTGACTTTTGTCCTTGTGATCATATGATGTTCTTCCACCTCCAACCATTATATTTATCTTTCTGTTCCTTTCTATCAGGAAGACAGTAGCTTTTTTGGAGGTCTCTACAAATAGACTTCTGCTCTTATCTCTTTAGTCAGAAAACTAGGGTCACATGGGCATTTCTGTTTGCCAGGGAATTTTGGAAGGTGAATACTTTTAACTGGGTACATTGCCATCTAAGTAAAATTCGGATTCTGTTCATAAGGAAAAAAAGGAGAGTGAAACTTGGTTGGGCAACCCTGGAGTATATATCTTGGATATGAAATTTGTACATAAAGCCATTAAAAGGGGGATGATAAGATACATGTGAAAAGTTCAATAGTTAAGACAACTATGTGATAAATTCCATATACACAGTCAGACAATACATGCTTTCAAAGATTAGAGGTAGAAGAGCTCCCTGGAAGATGGAATGAAATTGGAAATCTTCAACGTAAGAAGTGGGACTTTAAGCAGAGCCTTAAAAGATGGGTCAAATATTTTACAGAGGCACTGGATGCCTGTTTTGCAAGTGAGGAACAACAGGCTTAAGATAGGTTTTTAAATCACTAGACCAGATTAGCAAGAGTAATGTACTCATAGGAAAACAGAAAGTAAGCTGGGACAACACAATGGAGAGTTTTAAATGCCACTGCGTGGGTTTGGATTTTATACTTGTTCAGATCAGCAGATCTATTGAAAATGTCTGAGAAGAGGCCTAATATGAGGGAGTAGAATAGAAATGATAATATGTTTGAGTTTAAAAGATAATATATTAATTCACAGATTAGTTCATTAGAATTAATATCTAATGCAGTACCTCCTACCCAGTAGTTAAGATAGTTCATAACACTTTTACCAAAACACTTGGTCCTAAAGGGTCTCCAATACCTAAAACATATTTGATATTGTTATAATTGAAGCCCTGAGTTAAGAAAAATGGAGCTCTAGAAATCAAATTTTGTTAAACTTATTTTTTTATATTGCCAAGGATTTCTTTGTTTCTGTTATCCCCACATAGATTTTAAATATTATGTCAGCATATTTTATCATATTAATACTCAAGTGTAATCTTTCTTAATTAAAATCATTTCTCTAAGCTTGCACTGAATAATTTATAAAATGATTGAAAACAGACTGGTGCTCTTTTGACTAACTGTACTTTTGTTGTCTGTTATTTTCTCAACCTAGAATTTAAAATTTGTTGAAAATGCTTAAACTTCAAAGCATTTATATTGGTCTAATGTTTTATTTTCCTTTTAAAATCAATCTTAATACATTTTCCAAAGTTTCTTTTAAATATGTGAGGTATGGTAGAGCTTTCCCCAGATACACTTATGGAGTGTTTTAAATGACATTTATTCAACAGTAAATCTCACAAAACAGCGAATATTTGTTATCTTCTATTTTAATAATGATAGCAATTATTTGTGATGGTTTGACATAGCAGTTTGAGTAAAGAGACAGTCTAATTCAATTGGAACACATAAAACATGCTTGAAATTATTTCCTATATAATTATAAATGAATATCTGAAGACTGAGTTACCTCATTTATTTACTAATTGGAATATCAGAATTTTCATCTCCATTAGAGCCTCATCTCTCCAGAACCTCCTCCTTTTAATGGCATGAGATCTTCCCTTTCAGAGTCTCATTAATGTGAATTTAACCCTATGTAAAAATAACTGATATATAATGTAATTACATCTAACTAGTTACAATTGTAGTATTCATTGTTGGATAGTTTTTGATTATTGTTCAGCCCCCACCCCACTGATGTTGAGTTTGACCCTGAGACTGCTTTGGTCAATGGGATGTTAGTGGATGTGACATAAAGCCTTAAATAGACTTGCACGGTTTGCCTTTGGTTTTGCACTCTGGTAATTTGCCATGAGAAGAACTTTCCCTGGGCAGCTGCTGCCCCTTCAGCTTGAGCCCCAGAATGAATACAGGTAGAATGTACCTGAGCCCAAGCTGTAGCCTGTAGCCTGAAGCAGAGCCACCCAGCCAAACCCTGCCTAGACCAGTCAAACTCCAGTTAACATACAGACCCATGAGCATAAGAATAAATGTTTAAGCCCCTGAGTTTGGAATTCTTTGTTCTATAAGATTATTGTGTCAATAGCTGGCTAATACAGTCTAAAATATAGGTCTCTATATTTTCACTAAGAAAAAGCATAATTATACATTGCTATACTATCAACTCTCTGCTTTATTGGATGAAAATAGCACAATACACTAATTAATTGAGAGTTTCTTTTGGCTAGTGGGCATTGCCAGTTTTATTGAGTAAAATGCCTGAAATGAAGTTTGAAGAATAAGTTGTTGAAGTGCTTGTTTTTCTTTCTTTTGTTTTAAATAAACCTAGTTGGTACATTAAGTAATCGCAATATGGAATGACACAGGCACATTTGAGGGCCTGGCTACACATGTGCTTGGCATCACATCACATCTTCTCATGGCAAACCTTTTACTTCACACATATTTATTGAACAGGTACAATATATCAGGTAAGCAAGGTGTGTATTATCCCATTTGTGTTGAAAGAAGAAATCGAGGCTCCGAAAAGTTAACTATTTCAAGTCTCACAACTAGGAAAGGGCAGAGCTAGGATTAGACTTGGGGTTCCTTCTGATTTTGAATGTCATACTATTGTTGTCATTGTGTTTTTCATGTTTGGAAGGGTGGCAGAAGTAGGAGAAAAGATAGAATTTATCATCTGATTTACCTAATCTTTGTGTTGGTGTGTTATCCCTAATTATTTGCCACATAACCCAGATGTCATCTGGAATTGCCTCAGCGTTCAGAAATCTGTGTGTAGTTAGTTAGCTTAGACCTTAATGGTTTTACAGCCCATGGAAGTGTGAAGCTCTCCCCACAATTTCTAATTCTCAGGCCATACACTTTTGTGGTCCCCCTCCTGTGCCCCTGGAGGCCACCTTGATTTGCCATGTCAGTCTGGGTGTAAAGCTCCAACCTTTCTGGTTTCTGCAGCATTTTATGAGTTTTTGTAAGGATTCCCTTGCAAAACATAAGGGCTTCTCTATTTTTTCTCTCTGTCTTGCAATGCACCCACATTTTTCGGTTTTGCAGAATAGCTTTCCCCTTCCTTTGAAGCATCAATGGCCTAGGCAACCCAACTTGGGGAGTCAGATCTCAACCCCCAAGCTGGAGTATCAGTGTGTGCCTTCCTGTCTTTCTCATTGAAAGTAAAATAATCAGAATCTCTTGGGAAAACAGCAAGAGTCAGAATTAGCACCATTAGTCTGACAGCCCCTATTTAGTTCAACTTTAATTTTTTAAATTGAATTTCATTGAATTTTTAACATCAACAATTTTGTTCAACTAACCTTAAATGGTGAGAACTGGAAACATCTAATAATATAAGAGCTACTCTTTTCTTCTTAGATTAGAAATAAAATACTTTACATAACTAAGAAAAAGCCTATCTTTAGAATTTTACTTACTTCCTACCTCTTTCCAAAAATGTAATTTACAAAAATTGCAGAATAAATTTGGGTGTAAGCTTTTTCTGGGCTTTTTCCAGACCACTTTTCCTATTACTAGCTATGCAGAGCGAATTTCGGGAGTTTGAGAGCTTGGTTTGTTTATGAGCCTAGAATTTAGATGCTGGTATAAATTTAAATAGTCTGAAGTGCTTGCTTCTACAACACCATTGCAAATGATTGCAGAACTGCTTTCTGCTTTTGGTTAAGCCCAGGATACTGACTTGTCTTGCATGCTTTGCCACTAAAATTGTAATTCCTGTCAGAATTATTTTTAATGGGAGAAAGCTGAAAACCAGTTGACCAGAAGAACTTCAGTTCTCACTCATTTCTAATATAATTTTAATTGGTTCATCTTTAGGAAGCAATTTTCCTAGTAATTTGGCAGACATTAGTTCTTTTAAATAAAACCTTGCCAAAACTCTGCCTTAATGGTTTTTTGAGGAGCTCATGTTTTCTTACAGTTCATGATTATAGTAGTACTGTTTTTTTATTTAACAAACATTATTTTCTTTATTAAACAAAGCATTGCATTGGGGTGTGTTTCAAACATGTGAGCAAATAATAAAAGAGAGTGAGTGAAAGACAAACCAGATCCTGAAAGTGAGATGCATTTGGGAGTGGAATGTTTCAAGATTCCACATTGGAACTTTGGTATTAAGATTCTGTTACTATTAGTCTGGTCTTAATACTAAGACTGCAACAGGAGCCTTTTATCTTTCGTGTGACCTTGACCAAATTCTTTAACCTTCCTGAACCTCTCATTCTTTATGTGTGAAATGAGGATTACATCTGCCTTACCCACCTCCAAAGGTTGTTGTGAGGGTCAGATAAAAAACAATATCTGTGAAAGTACTTTGTATTGTATAGTACCTAGAGACATTAGTGATTATCTTCGTGGGGCAAAAGAGTAAGCAGGATGGAGGTGGAGAAGCCAGTTTACTCTTTAATTCATTCCTGCACTGTGGTTGAAATGAATAGTCCTCCAATCCTAAGTGGTTGAAAGATGACCAGGGAAGGGACTACCAGCCTGGGGGCACAGCAGTGTCAACTCCAATCATTTAAGGTATATTTGAGTGTCTGCAGTGTGCTGGGCACCTTGTTAGTTACTGGGGATACACGCAATGACAAGACGGGGTGCTTTCCCTCCAGCAGTCCCCAGTCCAGCTGTGGACAACACAGCTGTGATCTCTAGCAGGAGTGAGCTGGGAGGAGGGCTGGGCGGAGGGACTGGAGTAGAAAAGAAGCTGGTTATTGTGACTGGGTCTTGCATATTTTTTCCAAGATTAAATAGGATGATTTAAAAAGAACCCGTCATATTTTTGACCATTGAAATCACAGAGAAAAGAAAAATATTAAGGGTATTTTAAAAGGTTGGTTACAAACAAACAACTGTAATGACACTTTTTTTTTTCTTTTAATAGATGAGGCATGACAGGACTAGCATCTTCTTTACAGTTGTGTCATGTTTCAGGTTTCTTACATGTTCTTTTTAGGTTCCTGGGACACTGTTATCCCAATGAGGTTCTACTCTGTTGCTTGTTTGTGTTTTTGTTGTGGGACACCAAATCGTTGGGCATCATTTTAAACTTCGTCTTTGTATTCAAAAGTTAAATTTCTAGTAATCTTTATCTTTGATAGTTTTTAAAGGAATTAAGTGAATATTATTTCATACTAATGAGGACCCAGTAACAAAGATTACCCCCAATTAGTGATAATCATTTTTGGCTCTGGAATGCCGTAAGGATTTCTTTTCTATTTCTTTCTTTCTTAGACAAATAATAAAAAAAGCATTCCTTTTCTGAATATACAACAAGAAGGGGAGACATTCTAGAAGATGCCAAGAAGTGCAAGGAAGCTAATCTAGGATTAAAAAGTCTCTGCAGAAAATACAAGGGATGGGGGATAATCTGGTGTTGAATTAAATTCTCTACTGTATTAACTAATGTTTTACTCCAATAGAGTTGCTATTTTGGTGCCTATTTTAACTTAAATATTTAGACAAAATATGGGAAAGCTTGTGAGGAAATGAAGTCTTGTCTAAACATGCTGGTCTTAATTGTTTATGTTTACTGCACAAATCCCAGAGTGGCACCAGTGTACTCACTGTTACGTACATTTACATGATGTACCGGATGCTTTGGGGGATGGTAGCCAACCCCACATTCAAAATTCAAAACAAAAAATATTTAAATACCCAAGTGAGTAAAAAGGATTCTTCTGGATTAGTCTGAACCCCTTTTAAAGATGTTGAGCATCTAGAATTTTTGTGGGCATTTGTGAGGCCGCACTTTTCTCTGACAGACAATTCGCTGTGATTACTTTGCAGTAAGAAAGAGCAAAGTAAGGAAGGACAAAGAATTTACAGTACAGAACTTTCAATAATGTGTTGATGTCAGGAAGAGAGTGGAGCCATTTCTGATAAGAAAGAAGTGTTCATTTTGAACAGCTGTGAATGTACTTTCTGTGATCTACTCCTGAAAAGTAACAGCAGGGTAATTCATAGGCTGTGGGTCACAAGATGAGTTTGAGTAATCAATCCCTAAATGAAACCAAAGAGAGGAAAAGTAAATACTGGAAGAGGTGACAGAGTTCAGCCCCAGGAGTGGGACACAGAGTCTTGTACAATTTGATTTTCTTGCCCCAGGTTTAGATTTGGCAGTAGCTGCTCCCCTCCTGTAAGCCCTCACCTCTCCCTTACAGTGAATCTACACTTATCAGTAACTATGAAAGCACAGTATAAAAATTATTCCTAAATTAGAGTTTCGGAAATGACATTGAAAATTAAATAGCATTCCTCTACCCAAGCTAACTTTTGGTAGCACATTCATTTTGATGCTTAAAGAAATGTGATGAAATTTTTCTGAGCCTATTTAGAATTTTTATCAGTATGTTTGGATGGAATAATAAAAAGCTGCCCGAGTCTATGGGATTGGGTAAAGAGCTTGTTGTTTTGGTGAAGGTACATATTTTCTGAAGATCTGCCTGCAAGCCATTAGATACAAATGTTGAATGTGAGTTGAATTTGGAAGTTGACTGCTTCGGGTTCCAAACTGGAACATTAGTGTTAGGATATATTCAGTCTTAAATCCAGCCTCAATACTTGTGTGTGTTTAGAGTATCTTTTTTCAAATAATGAGTAGCAAATTTTTCTTTTTCCAAAGACAGTTTAGCTAAGTATTAGGTGTTTAGGGATTGGGGTTCTTGTTTAACTTTACTTTGTAATAGTTTGGAGTAAATCACCCTTTTTCTATCTCTCACCTCTTTTACTTATAAAATGTGCACACTAATTCTGACACCCCTGCCTCTGAAGGTGTCACACATGTTATATACTCTTCGTGAGAAAGCGTAAAATATCAGAAATAAGTGGTGATATTTTAAGACTTTATCATCCCAAAGTATTGTTATGTGTATGGATAATGGGACCAACATTGCATAGAATAAGAGCAAAATCATGTAAATGAATGCTGTATAATTTTATCTTTATTCTTATTCATATTTAATAAATATTCATATTTATTCATATTCCATAAATAAAATAAAAATTCCATAAATATTTGAAACTATGAAAAGGGAACCAAAGGTCCATACATGTCTATTTTCAGATTCCACCTCTCAGGTTACAGCTTAAAATTTTCAGGGTTGAGGATCTAAGTGGCTTTGTAGGAATGAACCAGGGCGGTACTCAAAATTACCACCATTTTGACTTGATTTTGCAAAACTTTCAAATCATCTGCTCAGAGAACTAAACCCCAGCTGCTCATAAAGATAAGCCATGATGACAGACTGGCTATAAAAGTAGCATCTCACAGACGTAGAGAAATATGAACAGGTTCAGGTTGGTTGAACAATAGCCTGCCCGTTCCTCTTTGAAAGGAAAGGAAGACAGATGCAAGTAATGAATTTCAGTCCTTTATTACTTTCTTTCGGGAAAGTGATCGCATTTACTATAAATTAGGGAGGAAGACTTTTCGTACAAGTATGGAAGCAAATCAGAAATGCATGGACACGCAGTATGGGGAATATAATCAGTAATGTTATAAAGATTATGTAGGGTTTCAGATGGGCACTGGACTTATCAGGGGGATCACGACATAGACTGTGTAGATAAGATAGATGCCTGACCACTGCGCTGTACACCTGAAGCTGATGTAGAATAATATTTAATGTCAACTATAATTAAATATATAGTCACGGGATATAAAGTACAGCATAAGGAATATAGTTAATGGTACTGTAACAGCTATATACGATGTCAGAGGGGTAGTAGACTGGGAGGGGGTTATCACTTTGTGAGGGGTGTAAATATCTAATCATTGTGTTGTTTTATACACTTGAAACTAATAAAACAAAAAGAAAAAAAAAAAGCGTGGACATGGCATCAGCCAGATCTTCAGCATTAAGCAAGGTCTAAAGATAGTAATGCAGCCTATTATTCTATAGATGGGTAGATAGGAATCATAACAATAGCAAGAATTAACATTTACGGAGTGTTCATTATTTACTAGACATAGTATTATGTGTTACCTGTAGATTATTTGTAAGGCAGGTGCTGGCTTTCTCTATTTTGGAGATGAAGAAATCAAGGAATACAGAGATTAAGAACCTTACTTAAGGTCATACACAGCTGTGCTACCTTTCAGACCCAGGGAATCTGAATGCAGAAACCACACTCTTAGCCAGTATTTCATACCTCCTCCCATGAATTTGAAAAGTAGATTCATAGTTTACTTGATGTTAATGGGGGAGGGGATGGTAAGGACTTGTGGAATGTGGTGCTAACAGAGGCCAAGTTCTAAATTATTTAGGACGTTGCCCAAACAGCAAGGTAATTCTTAAAAAAGAAAAAAAGTATCCAACAGGAATTGGGTATTGGGTATTGTTGGAATCTGCCATTAAGTATTAGGGACCCATGGCAAGGAAATTGAGACAGTAAGAAACCCAACCACTGGAAATGTATACAAGGCAAGGAACCCAATCACAGTGGACTAGAATAAAATCAGAGGAACAATAATTCAGGGCAGAGGCAGGAAGATCTTGGCAAAGGATTTCTTACGTTATGTCCCCCGCTGAGGGCTGGTGTTGGCCCCAGAGTCAGTTGCATAGCTGTAAGTCAGGGTTAATTTAATAGATTCGGCTCAGAGAGAAAGAGAAGCAAGGGCACTGAGCCAGGTAGGCCATTACAAATTAACCCAACTGGGTTACAGTTCCAGTCAGGAGGCTAATTTTACTATTTTTACTAACATTATTTTTCCACCATGGCAGCCCCTGCTTCTATGGGAGATGGCATCATGTAACAGTGACATTAGATATCCAAAGACTGTGGAATAGGGAGATGAATTTTCATACCATAATTACAAAACTCAATAGCATCTTTTCACATATATCGTGTGGCCTAATATAAGTTGTTATTTTATTTAAAAAAACAACATAGTATGTTATATAATGTATTGATTATGGAGTGCACTAAGCCTTTTGGAATGTTATTAAGGAAGAATAATTAGATATGAAATTGTTTAATTATTCATATCACTTGTTCTGTGTTATAATAGCTTTTAGAGAATATGTATGATTTGGGGAGCTCTTGATTCGTATCCTTAAAAGATAAAACATTCAAGGTAGCAGTACTTAGAATCATTTAAATAGTTTTCATTTGCTAGTCCCACCCTCTCTTCATACAGTGTTTATCCAGTTGCCTCCATTATTTTATCTTATAGCTTTAAAGACTATACAATTATCTCTTCTTTCTAAAGCTCATGATTTCCTAAATCTAGTTGTAAGTGCTGTTAAAAATCTCCCCAAAATGTTTTTAAGAACCCAGATTACTTTCATTCATGCTAGGAAGCTGTTTTCTAGATGACTGACATAATATAGGGTGGTTTCTATCCCAAAATATTTCTCTTGCTTAATCTGTGCATTTGTCATGTTCTGTCCAGTAAATAGCTTTGTTACTATGAAATGGGTCTGAGATAGAAAAATGCTAACATATAAAAGCACCCAGGACATGCAATTAGTTTCTGTTACGTAAATTCTCTAAATGGAGATAATTTGTGCTCATCTTTGAGTCTCATCTCACTTTAGCAAGTCAACCTGAGATGGAGAATGAGCACAGGTTTGAGGGTGGGATCTGTGAAGGTATCACCATTTAGATGCTGCTCTGTTCACCGCTCTAAATTTTTTTCCTGATGTGTCAGTTGGGAATAATACCTATCTTGCAGGGTCCTTACGAAAACCACAAATGTATATAAAGTTGCAAATGTAGGTTTTCAGTAAAAGCTAATTGTTACCACTCATTGGCACCTGAATTTTAAGACTAGCCACTGAAGAGAATTATATCATTTCAAATTATAAGAAAATGCTTTTGATATAAAAGGCTGTTTCCTGCCTCCCTGGGCACTCACATAGCTTGATGCACCATTAGCTGTTGCTATCTGCAGTTGATGATATTATAGCTGCTCTGCCTCCGGCTCTGTGCTAAAAGTGATTTACATACATTATTTCATTTAATTATAACAGCAATCCTTTCAGGAAATTTTGGGTTTCTGACTTCCTACCACAACTTTGAACTATGTGTATTTTCTTTTAGAATATGTATTCTTGACTTTTGTCTGCCTTAATCTATCCACTGTTTGCACTAATTATGATACTTTATGCAGCCAAACTATATTAGTTAGGAGGCTTTGGGATGCAGATATCAGATAATCAGAACCAATATGGCTCAAAAAATAAAGGGAACATTTTTTTGTTTGTTTGTTTTTTCCACTCCTGAATAACTTCACTAGGCTCTACTTCTCTGTGATTGTTTTCTTCCATGGGTCCCTTCATTGATTAGAAATGGTTGTAGCAGTTCCCGACATGACATCTTTATCTACACTCCCCATAGGAATGGAGAGCTATTCTCCCAGACGTAGCACTTACCAAATAAGATGCATTATTTTCCAGTGAATTAATAAATATGTACACTCGAGTGTTTTTCATAGTGTGAAATTACTGTGATCACACATACAATTTTATTAAATGAGTTTTGCAAAATATTGTGAATGTTTACAAGTACAAAGGCTACATTGCCCGGAACCTGGGTACTGCCTGGTCTATTTTATTTGTGGTTTGAATGGATATCTATTGTGTAGCTACTTAGGGACTCACATGAATACATCAATTTTATGGGCAAAAAGCCTAACTCTGATCTTCTAAATGTCCTTAGTAAATTTCTTTCCCTAAATAAATCATAAATCTACTCGTAATGCGTAGACCTTCACACAACATGCAGTCATTACAGCTACTGCAAGAATCTGTAGTGTAAGTCAAAGCTATTTGGCTGCAGAGACTTGCCTTCCCTTATGGTAAGGTTTGTGCGTCTTGGGTACCACGGTATTTGGCCTGAGGTTGGCATGCCTTTCTGATGTTCATGGACTATGCTGCTTTTCCAGGAATAACTCAAAGGGATGCTGCCTGAAAGTAAAGATGCCCCACTGTAACAGTTCACTGCCTATACAGAACAAGAATGGCCTCTGTCTTGTTCTTTTAGCCAGCTTAAAAACAGAAATAGAACTGATAAAGTCATCACCTCAGAGCCTCCCCCTATTGCCCGTGGACTGTCCGGTCTAGAATGAAGGTGACAACGGAAATAAATGCTTCCTAGAAAGGTTAAGGAGGACAGCATCGAGCAGCCCACTGCTCCTCCCATTCCTCAGCCCTGAAATAGGATTGTTAGCATCTGGTATGAACTGGAGAGATGTTTGAGGTCGTGCTGTATGTCCCTCTTAGCTCACTGAGCTCATAATGACAGAAACTGCAAGGGGTTGTCTAAGCTACCAAAGCTATAAGGGCACAGTGTTATCGCAGCTGAACTAAAATTTAATATGATTCTTTCTCTACTACCCATGGTGACCTAAAAAGGGGATGGCAGACAGACTAAATAGAGGGGCTCCGTCATGGCTCACCAAAGAGCCAAACATGCTGTTTTCATGGTGGAATAGGGAAGAAGTCACTGGTAAATATTTCTAAATGTCATATATTTACATACAAACTTACTCATTTCTTTGTTTTTAGAACTCATCTCTTGTGAGAACAAAGTACTTTATAAATAATGCCTAAATTTAAAGGATTTATAATAAAAATTGTACATATACTCACCAATTAAAAATGCAGAGTGTTCCCTAGAAGGAGGTGTGACTCCAGTGGTCCACTGGCTGAGAGTTCCATCCTTAGAGATGCAAATTTAAAGCTAAAGGTGTGTTCCTCCCTATGTGACCAAGTGGATGGCTGAGAGGGGTCTGGGGTAACTGTAAGGAAGGTGGGTAGGACGAATGGGTCCACAGGGGTGGCCGGGGAGCGGGAAGGGAACGTCATTATGATCTCAGTGTTGCATTTAGAAACCAAATTTTGGATGAGGATTAAAGTCACAGTCTCTTAACTAAGGAGTGAATGGTAAATAAACTAGATATCAATTCATTAATTTAGAGTGGAAAATGCACCACCATTCAGGAATCAGGCTGCGTGTGTACTGAAACCTTGGCAAGCAGAGAATCAGAAAAGAAAATTGCCCTTTTCCATCAAATTTTTGTGGCCTGGAGAACTCATTCTTCTTTTTCTGACTAATAACTTGAAAAGGTTGTCTCTGACCAGAAATCTATCACACCTAAAGACATCAATAACTTTTTCTCCAAGTTTTCATTTTCCCATTTTGATTGGCCCTCAGAACTTTGTCATTGCAGCATCTCCTGCCTCTTTATACCCATGACAAAATTCCCAAGACTGAGGCTTATATTACAAAGGGTGCAATTTGGAAGAGCAGCTCTCTGATGAGATGAGCAGCCCTGCAGCAGATGAGGTGAGGACCACAGTGATGGAGGAATCAGAAAATCTGGGGGCTAGACCTAGGGCTTCTATTACCTGGCAGTCTGACCTTGAGTATGTTTTTCTGGTTTCAGTGGCTTATACTGCAAAATAAGATCCCTTTCACCTTTGACATGTAACCGAGATTTAGCACTTTATTTTAGTAATTCTAGAAAGAGTTTAGGATGAGGGGATGAATCTCTGTTCTCATCAAGGTTTTTGTACCATTTTATTTTTCTTAGTAACGTCTTCACTCTTGCAGCCTCTGTTTGTGCTCTTTTTCTCTTCATTTGTCTAGCTGGAGCTTGAGTGCCATTGACATGGTCCAAAGAGTATATTCTTTTCACCTTTGGAGCCAGGAGTTCCAGAGTGAAGCACCCCATCCTCTCTCCAAATGCCTGTGAATAACAAGCGAGGAAAAACACTTTTAAAATTAAGTCCATTCAACTATTAGAAATCCAACTAATCTCTAATTTAGGCATAAAATTGCAAACTATAATATATGCCAGCTGAACCTTATCCAAATTTCCATGGAAATAGCAATCTTATAACAAAGTATATTCTTGGACTATTCTAAAATTTCCCGCTGCTTTAAGTGTGATATTGAACCTAAAAAAGAAATCTAACAAATTGTATTTGAAGTATATACTCAGGTGCTCAGGAGGTAGGCTGAACTTGAAAAAATTCACTGGAAAGATTCAAGGTGCAGTAACACTGGGCTTTCCCTCAAACTTCTTTAGTTGAAACCTTTGATACTGTTGTCTTAGTCTGAAGTCAAACAGTGGAAGAGATTGCTAAGAAGTTTTATTTTTCTCTCTCTATGTGGTAGAGTTTTATCTATGTCTGGAGAAGCAGAGGTAGTCATATTCTTTGGAATGATCAAATAAAGTTCTTGTTCAAGAGATCAGCCATATCCCAATAGTACTAGATTTATTCATCAAATTTGTTACTGTGAAGAGTAGGAAAATGTTTCAGATGAACTGATAGTACATGGGAGAAATTAGCTATGTATCTATAACAGGCCTAATAAAAGTGCAGACGTCCTGACTGCATTGCGTGCATGGTGAAGGTAACAGTAGGTTTGCTCTATTCATAGCATTCAAGTTAATCTGTGCAAACCACTACAGAAATGACTCTCACAGTGCAGTCTGCAGCTGTTACAACATGGCATCAAACAAGATGGAAACAACCAGGCTTGTAAATAGAATTAGTAATCCTGACGTGACCGTGACCATTCTGATATCATGAGATAAAGGGCAGGCTTGTCTTACTCATTTTACCCTGGTGGCATGGTGGTTATTGGTTCCCCCATTAAAATAGAACAATAGGATTATAAATGACAAAATTAACATATATTTGGCACTGTAGGTAAAATAATCTGAAGTTAGCATCCTTTTCTGCAAATTCCTGGATCAGTGGTTTGCAGCCCTAAGTATACATCCTTTCTCACCATTCTAAGAATTTACTTGATATGAATTTATATATTCCCAGTTTGACATTTTCTTAGGAATTTTTTATCATGTATATTTAAAACAATTTTTATGTGGTTGTATTTATCAATCTCTTCATTTATACCTCCAGATTTTAAATAGAAAGTACTCCCCACTCCAAGTTAATAAAAAAAATTATTCCTTGTGTTCTTCTAGTATTTTTATGATTTCATTTTTTAAAATTTAAATCTTTGCTCCTTTGGAATTCACCTGGTGTACAACATGAGGCATGAATCCAACTTAATTTTATTAAAAACGTCTCTCCAGTTATCTAAAGACAGTTTTTTGAATTGTCTGTCTTTCCCTCACTGATTTCAGATGCCATGTTTATCATACACCAAATTCTGCATATATTTGGGTCTATTTCTAGACTTCCTGTTCTGTTCCATTTATTCATCTGTCTATTCTGTCATGACGCTTTGATTATTGCTGCTTTATTTTATTTTATAATTAGTATTAGAAATAGTCTCCTCATTTCTATTTTTTTGGAGCCCTTCTTGAAATTCTTGTTTTGTATGTTTTTTTTAATATGTACTTTCGAATTTGCTTGTCTAATTCTCTCCCCCACTCCTTCCTCCAATTTTAGGCTTTGCTATTGTAATTACAATAAATTTCTAACTTAGGAAGAACTGACACCTCGCTGAGGTTGAGACTTCCTACCTAAGAACTTGGTATGCCGTTTTCTTTGTACAAGTCTTTGTATACTTCACGAATGCTTTAAAATTGTATTCCTAAATCTCACATATTTCTAATATTTTTTCTTAGATATTTCATCTTTGACTATTGCTATTGTAAATGGAATCTTCCTACATTTCATCTTCTAACTTGCTGTGTTTGTTCACCTGAAATTAATTGATATATACATTTTCTTGTTTATAGTACATTTTCAGTTGAATAGCTCAGGTTTTCCATAATGATTACAAATTGTGATAGTTTTATTTCCTTCTCTAAATTTTTGTATCTCTAGTTTCTTTCTCTTATGAATTGTATTGTTTAACATCCAATACTCTTAAACCAAGTTGTGGCAAGTGAGAATGCTTCTTTGTTCCTGATTTTAGTGGGAATGTAGCCTACCATTGCCCCAGTAAGCATGACGGTTGCTTTAGGAACAAGGTGTATTTAATCAAGTTAAGAAGGTATCCATCTATTTTTTCTTGTTGAGTTTAACCATATTTCTAAATAATAGTAAAGCTCCAGGGGTATGTTTCTGCAGCCGTCCTAGAATGGTAGGATCAAAGCTCTAAAAGGAAACTTTAGACTTTCTAGTCTACCTCCCTCCCATCAGGAATAAATTCCAGCCACAGGAAGATTGCAGTTCCACCCATAAGGCCCAAAATTATTTTAGAAAACAAGCTGAAAAAAAAAAAAATCACTGTCTCTTAGGTCTCACATCAGTGTTCTTTTGGGTATACAAAACTAACATTGAAAATTTCTTTTACGACTATTTTTCTCTTCCACTGGGTTTTCTCCTTGAGATTTTCCCATTTTTATCCTTCTCTTTCTATCACATTTCTGGGACCTCACATGTGCTGCCTGGCTATGCATTCTTCCCCCAGCTGGCCATTGCTGGGGAGCCAAGTTTATCAAAGATTTCTAGACAGTGACATAATCCCTTTTCCACTCCAAAAGACCTCGACCATTTGGTCTTCCTGGACCAAGTGTGATGTCTTCTGCTCGTTATTTCTGGAATTAGAGCAGTTGGAGGCACTGAGCACCTGAAAATATGCGTCAACTGTGACGGTGCCTGTAGCAAAGCGATGTGAACCAATAGTAGGAGTGTCCTGAGTACCACTGTATCTTATGTTCAATTGTGGGTGGTATTCAGATCGCAAAATAAATTAGGTCATAATATGTTTACAATATTTAAAGGAAAAAATATAAGCAATTACATATTGTTAGTACTGTGCTTCTGATTTTGTACTTACCCTGTGTGCCATAATTTTCATTAATAAACATCAAAATTAGTGTTTTATATGCTAAAAAACTTTGTATGCAAATGGGAAAAAATCTAAGCCATTTAGCAAATTATTTTGAATCATAATTTCCCACTGCACAATAAAAGATCATTTTTCTATCCATATATAGTTAACAGATTTTGGAGTCAGACTTGGGTTTGAATCCTCGCTTTACCACTGCCTGGCTGAGTGACTAGACACAAGTATCATAATTTCAGCGTAGTCTCACTTTCCTCACCTGTAAAATGAGGACAGAAATACCTTGTAGAGCTGTATTAGAGTTACGAGAATATTGCATATAAAGTGCTTCACACAGTGGTAACATGTTTGGCCTTAATAAATCAGAACTATTATTAATATAGCCTATTGTTAAGGGCTATAATAAAGCCTGTTGTTTCACTTAATTTATATGAATTTAGAGATTAAGGAGCAAATATCACAGTTTTGATGCAATTTGAATATATAATTGCACAACAGCTCATTTATCCACATATTCTCTTTTCTGAGAGTTAGAACCAAGGTACTAATAAGGTTTTGGCTGAAGTCTCTGCATTGGCGCTTCTTTCTTAGGAATTATTTGGGCAGCCATGCCAGCTAACACTTGTCTAAAAGCTCACGCCTAAAAATATGTTATTAACTTTTTTATTAGGATTTTATCAGAGAATTATTGTTTATTGATCATCTGATAAGTAGAATAAAAAGGACTACAAAAGACTAATATGATTTATACTCTACACATGTAGAGCTATAAAGGACTTGGGCATCTTTTATTTACACATTCACTAAATAATTTTGGAGTGTCTATTTTGTGCTAGACTTGATCTGGTATAAGATACAATGCTATGCCCTAGAGATGCATAGATGAAAAGATAGAGTCCTCCTTTGAAGAAGCTTACAGCCTCGTATGGTGTCCAGAAAGGAACTTAAAAGCCACCTCTTATAGTAGTATAAGCCTTCCCTGATACCTCCTACCCTCAGGTGAGGGAAGTAGTCCTCCTATGTGGTCCCATAACACCTTAGGCTTCCACCAATTACAGCATTTTTCACACTGTACATTGTCTCCTGTGCTAGATTATAGGCTACTTGAGGACAGGGACGGTGTTATTGGTCACAGAAAAGAGAACTAAAACCTGATTTCAGCTCTTAACCTAAAATTGAGTGCCAAAGACATGTATAAACTACTAACATATGGAAAGAACTTCAATATAGATTTGCATGATATCAATGCTACAAACCATGCTACAGAAGATCGGAAGTTTCACAGGTTGTTTAGAGGAGATGGCATGGGAATTGAGAAGGAATAATAGGATTTCCATAGGTAAGGAGGCGGGGAAGAGAATCCAAGATGAGCGAACATCATGAGTCAAGACAGGACACTCCGTGGGTTGGTTGAGGAATAAACAGCAAGGAGTGCCAGGAGTGGACTCCAGCAGGAATGTTAGGCAGGGGCTTGCTGTAGCTGACCTTGAATGCAATGAGGGTGTTTGGATTTTCTTCTGCAGGCAGTGGTGCGTTGGCAGTGATATTTGTGTAAAAAGAACTTGTACTTTGTGGACAGTGTGAATCATGGGAACAGAAGTATCCGATTCAGGAAGGGGCAGTATGGAAATTTCCGTAACGTAGACAAGAGATGTGGAGGTGAAAATAGATATGGAAGAGAGTAATTCTGGAACAATTGTGCAAATGACATGTCAGACCCTGCTCTCAGGTAAGGATCAGACATTCCAGTTTCAGAGTCTTTATCTCTAAGGTGATGGCAGAAGCTCTGGCAATGGCTAAGATCACCCAGGAAGAGTACAGGGAAAGCAAGCCAGTGGAGGCCACAGAACCTGGTGGGAAGCTTATATTTCAGGGGTAGGTAAATCTTCAAATTTAGAAGTGATGTTTCAAACCCGTTATTAAAAAGATGAAGAAACTGTCTATGGAATTAAGTGGTTTGCCTACAATTTATGGCACAGCCCCCTTAAAACCCAGTGCCCCAATTCGTAACTCACTGCACTATTAGTTTAATGCTCTAGACTCTAGTTTAATGCTAAATTTGAAAATCCCACCTACCACTTTTCCTATCCTCATCTATCTTGGTAGGGCAGACTAAACTTGAATATTGGACCCCTTTACATAAATCAAAATATCCTGTATCTCTTATGCTTCTAGCTACCAATAGCAAAGAGAAAATTTTGCCATTGGAAAATACAGGGCAAGCCATCTATATGGACACCATTTAAAATTATAATGTGCATTTAGAATTGATAGTAGGAATTGTAAAAACCACAGGTAATTAAATGTACCTTATGTTTCAAAGGCAATAAGTTAACCTTATACATTGTTTTTATATCCTTTATGTTAAAAACAAAACACAAAAAAACCATGCATTTTCAACACTGAATTATCCTTATTATCCCCAAATAGCTTGTTATATACGGAAATGGAAATATTCTGCTCAAATAAGCCAAACCTAATGATTTCATTACAGTTTTAGAGAAGATTTTGTTATTAGTATTGCAGTCTTCGATGGCATGTGGCAGAGGTGTGGTTTGAAATTCTGTTTTAAAATCTTAATTATCAAGTAAAATATTTACATATCAATGAGGGAGGCCTGAAAAGAAAAAATATGAAACTTTGATAGACCATATTAAAAAGCAAGTACTATATATCATGGGGCCCATCCTCAGAATATAGCATTATCTTTGCTGAACAACAGAACTAAACAATGTGTGGATATTATAATTTATTTGGCTGGAAGAACTGAGCTTTGAAAGTGAACCCTCACAAACCATGATTAATGAACTGTTTATAACTGAAAAGGTCTGATAAAGGTCAGTTGATAAGATGAGCGGGAATACTATGTACTAAAAGTTGATGGCCCATACCTAGATAACTGAACATTTTTTTTTATTCTTAGAAAATGGATTTTAGCCATTTGAATGTGGCGTAGTAAATGATCCTATTAGAATTAACAGGTATGGGCTCATGGTTACCCAAAAAAGATCTGAAACGTACTTGAAATGGGCTAATCATTTTCTAGCTTAGAGGTTCCAGAAAAATGATGGGTTTTTTGTTGTTAAGTTTTTCTTTACTTACTTTGGGTTTTTTTTTTAATTTTTGTTTTTCTCAGGCAAGCCCATTTTAGTAATATATAATATACATGTTGAAGTGTTTCACACTTCACTCAATCGAGTTTCACAAATTGAATATCCCCATGTATCCAGCATCCAGATCAAGACACAGAACATATTCATATTCACTCTCTAGTAAGTAGGTCCCCATCCCCGTCCCCAAACTGTTGGGAGACAATTTTCATGGGTCTCTGATGTTTCTGCACAACTAACCAGCAGAGACAATTCTTTGTTCAAAATATCTTTTCAAGGATATCTGTGAGTAGCCTTGGAAGACAGAAATAGTGTTTTCCTCCAGAGCACAGGGCAGGTTTTGTTTATCGCCTTGAGAAAAAGATTGTCTCTCTTACGGAGCAAAGTACAGGTTTACTTACTGTTTAGTATAATAATGTCTCCCTTACTTCCCATTATAAAAGATTCAGGTTCCCCAAACTCTGGGTTCCTCTCCTATAATGCCACCCACTGTGTGTGCAGGTGTCACCTAGCTGTCTTCATATTGTGGAATTAGGGCTCAAGAAGCTGGTGCAAATACTAACACTGGCTGTTGTGTTGTAAGATCCTTTGTCTCTGACGCAGAATCCATGAAGTAGGCAAGCTAACTTGTTAGTTCGTAAGTAGGGTAAAATCTCACATCCTTCCCTGTTTTTGATAGTAATCACTATTCTGACTTCTACCACCATAAATTAGTTTTAGCTGTTCCTAAACTTCACATATTAATAGAATTATAAAGCAT
The DNA here is from genome assembly GCF_057876585.1 of Rhinolophus sinicus. Classification (NCBI taxonomy): domain Eukaryota; kingdom Metazoa; phylum Chordata; class Mammalia; order Chiroptera; family Rhinolophidae; genus Rhinolophus; species Rhinolophus sinicus. The sequence goes on along the minus strand of NC_142502.1, from coordinate 152,794,151 downwards.
GTACTCTTTCATCGGACTTCTCTCATCCAACATCATGTTTGTGCGATTCATTCATATTACCGCATGTAGGCGTAGTATTTCTCATAGTATTCCAATGTGTGAATAATTAAAAACTTGTTCATTTTTCAACTAGTGATGGATAGTGGGGCAGTTCCCAATGTTACGTATTAGAATTGTGCTGTTAAGAATGCTTTTGTGCATGTTTTTGTGAATATATGTATGCATTTATATTGGGTATATTCCCAGAGCTGGATCAGAGAGTGTGCACAGATACTGCCAAACAATTTTCTAAAGTATTTGTACCAAGTTACTCTCTCACCAGTGTGTGAACATTCTGGTTTCTCTGTGTACTTTTCCACTCCTGTTATTTTCTATCTTTTTAGTTTTGTTTTTTCAGGCTGACATCCTTTTATTTTACCATCATGCATATAAGGAAAGATATATGGCAGTGGTACACTTCCAGTTTTACAGAGCAATGTCACAAGTATTTTTTCTGTTTAGGAAAAGAAATAGATCAATTACTAAGTTGTTACCAGGATAAATTGTCAAGAAAATCAGAGCCACAAATTTTTTGTAGGTTATTTTTCCATGAAGACAACAAATTCCAAAGTCTTCAGAGTCTAACAAGACCAGGTTATTCAAATTATGTTTCTAAAGGTACAGTTTTAAAAGAAACAAGTTGAAAACTGTTATGAATGTGTGCATAAGTCTATATTGTATGGAAAAAAGACTTGCTATTCTTCCAAATATTCCTAATTGGAAGCAAAAGAAAATCTATACAGCAGAATCTTCCCATTAAGCGGGAACAGAGACGGTAACAGGATTTTACCAAACACTAGTGAAATTAAGGGCACGGTGTCAATCTTCCATATAATTAAGGTCATATGAAAATAAGAGAGAAAACATCCAAAGCTGCCTTATTTCTGTAAAGAGCCCTTCTCTAGGTAATATAGTTAACATTTCAACCACCTTCAGTTCTCCCATCCCAATCCTGAGAAAAGTATTTCTCCTCCCTTACCACTGACAAAGTATCCCTTCCCTGCAGGCTCTCAGTTGACCCATAAGGCTTCCTGAGTGACTGTGGTAATAGCGGTGGTGAGGGGTTGAGGTCTTTTATGGGAAGAATAGAAAGGTCTTTTATGTGCTGGCAGGAAATCTGGGTCCATCCCCAGTTCCGGACAGCCTTGTTTATCAAAAACCAGAAAATGGAGCTGACAGTGGACTGGAAAAGATTCATCCGGCAGGCACTAGCTGAAAGGTGGGGGTGGGGGTGGGCACGCCAGTCGCAGGCAGCAACAGGAGACCAGAGGAGCAGGAAGAGCAGTGGAGTTGCATACATCACACACCGAGGGGCCCACTGCTGTCTCCCTTCACTTTATTAACACCCAGCAGTTGTCCACAGGCCATGTGCAGAGTGGGGTGTGTAAAACCGCTCTTAAATGTAGCTAGAAATCCAGGTGGTAGTAACCAGAGGCCCTGGGAACAAACAGCGTCCAAGCAGTGCAGATGAAGACAGTGTAATATACAGCATCATTTGTTTGGCTCTGAAGAGTGTGACCCAAGGCCATGCATCATGTGATGTCCAGGCAGAACGACATGAAGACCATGTGGAAATGGGTGGAGGAGCAGGGCCACGAAAGTCTTAATCTTGAAGTTGTGTGAACGGAAAGGTTTGAAGGGAGGGAGGGTGCAGAAACAGCACAGAAAAACTCGAAGGTATACTCAGTGCTGTTGCCAGAGTACAGGTCCCACAGGAGATGGGAGGGGACCTTGTGGGGGAGTATTCCCAAGGGCACACGTTAACCAGACTGAAACCCAAAGGGCCTGGGGATCGCCACTGGCTTCCTTATCTGGCGAGGGCCCGTTCATGTAGTAGGTCAACATATATGTATCGTGTGTCTGTGGCATGCCTGGCACTGTTCTAGGCACTTAGGATGTACTGGTGGGCAGAACAAAGATTTCTTCCCTCTTGGAGTTTCTAGCAGAGGAGAAAGACAATAAATAATAATAACAAGTAAACATTAAAACATTAGAAAGTGATAAGTGCTATGAAAAAAAACAAAAGGTAGAGTTGAGTAAGTAGATTGAGAGTTCTGGGGGTAAGGAGTAGGGAACAGATTGTAGTTTTAAATAGAGTGATCAGAGGAAGCCTTCTTAAAAAGGTAAGTTTGGGGCTAAGGTTCACAGAAGATGAGGAGTTAGCTAGATATTCTGGAGAAGAACATTCTAGGAAGAGAGAAGAGCTAAGCAGAGGTCCTATGACGGGCATGCCGAGGGTGTTCAGGGAATAACAAGGAGATTGGTGGTACTGGAGCAGAGTGAATGAGAGTGGCCAAATCAATAGGGTCTTATGTGATATTGTGAGAAGTTTGGCTCTTATTTGTAGTGAAATGGGAAACCATTACAGGATTTTGGTCAGAGGATTCAAAATCTGATTTATGTTTTACATGGATCACCCTGGCTCCTGGGTGAAGAACAGGTGGGGTGGGGGAGGGAGCAGATGGGGCAAAGGTAGATATAGGGAGGTCTTTTAGGAGGCTATCAAAGTAATCCTGGTGAAAGATGCTATTTCTCAGACCCGGTGGTACCAATGATGGATATAGTATGATGGTAGAGCCAGCATGATTTCATGATAGATTAGATATGGGGTATAAGAGGAAGCCAGAAGTCAAGGAGGACTCCATGGATTTTGACCTGAGCAGCTGGTAGGATGGAGTTGCCAGAAACAGATGGGAAGGTTGTGATGGAGCATATCTTTGCAGGAAAACCAGAAGTTTGCTTTTGGACATGTTAAGTTCGAGATAACTGTTGGACAACAGAGTTGAGATACTAAAGAGGCAAAAATGAATATGAGACCCGGTATTTTATATCATATCATATCATATCATATCATATATCATATTATATCATATCATATCATACCCAGTCTTATAGTAAAATAAGACCTGGTCTTATATTAATTTTTGCTTCAAAAGACTCATTAGAGCTGATTGTCTGGCTAGGTCTTATTTTTGAAGAAACACGGTATATGTGTGTATATATATAAAACTGATCAAAAATAAGGAGCATATGTTTTTTTAAAATTGGAAAATAAGTAGTGGTAATATCTGAGTTCAGTGAGAAATGTTATTTTTTGGGGGGGATCTGCCATTCTGATTGTGTCCTAGAGTATGGACTAGAAACTACTGAAAAGAGCAAAATGTGATTTTAACCTGGGGCTTGAAACAATCTGGCTATTTAAAAAAAAAAAAATTTAAGGGAAAATAAAGAGAGCTAATATAAAAATCTCTCAAATACCTAGTTAACCAGAGGCAGAAACAGAGACTTTTGAAAAGAGAGAAAGGGAAGGGGGAGGGAGAGAAAGAGAAAGAAAAAGGAAAGAAAGAAAAAAAAAGTACTCTTTTGAGGAAGAGTACAATTTAGCCACAAATCTGCATATCATAAAATTGTGAAGTGTTTAAATTCTCTGGGAACCAGAAATAGCATAGTGTTTTAAAAGATAAAGTTAATAAAAGGTGAATAAAGAGAGACTGTGAATTGTATAGTCTTATTTTCCTTTGACTCCTCAGATGTTACTCAGTTCTTACTTGTTTCAAAAGGCATCTCTAACTCTTGACTTAAATTCTTAAAACAAGTGTGTTTGTTTAGTGATTTAGCACACAGAGCTATTGTTCATCAGACCAGGCCACCTCATTTATAAAGCTGAGGGCCTTAATGAAATGTTACTTTCTTAAGACTGGAAAGAATGTTGGTAGACAGAAGGAGATGTATACTTTGTTAATTTCCTCTGTTTCCCATAGAAAGCCCATTAAACTGTTTGGAAAGGGAATAGTAAAAAAAAAAAAAAAAAAAAAAAAAAGGAGAAAAGAGAGAGAGAAAGAAAAGAAAAAAAAAAAAAAAAGGCTTTGAGGAATTAACCAAGTAGCTTTACAGCTGCAGTCATCTCTATTGCCTCTTAGAAATAGTATATAAATATAGCGAAGTGGACAGAAAATATTTGGGTTACCATGGTGTGGGTAATGATTTACCCTGGGAAAGTTAGTAACTACGATTTGTTCATTTTCTGCTAGTATAGCACTCATAACAAATACACATGATGGTCCTAATGAAACTAAGAGGCTAAAGATCTGGGTAGGGTGCTGGCGGGGCAGACTGGCCCCAAGGTGGTAGAGCGAGAAGGCAGGGGTGACCCAAATCATCCAGGGGTACACAGAGCTGTTATATAAAAATATAGTATAAAACATTATGTAAAATATATTTATAATATCTAAATGGTATACACAATCCTAGTGTAACTGAGATAAAATTATTAAACATAATGAAATTGATACTATATCAAATGAATAAAATTTAATTAGTCATGAAAAATTGAAATAGTGTTGGATCTTTTAAAAAATAGTATGCTCTTAAAAAAGAAAGTGCATTGATGGTGTCATCATTGCAATAGGAGTGTATTTTTTGCAAATGTTTACAGCTGCTTTAAAAACTCTTTCAAACACTATAGTAGTGACAGAATGGTGAACAGAGTTTTGCCCTAATTTCTAGTATTTTCTTCTCCGCTGTCACTTTAAAATAATCTCTTTTTGATCATTTGTTTTTCTTTAGAAACAGCAATATTCTTGCGTTTGGCACATTACATCCTCATTACACACTAGGAGCTAGGTACTATCATTAGTCCCATTTTCCAGATTTGAAAACTGAGGCACAGAAATAGTAAGTAACTTGCTCATGAGCATATACTAAATGACAAAGTCAAGAAATGAACTCAGGCAGTCAGGCCCCAACGCCCTTCATCATAAACACTGCAGCATACACTGAGCTTTTCTCAGGCTCAATTTTCTTATCTATAAAATAGGGTCAATAATTCTTATCTCTTGTGGTGGTTGACAAATAAGATATGGAGTTCGGACCGGGAAGGCTGGATGTTGTCTTTATCTGTTTCTGTATTATTTGATTTGTTATAATGTACGTGAATTATTCATGCATTTTTTAATCAACAAAAAAAATTAAGGCCCAGAAGATTGCCTGGCACAAAGAGGCACCTAATAAAGATGTTATTATGTCTGAAAGCAATGTCAGAGTTTCCATTTGACGCACTAGGGATTTGTCAACTCCGGAAGCTTGGGTGTGAAGAGAAGAAATAAGACAGGGCAATAACTAGAGGTGAATTCGGGTTAGAGGTTTTTACTTTCCAATGAGGGGGGCTTGTACATCCTAATGTGAAGGGTGGAAACCAGTGGGAGGGAGAATGAATGGTTTAGGCAAGTGGGAATTAACCAATGGAACAGAGTCCCAAGAAATTGGCCGGGGGGTTGGAGGGGATGCGGGTGGGAGGGGTGGCTGGGAGGGGCAGGAGGGATAGTGCTAGAACCCTGAATGAATGACTTATTTTGGAGAAGGTTAATAGTGACTTAATTGTTCATGTATAAGCCCCATTTGATAAGCTCACTGAGGTAATAAAATATTAAAATCATTTTGGAAAATGAGAAAGGAGTTAAAAGAACTCCATGGTTATCTTTATCTACCTTCTTCTGGGGGATGTGAGAATAGGTTTTCTGAAGAGGAGCCCTCAGTTTATTTTTCCATTTATGGGTTACAATGGTAAGATGATTGTTGGCAAAAGAACATCTATTTAAGCAGCTTCTCTTGGTGTAGATCAGAGGGGTACCAAGAGGAGTTATTTCTGCAGCTGCGAAAAAGGTTCAGAGCTGTCTTCCTGGAATCGGCTCTCATTTCAGAGTCTAAAATAGATTTGAAACACTGTGGTGTTTGGGAATCAGGGCCCTATTCATCCTGAGCACATCTGTTGGTAGCTGTTGAAATTCAGATAAATTCAAATAAAGTCCAAGTAATGCTCATATTACACTTATGGCTTTCAAGGAGTGTTTAAAAAACACAAATATAGAAAACTCCAGTCACTGACAGTGCCTAAGACACAATATAGGAAGCATTAGCTTTCTGCCAACCATAGTTACTTTGAACCACAATGTTTAATTCTTTTTAAATGCCTTCCTCCCTACCTGAACTTTTCAACTAAGATTCATTTTCATTTCAAAAGTTTACATATGAACTATATCAAATAGTTGTATATTTTGATTTTAATCATTCTGCAGCCTTCAGTAATTGAAATGAGATTGTTGGACTAGTAAAGTCAAAAAGCCAGGATTGAATCAGTGTGTTTTCCTTTGTCTTTTCTCCCATTTTAGTGAATGAAAAATTTCATTGAGGTGCTGCAATTCAGGACTTTGGTCTATTTACACACAATACCTTTCTACATAGCGTTCAAGGCATCTTTAAAAAGGCAAACGCAGGACAGAAAAATAAGGGGACTTTCCTTTTATTAATGTATTACTTTTTTACTTAAGTATAGTTGGCATACAATATTATATTAGCTATATTAGTTTACGTGTACAATCGGGTGATTCAACATTTTTATACCTTACAATGTGATCACTCCACTAATTCTAGTAATTATCTGTCGCCATGCAAACTTATCACAATATTATTGACTGTATTTCCCTTCAACCCCCCTGTCTCCCCACGCTTTCTGGAACCATCCATTTGGTCTGTTTCTATGAGTCTGTTTTTCTTTTGTTTGTTTGTTTTGCTTTTTTTAGATTCCACATATGTGAGATCATATGGTATTTGTCTTTTTCTCTGACTTATTTCACTTAACATAACACTCTAGGTCTATCTGTGTTATGGCAAATGGCAAGATTTCATTCTTTTTTTTATTGCTGTGTGATAATTCTATTGCATATATATATACATCAAATCTTTATCCATTCATCTCTCATTGGGCTTGGTTCCATATCTTGACTATTGTAAATAATGCTGCAATAAATATAGGGGTGCATTTATCTTTTCAAATTAGTGTTTTCACATACTTTGGATAACCCAGAAGTGGAATTGTGGGGTCTCATGGTAGATCTATTTTAGTTTTTTTGAGGAACCTCCATACTATTCTCTGTAGTGGCTGCAACAATTTGCAATCCCACTAACAATGCATGAAGGTTCTCTTTTTCCATATTCTGGCTAACACTTGCTATTTATTGACTTCTTGATAATAGCCATTCTGACAGGTGTGAGGTGATAGCTCATTGTGGTTTTGATTTGCGTTTCCCTGATGACTAGTGATGTTGAGCAACTTTTCATGTATCTGTTGGCCACCTGTCCTCTTTGAAGAAATGTCTTTTCATGTCCTCTGCCCATTTTTTTTGATCAGATTGCTAATTTTCTGTTATTGAGTTGTATGAGTTTTTAAAATATATTTTGGATATTAACCCTTTAAGGGATATATCATTTGTGAATATATCCTCCTACTCAGTGGGTGTGCTCTTTGTTTTGTTGATGGTTTCCTTCAGTGTGGAGAAGCTTTTTAGTTTAATGAAGTCCCATTTGTTAATTTTTGCTATTGTTTCCCTTGCTCAAGGGGACATGTCCAAAGATATGTTACTCAGACTGATGTCAAATAGTTTACCACCTATGTTTTCTTCTAGGAGTTTTATGGTTTCAGGCCTTACATTTAAGTCTTTATCCCATTTTGAGTTTATTTTTGTATATGGTGTAAGAGAGTGGTCCACTTTCATTTCTTTGCATACATCTGTCCAGTTTTCCCAGCACCATTTGTTGAAGAGACTGTCATTATGCCATTGTATAGTCTTTCCTCCTTTGTTGTAGATTAGCTGACCGTACAGGCGTGGGTTTATTTCTGGGCTTTGTGTTCTCATCCATTGATCAATGTGTTCATTTTTGTGCCAGTAACATGCTTTTTTGATTACTGTAGTCTTGTAGTATAAATTGATATCAGGTAGCATGATACCTCTAACTTTGTTCTTTCTCAAATTTGCTTTGGCTATTCAGGGCCTTTTGTGGGGGCCCATATACATTATTATTTGTTCTAATTCTTTGAAAAATGCCATTGGCATTTTGGTAGGGATTGCATAACATCTGTAGATTGCTTTGGGTAGTATGGACATTTTAATGATTTTAATTCTTCCTCTCTATGAGCATAGTATATGCTTCCATTTACTTGTGCCATCTTCAATTTCTCCAATGTCTTACAGTTTCCAGATTACAGGTTCTTTCACCTTCTTGGTTAAATTTATTCCTAGGTATTTTATTCTTTTAAATGCAATTGTAAACAGGATTTTCCTTAATTTCTCCTTCTGATTGTTACTAGTGTATAGAAATGTGATAGGTTTCTACATATTGATTTTGTATCCTGCTACTTTACTGAATTCTTTTATTCTATTAATTTTTTGGTGGATTCTTCAGGGTAATCTAAATTATGCCTTTATATGGGAAGCAGTCAAGGAGAAGAAAAAGGATACCAAAAGAAATTAAAATATATTGGGAGTTACAAGAAGGAAATTCACATGTAAAAAAATGAAGACATTTGTCTAACCCTAGGCAAACTTTTAAAACAAGTATTATGGTAAAAAAAAATGGAACATCAGGAAAGAGGAAGACAAACGTGGTATCAACAGCCCTGAACAAGGCTCTGTAGAAAAAAGGTGTGGCAAACATCATATACACTTGCTTCTCAAGGTGTTGTTCTTGCATTCTCCAGCACCTTTGGTAAACGTGTGCTTTCTGTAAAGTTCTGGTGTGATAAAAGATCCTTACTCTAGGAAACCTAATAACTGACCATTTGACACTAATATTCCTGCTTCCTTCTAATTCTTTGCTTTCATCTAAATGTTGGGAAAAAAACAACAACACTAGGTTTTAGAATCTAGAATGTTTAACAACTAGTATTTTTCAACTACTAGTATAGCTGTTTCCTGCTTCCTTCCCAATTTTATTTACAGAAAAAATATTCTCAATGATTCCACTGTTCTATCTCAATAGTGATTTTCATTTTTGTGTTTTTCAATGTGCACAATAAGTGGAATTATTATTGGGCTCCTCTCCACCATTAAATAAAAACATTTTTTCCAGTATTCATAATTATAATTCTAATGGCTATAGTCTATTGAGTTGATATAGTGTAGTTTATATTGGACCTTTTGTTTGTTTCCAGTTTTTTGCTAGTATAAATATCCTTCGAAGAACTTATTAATGTATATAATTTACTTGCATTTCTTCGTAGGTGAATTTTATGTTTATATCCTTTGAGCATTTATCTCTTGAAGTTTTAATATTTTTGAAGACTTGAATAAGTTTTTTAATATGTTATATATACTAAATTTTCAATCATGATAATATAAATGTTTCCCAATTGTGTTTTTCTTCTTTTAGTTTTGTTAGTTTATAATTTTTCCCTTGATGTATTTGAGCCATTTGTATTTTCCTTTGTGATTTCCATTATTGCCAAAAGCTTTTCAAAGATACTGTCCCTCTAAAGATTTCATAAATATTTGATTCTTTTTTTCTCCAAGCTTGCTAAGAATTAAAACATATATTTAACTCTTTAATCCACTAAGGGCTTACTCTGGTATGCAGTATAAGAACTGACCTAAATCATTTTCTGTTGTGTTTGTTAGGCAGTTATCCTGGCAATTATTGAAGTATAATTAGGCAATTATTAAATAATTATTATTTTTCCCTAACTTTATGATACTTATATAATACCTTAATTTCTGTATGTCCCACACTGCTTTATTCTAACAATTTACTTTATATTTTAGGATATCCTAGGAACTGCTGCAGCATGATTTCTTTGTTAGTGTAGAATTTTAACAAACAGTAAATAACCTCAGTTGGTGAAATTTGTTCTCCTATAAAATAACATGGTATATACCTCAATTTGTTCATCTTGTTTTATATATTCCAATACAGTTTTGTGGTTTCTTATATACGGCTCACAAAATTCTTCATAATTTTCTTTATAAATGTCATAGACAATTCTGTTAAGTTTATTCCACCCCCTTTTTTGTTTTGTTTTGTTTTTTGCAATTTCGAATGGAATTTCTTCTCTTTTTCTTGTATTATTGAGCTGGTAGTTACCACGATAAAGGAAGCCCCAAATTATGGTAAATTCATTATAAACCTGGTCACTCTGGTAAACTAATATAGGCTAATAATTTAAACATGTTTGTTAAGATTTATAGACAAGCAGTGCTTTCTGCAAACTACCATAGTTTTCTCTCACCCTTGAATGTGTCATTCCATGGCACAAAGGGAATACCTACTAAGTGGCAGGTGCCATTATTTGTGTATTAAAAAGGGCGTTAGGCTGGAGAGTCAGGAAACTTGCATCCTTCTTTCAGTTCCTCAGCTAAGAAAGCCATCTATGAAATACCTTCTCTGGGTGAGGTACCATACTAGGCACTGAACACAGGCCGTCTTGTCAGGGCTTAGAGTAAGCCCTGGGTATATATATTATAAAGACCGTAGGTGAGGAAACAGTTCAGCAAGTATGGTGGGGCGCAGCTGGCCCATACAGCTTCTGAAGCAGCAGCAACGAATGGACACCCAAAGTGCTTCCCTGTGGCAGTCTGAGTATGAAAGGCCGTGGAACTGTGGCTCTGGAGTCCTAGCCCTGACAGGTTTGTCACTCCGTGAGAGCTGCACTGACCACTGGACTTTGTCCTAGGGCCTGTGAGGAGCTAGGGAGGCATCGAGAAGCTGCGTCAGATCACTTTTATCCTTATCTTGTACGCATGCTTTATACTTCCTGCTTCTGGATCACAGTAAATCTAGTGAAAGCAGACCTGAAGGGAGTCAGCTTTCATTCTCTGAGCCTTTTAACCCAGATCAGTCCTTTGACGTCTGGCTTAGCTCAGTGGGTTAAATAATTTGTCCAAGATCATATAAATAGTGAGTGATGGAGTAAGCGGCTTGCCCGACAGCCAGTGGTCTTTCCATTCTCCCAGTGATGTCTGCGCCAGCGCTGTGGTTTGTGCTGGTCGGTTCACCTCTCTGTGCTGTAATTCCTTCATCTGTACAATGAAAAAATAGATAAATGATCCCGTTTTGACAGGCTGACTCTTTGTTGAATGCACATTATACACTTCTTTTTTTTCTTCAAGATTGAAAATTCTTTAAAGACAGAGAGTGTACTTTCCACATTCTTGAATTACTCATATTGCTTTGCACATTAACAAGTACTCAATAAATATTTGTTCATACGAATGAATGAATGAATGAATGAACGAGTGAAACAAAGCAAATAGTCTTAATGCTTTTTCACAAGAGATTTTTCAATGCTAGAACACAAGTTCCTGTGGGGGCCCCTAAAATCTCACCGGTTCACATTTCAACTGTGGAATCTTTTATAAAGACTGCATTTGTCTGTGAGCCTTTGCACAAGAAGATACTTAGCAAGGGTCAGCTTGTTTTCATCTGAAAAGAACAAAGAATTGAGGTTAGGAAAGCAGGAAGCCTAGAAAGGATCAAGGAGGGAGCTGTGGTAGGTAGACTTCTAACAAAGCTGTTGGGGCTATTTTTTTTCTTTGTGCTGCTGTTATAGCAACAAAATGACAAAACTGACTATTCAAATTTAATAAAACTAGAGCCTGTCCAAACCCAATTTTGAATAAATGACGAACTATGGGGAACATGCCTTAACATCTCTATTTGGGCATGCAACAACTAAACTACTACATCTTATGTTCCTGTCTACAATTTAAACGTTTTAAATGCACTCTTAGAAGATATAATACAACTACTTGTGCATTATTTGAGTGTTCCCTTTTTATGCCAAAATAGTCCAAAGGAAAGTACACAGTCCTTGGGAGGGATAGAATCTATGGATTTTGTAATTGCTGATTTTAAACTTACAATCTCATTGAAATCCTCAGTGAACATTTCTAAACCCTTATGCCTGAAAACTTCTGAGCAGATATGGTAACAACCTCCCTGCCCTCTCTGCCATGCCCAGCCAGAGTGGGGAGGGAGGGAAGACCTCTACTGCCAATAGTTACAAAGATTATATTTGGACTAAAAACAGGAATTTGCAGCACGCACAAGTGTCTGGTTTTCTATCTCTTCAGCTTCATATTAAGACCAGCATCATATTAAGACTATAAAATTATTGTTCTCTGAAACTAAAAGAAAAATCTGGAGGAGTTAAACGTTTTTTATTGAAAATTACGTAGAATGTCAAAATTTTTAAACTACCTTTTTATATAAAAAAGAAGCTTGGGTAGGGGAAGCTGTAAGGATTCAAACTGTTTTTATAAGCCACAGTATTTGCAGATAAAGAAAACATTACATAAACCAAAACCAGCATCTCTGACATAGATACAAAGGAGAATGATGTAACCGCAGCAGCAGGTTTGTGCTGCCGCAGTAAAGCTCACCAGTGGTGCTTTCCATATCCTTTAACGAAACCGAATACCGCATTCAGTTTCCACTGGAGAAACAGGCAATAAAGTCACAAAATGTCTTTACTTTCAATTTTTGTATTACTCCTTTGTGATAGCATTTAGCTTTATTGTCCCAGAACAGGAAAAGGAAAACACCATGTTAATTAAATTTTGGTAATGACATATAGTGTGGATAAGTTTTACCTTCTCAATGTTATTTGGGTTTGCAATGGAAGGTACAGGGCTCACTGACAGAAAATGCCATGGCCACCTGAACTGAGATGGTCCTGAATTCTCTAGAATTATTTTAAAGTTCTATACAAGGTAAGATATGAAAGACGAAGGAAAAAACCTCCTCACTTAAATGACCTTGGTCTTCGTAAATGCTCCAAGAAAGTTTATTTTGACCCTGAGTTAACATGATCCAGCTCTACTGGATGACTGTACTGGGCTGCTCTTCTGTGTTTACCCAAGGTCAATTTTATATAAGCCCTTAAATGGTATAAGTTCAACTATGCTCTCTAAAAGAGAGCCACACCAGTGTGAACTAAATGCAAGTGCACTTTTCAGTAACACCTGATTACCTGGATTTCATTACTTGTCGTGTGTCTCACTATGTCACTCCCACCACAGGAAACTACAGGACTAGCTCTGTGGGACTGTCTGACAGAGGTGAAAAATCTGTCAACTCAATATGTTTTCAACAGTTTTTAATTTTGAAAGGAAATGAGTACCGCTTAACTGTTTATAGCTTCTCGTATTAGATCAGGAAAGAAAACATTTTAAAATATTTCCCCTGAAATCTTGGAATACGAGAGGAACAGGGAGAACTTCTGGTGCTTTATTTCTGCAACCCCAGGAATGCGCTTCCCGGGGTCCTTCAGGGAGAGACTGATTGCTGCTCTCAGAGTGCAGGTCGGCCTTATACTGAACAGTCTCCTTTCTAAGAAATATCAGATTGACCAATGACAAATGTAAATGATTAGATTTATAGAATCTAACATAGTAAGCGAATTCCATTTCGGTGAATGTGTGGAATGCCAGCATGTATTGTTTTATAATGAACATCCAAGCCCTGCTTGATTTGCCTAATAAGATTATTTAATAAGAACAAAATAAGTTCCAGTTTAATATAATTTCTTATGAGTTACTATGTAGTCAAATAATAAAATGCAACATTAAGCATATCCCTAACTATATGTATTATAGTAGTTCACATAGCAGTTGCTATGGGTTTTATATTTATATATCATATAGACTTTTTTTGGAAAACAAATTGAAGCTGAAACTTACATAGCTTACATGTTCACCCTTTCTTCCTTGTTAGGAAAAATTCCTTTAAAGAAATTACAATGATAAATACCCCAGGTACACTCTGTTTTTAATTTTTGCTCCCTCTAATTTATCCACTAGAGGCACCTTAGATTTTCATTCTGAAATGCAACTTATCTGTGTCTTTACAGAAAAAGTCCAAATCCTTAGCAAGTTGTACAAGATCCTTCACCATCCAGCCATGGCCCCAGTAACCTATTTTAATCCATAAGTCTCCCACACAAAATGTCTTGTGTGTCTATGTTGTTAGTTTAGCTATTTCAGCCACCATTCTCCTTTGTTAATTATGCATCATAAATATGTTAGTCTAATAGTTTTTAATATTATAAAACTTATACACAGAGGGGGAAAAAAATCACTCATTGCATTACCATGTTGGAGTTGCTAAACCCATTGAAAGATTTGGTACCGCTGGTAAAATAGTAGGTAGTATTTACCTCTGGATGTCATTACCTCCCAGCAAAAGCTGTTAATAAAATTTTGTCATTCACCGTAATGACTTTGATCACAAAAGCCAAATTTTATATTTCTCTGTGTTCAGATTGCTTCTAACACACTGAAAAGTAGAGAGCAGAATATAAGGAAGCCCCAAGTACCTGACTAGTATGCACTAGTAAGGCCTTTCATTATAAATGCCAAGTTTTTCTCTATACAAAGTTTTTACGCCTATTTGCTATGTATGAGACTTACCCTATCTTCATTTTTGTATTGTTGAATTTTATAGCTGCTGCACCCAATGTTATTATGTATGTCTTTTTTAACAAGAGTAACTTGGTGGGAGGACTGGCAAATGATAGCAAAAATAAGGCATCGTAACTTTTGTTGCAATACGAGGATAGCTTTACTCTAGCATGGTAATGCCAATCAACTCGGTGTAACTCCTGGTTCAATGTGTTTGGAAGAACTGTGAGAACACACCCAGGCTCCGTGGGGAAAGTGATCGGATTGATTAGCAATGTCCAGCATAGGAAAAGGAGGATTGTTGGCATCCGCACTGTAGCTTTGGATGATTCTGCTTTTGCTTACATGCATAACAGCATGCTTTTGCACCACTCTGTTGCTTAGTAGCCATTAAAACCAATTTGGTTTATTAAAAGGTGATGAGACATTGCTATTTACCTATAGATTCCCAGTGCCTGCCATTATATTGACCACTTTCCTTGAAAATAAGTTGCTCTTCTGAAATAAATGAATGATATTGGTATATATGTAAGGAGGGTGCCGCTGCACCGTCACAGGGGAGCATGTGTGGGGGTTGTGTTCTTAGAAGCAGGAGAGGAGGGCATTTGCCTGGTCACAGCTCTGCATAGCTCCAAGCAGGACTGTGAATTTGTTGGTCTATAGTGCTGTTTGTGGTTATGGAACAGATGTCCCAACTGACCCACAATAAATCAATTCCCCAATCTTACCTATTTTAATGCCACATTTAAACTTATTGAGCTAACCAGGCACAACAAAAGTATATTAAAAACTAACAAAGTATATCAAGCATTTGAGAACTGCTGTTTCATGACCCAATGGAATGGTAAATCTGAAACGTATCTTGGAGATCAGTTAGACCAGGGATTGGTAAACTACTTCCCATGGGCCAAATCCAGCCCATGACCTGTTTTCTAAAGTTGTATTGGCATACAGCCAGGTCCACCTGCTTATATATTATTTGTGGCTGCTTTTGCACGCAGCAGAGTTGAGTAGTCGTGACAGACTATATGGACCACAAAACCGAAAACAGTTACTATCTGGACTTTTATAGAAAAAGTTTGCCAACCTCTTATTTAAACCAACCTTTGCATTCTAGAGATGTAGAGATTGGGAATTACATAGGTTGTGCAATTTGAGAAAACAGGTGGCAGAATTCTTACACCCCCCCAATGTCAGGATCTAGAGCTACACTCCTTTAAGGTTTCTGTAAGACAGAGAGCATTTTCACATCTTCTGGACGCCCTATTCTACCTCCCAAGGCAGGGTGTCCCTCCTCCAACTACCTTACATGCTTACCACGGTGGGGACAGAATGAAAACTCTCTCCTGTACTCATATAACATTCATACATCCCTTCATCATTGCATTTATCATGCTGAATTGTAATCATTTGCTTTTCCCTCTAGCCTGTGAGTTCATTGAGCACAGGAACCATGCCATATTTGTCAAACCTAGCTGCCTAGCACAGATTACAGAGTAGGTCTCTAATAACTACTCGTATTTGTTCAATGGTTCGCATTTGCCACCTCATCTTTTTTCTGTGGCTATTTTAAGATAAACTTCAAGTATCGTGAAGATAAAATACAAACGTTGTGGTCTGTAATTTTCCATTCCTGACCAAGGCCCCCCACTGGGATCCAGCAGTAGGAGATGTCCAGAGGGGCACACTCTGACTGGAAAGTAACAGAACTCAAATCTTTTCACCACACCTGCTATGTAATGGCCCCAAGCCTCAGAGCCAATCTTGACCTGTATTCCTAACAAACAGACAAGAGCCCAACGTAAGTCAAGGGTATACGGATAGAGAAGAGATGAGAGAGTGTTAGAATCAACAGGAGATCCTGGTTGATTGACTGTGAAGGGATGTTGAGCGTGTGACTCCCCAGATTCTGTCAAATTTCAAAATGCAGAGGCAGATGACAGATGAGGGAGGTGGGGGTGGGCAGGGAGTGCAGAGGTGGATGGAGGTGGTTACGGTTCAGCCAAGTGAGGAGACTCAGTAGGCAGTGGAGTATATGAATCTAGAGCTTTCGTGTTAAATCTGGGTTTAGATGAAATTAGCGGGGGATCTCAGAGTGTATACCCTGCATATAAGGGGGACTATATACTTTGTTCAATTCTTACTTTTGGTGACCTAGGCGTCTGCTCTTAATCCCCTACACGTGTAATGCCTTTTTCATCTCAACTAAGCACTTAACATGCACTGTGGCCATAACTTTTTCAGTTTGAGGTGTGACAGCAAAACTAACATGAATTTTTTTCCTACTTCATAGTTTCGTGGAGAGAAGGTTCGTTCTTACCGTAGATCTTAGCAACCTCAGCATACAAATCTTTTCCTTATTGAGAACTTTCACCTTTTCACTTAGATGAAGCACTTTACGGCTTTTCTTTGGCATATCCAAATTGCCAGCATCACTAATTTTGCACTTTGGGGCCCTTATTAAGTAAAATAAGGGTTACTTGAACATAAGCTCTACAATACTACCACAGTCAGTCTAATAACCACGGTGGCTGGTACGTGACTCCATGGTGGCTTGCGTATATAGTGTGGATATGCTGGACAAAAGGTTTCACATCCCAGATGTGATGGAGCGAGATTTCATACTCTACTCAGAACAGTGTGCAATTTAAAACTTGTGACCTGTTTATTTCTAGAATTTTTTATTTAATATTTTCAGCTGCAGTTGACCGAGGGTAACTGAAACTGAGGAAAGTGAAACCATGAATAAGGAGGGACTACTGTGTAGGTAAAGTGTTGTACAGCAGATCTCAGAATGTACTCATCTTGCTTAACTGAAACTTTACGCCAGTTGGTTAGTAACTCTCCATCTCCTCCTTTCTCCAGTTCCTGACAACAACCTGTCCATTCTTTCCTTCTCTGAATTTGACTGTATTTTAGATGCCTCGTATAAGTGGAATCATGCAGTATTAGTCTTTCTGTGATTGACTTATTTCACTTAGCATAATGTCCTCAAGATTTATTCATGTTGTTACATACGGCAGAATTTACTTCTTTTTAAGGCTGAATAATATTCGTCTGTGTGTGTGTGTGTGTGTGTACATAATCACATTTTCTTATCTATTCATCTATCAACAGATCTTGGCTACTGTGAATAGTGCTATAATGAACATGGGAGTGCAGATATCTCTTTGACATTTTGATTTTGATCCTTTTGGAGAAATACCCAGAAATGAGATTGCTGGATCATATCTAGATAACTTATTTAATTCACTTTATCAAATTATGTGTCATATACAGAGTAAATCAAGGGGGCTACCACAGCACATGTACTGGACACCGTCATTAGATGTTATGTGGGTATCAGCGTCTCCATCAATAGGTGAAGAAGTGCAAGTGATTAGCCTAATGATGCCCCGGAAATGTAAGGAAGGGCTGATTTCGGGGGCTAGGCCTCACTTCAGTTGGATAAGATTCCTCATCTTCTGTAGTTAGTGTAGTAAAGACATCGTATGACAGAAATCACTAGAGCTAGAGTTTGCTGAAACCCTTGTGCTCAGTGTTTTGTGATGTGGACGTTAATTCTAGGCTTTGGTATTATGAAGTAAAATTAAAAAGCCAAAATCAGAACCATATTCTTATAAATGAGAGGGCTATAACTCTTAGTGAGAGAACCAGGAAGGAGCTTGATTATGGGATCATTTTTTAAGGAGTTAAACAGATTGAAGTGACATAGAACTTAGATGATTATAGAAAATGCTTTACTAAATTCCTCGTTTCCCATTACACAAATTCAAGTAAATCTGTTTGAATAAGAAAAAGTTATAAAAATAGTAATTATACCCTACCAACGAATTATTGTCTTCTTTAGAATGAATGAGTTATAACAGAAGCAAGCAACACAATTAGCAAGCTTCATTATTGTTTATTTTTATTTTTTCATTTATACATTTACTTATTTATATTGTTATATCCTTCCACACAGGATCTGAAGTGACTATTGCTATTCATTTTATATGGTTTTATTCATAATTCATTACCCAAGAGACGCCAATTCTCTTGGAAATAAAACTCAAGTTAATTTGAGTATTTTTGCCTCTAAAATGTGACTTAAACAGTCAATCAAAATCTCTTATGAAAGAGCAACAGAGGAATATCCGTGTTTTCCAAATCCTTCACAGGCGACAACTCTAAATTTAAAGATGAGTTACACTCCCATATCTGTTGGGGATGGGGTGAGAGGCTTTAAATAAACAACTAAAACAATGAATGACCAGCAAATCCTACCACCAGGGATGATGGGAAACTGAGAATCAGCGTTTGCATTTTCAGACAATTCCCAACTCCTACCCCAGTTCTACTTTGTGTTCTCTGCTTGCTCCAGCCTTTGTTTTGCTGTACTGAAAGCAGCTCACCCTATTTGTGGTCAACTTTCAAGAAAATTCTGAGCTGGAGGCACAATTCTGCCTGATTTGGTCTTAGTTCAGGTAACATGTTTTCCCCCATACATTCCTATGACTGTTTTTTTAAAAAGCACAGAATACTTACCCACTTCCTTAGTAACAGATCAAAACACTTGAGTTGCTTTGAGGTGATTAACCAGCTACACTGAGCTAATCATTCCCAGTGAGACCACTGGAAACAAGCATTTGATGGGAAAGAAAATCAGACTGGTGACAATCATTTTTTTAATAATTAAAAATTGTTTTCAGTTATAGTTGACATACAATATCATATTAGTTTACAACAGGTGTACAACATGGTGATTAGACATTTATATAACTTAAGAAGTGATCACCAGAAGTGATCACCTGATAAGTCTAGTACCCATCTGACACCATACATAGTTATTGTAATACATAGTTCTTGACTATATTCCCTATGCTGTACTTTACATCCCTGTAACTATTTTTATAACTGACAATATGTACTTTTTTAAAATTTTATTTTATTTAATTGGGAAACTGTGATTCTCCAGGGCCACGCTCGAAGTCATTGTCCTTCAATCTAGTTGTGGAGGGCGCAGCTCAGCTCCAAGTCCAGTCGCCGTTTTCAATCTTAGTTGCAGGGGGTGCAGCCCACCATCCCATGTGGGAATTGCACTGGCAATCTTGTTGTTGAGAGCTCACACTCTAACCAACTGAGCCATCTGGCTGCCCACAATTTATACTTCTTAATCCATTCACTTTTTTTTACCTATTTCCCCCAACTGTCCTCCCATTTGGCAACCATCAATTTCTCTGTATCTATGAGTTTGTTTTTGTTTTGTTTGTTCATTTATTTTTCTTTTTAGATTCCACATATAAGTGAAATCATATGGTATTTGTCTTTCTCTGTCTAACTTACTTAGCATAATACCCTCTAGATCCATCCATGTTGTCACAAATGGCAAGACTTGATTCTCTTTTATTGCTGAAGAATATTCCATTATATGTATATACGACATCTTTATTTGTCGATAGCACTTCGGTGGTTCCCATATCTTGGCTGTTATAAATAATGTTGCAGTGAGCATAGGGCTGCATATGTCTTGTTGAATTAGTGTTTTGGATTCTTTTTGATAAATATCCAGAAGTGGAATTGCTGGGTCATAAAGTAGTTCTATTTTTAATTTTTTGAGAAACCTCTGTACTGTTCTCCATACTGGCCGCACCAGTTTGCAACCCCTACAGCTGAGATATTCCTCCCAATTCTTAATCAGCACAGTGTGGGGACCTGCCTGTCCTGCATCTCTGTCCCTTCTACCAGTCTCAACATGGCTTCTTTGTATCTGTTTTTTTTTTTTTTTTTTTTTTTTTAATTTATTGGGGTGACCATTGTTAGTAAAATTACATAGATTTCAGGTGTACAATTCTGTATTACATCATCTATAAATCCCATTGTGTGTTCACCATCCAGAGTCAGTTCTCCTTCCATCACCATATATTTGATATTCTTTGTATCTTTAGTTACAGGATTTGTGTTCAGCTAGTCTTCAGGTGGTTCTTAATGATGGATGTTCTATAATTTAGTTGTAATGTGGATGTGGTCATCGGATGAGGCGAGCACAGTGTTTCTTACTCTGCCCTTTTGAAGGGGGCATTCTTGCAGTTACCTACTACTCCTGTGGCCACTGTTCAGGAAGGGCTTAAGTTCCTTCACCTTTTCTGAATCTGGGGAAAATATCAGAAATGTGTCCTTCCAAAATTGAAACAAACAAAAAAATCACCTCTTTCCAAGCACACTGCCTTAAGATGTCGTTTGTAATATGGCACAATAAGTGATGGGTTTTTATGTGTCTTTGTCCTATAAACAAGAACAGATTGGAATGTGTTTCACTATAAGCCAAGTGACCAGAGAGTATCCTCAAGGACAGGAACAAAGTAACTATAAAGAAAACCATAGCCTCATTAACCTGTTTGAGGCAATGGTGTGTTAAGTGAAAAGCAGTGAGTGATACAGAGCTCGTAAAAAGGCAATCCATATTACCACTTCTTCAATGTTTTCTAGGGAAGAAGTTACTATCATATATATTTTCTAGGTCAAATATGTGTAGACTGGAGAGAGAGCAATCTAATGTAATTCAGCATGCTTCCTCAACTGGAACATGCTTGTATAAATGGATATTTTCATAAATGAATACTATTTTACATATTGATCTCCTGTGAATTTGATTAGCATGCATTTGTTCCCCTAAAGTTGATCATTTCAGAGAAAGCTTTTAAGATCAATTTTCTAGATCACAGAAGACCTTTGATGTCTCCATCAATGTAATGCTGCCTCATGGGATTCTATAGGAAGCTGCTAACTCGTTTCTTTCTTTCTTTGATGCAAGTTTAGCTCTAGCAGGTAAATAGTATGTAATTAGAAGAGGCTTCCAAACATTAGTCCTCATCTGGATGATTGTCAGGTCCAAACAGCACTTTCTGGACCCAATGTCAGGGAGTCCAGGTTCTTCCACGGTAGGAATCATTTTCTGGCTTTAACATCCTGGTTGTAACTTCTGAGACCTCAGACTTTTAATTATACTTAGATGCAAGCAGATCACACTGGTGAGATTGGATTCATATGCCTAATTTGAGCAAAAGTCATTTAGAAAACTAAACATGAAAGCCATCTACTTGCTGTATAAATAGCTTTTAATTCAAAAGAGGGAGATGTAATATAATTAATTAAATTGCATTTTGATTCTGGTGACTAGACATTCTTTGATCATCTTATTAATGGTATCAGAAATTGAGCACATCTTAGAATGCAATATTAAAATTATGAAGAATTTTATCTTAGAGGGAGATCATTACATGTCTCTCAACCTCTTCCATTAAATCTTTTTCTCTTTTCCTTTTTAGCCTCTCATACTTCCTTCTTTCACTTTGTCCTCTCCCACTTGATAGGCAATTTGAATATATGGATGATGTCTATTTGAGATTCATCAAGCTGTTAATAAATTTGATTTCTTTATGAAAAATACAATAGTTTTAAGTCATTCAACAAGCACATACTATTAAATTTTTTTTTTATTAGAGTGACAACAGTACACTCAATTTTAGTTTTCAAAATATATGCACAATCACGTGTATTGGGATTTAGCAACGACTTTTTTTAACCACCTGCAAAATATCATCAATATTAAGAAGATACATAACTCTTTCTTCACCTTCTGTCATGTTCTTTTATAAAAGAAGGGAATAAGCTGGCATGTATTTTTTTGTGTACAAAAAGGAAAACATCTTGATAGGAAAGGTCTATTTTTTGAATCTCTATACAACAGACCAAAATTTATGAGCATTTAACATATTAGTACGGAAAAAATATTCAGAGAATAATATTAAAGTACCAATTGCAGGTAACCACTTATGACTGAAACATTACCTCCTGTCTTGAGCCTCCGTTTGAAATGAGTCACATACTTGGATTTAAAGATAAAACACCCTCCCTAGGGGAAAACGAGAATCTAAAAGAAGGATCATTTTTTTAAAACCCTGGGAGGTTCAAAAGATTAGGAAGCCATTTCCCTAATTAGGAGACAGACACACCCATGAATAAGATTTTCACTCGTTTAATTTTCATCTAATTTTTAAAGGCATTCTGAAAGCCCCTATCTGCAAGGTTAACAACATGTAGGGCAATATGCTCTGTCACAAACGATCCCTTTAAAACACAGCCTCACAGTCTTTTATACATTAAAATTTAATTTTTTTGTTTCCGATTTTCCACCTAGTGAATCTTTCATTTTTTCTAGTGGTTCTTGTGTCATTAGCTGCTTCTCCATTCTGCCTTCAAACTCGTCTTTTGATTTAATTCTGTACAAATTATTTTCAAAGTGGTTGTCAGATGCTTCATGAATCTATCTGTAAAGCCTGTGTGCATACACCTTTCTGCGGGGCTTCCACAAGACTGGCCTGGCAGCTATGCTCCTTCTCTACGTGCAGCCTCAGGAAAGTGCTGCGTGGGGCCTTCCCTGAGCAGCCACAGTGCAGCCGTGCTATGTGGTCCAGCCTGAAGCAGCCCTTGTCCAGGGACTGTGGCTGAGAGCTTTTATTCCCAAAGTTCAAGGCCATCGACAGTGTGGTGGCCCTGAAAATACATGTATCACTTTAATTGTAAAGGTGTCTAGCAAAGTCAGTTGTCAAGCAAAGCTCCATCAACAAATAAAATCCTCCCAATAATTTCAGTTATAAAATCAAACAGTATCAGCAAGAAGAGAAAAATAACCTTACAGCTTTGTGTTTATAGCTTTTTTGTTACCAATAGCATTTAAAGTGATTTGTAAGGGGATGTAAAACTGTAACAAAAGAGCATACATTTAAAAGTGAAAACGGATTTAAAAAACAAGGGTGGGGACATAAAACAGAGCCAGGAACAGGGCTTTTAAAAGAATCTAAAATATGACCTCTGCTCTGGGTGGGTCACACTTTGGCTCCAAACTATCTGGTAGCCCTATCTCAGCTAATGGAATCACCCCAAAAACTCAATTTGCTTATAAGCATTTTGGGAGGAGGTAGAGAGGTCAGAGTGAGGGATGGAAAATACAGGGGAGTCTGGCCAACTCACTTTCAAATGGCTTCATGCAGGAGCAGATTTGAACATATCTGGAATACAAAAGGTCTTAGACTGTGTGTCCTTAAAGCAATCTTTCTCAAATATTGTTCTTCTGAGACAAGGTGCTCATAAATACTGGACGGCATTGAATTCAGAATCGAGGCAAGCTTGGCTTGCCAGGAACAGAAACTAAAAGCTGTCAATTAAATTTTAAGGCGATTCTTATCTAAAAAAACAAAGATGTATAAAGCTAATTAGTGTCTCTCCTCTCCTTCACAGTCAGACAGCTAAAAAGATTGATCTATTCTTGCTGTCTCCATTTGTTCACTTCCCCCTCACTCCTAAAACCATTCTAATCTGGCTTCCACCCCCATCACTTCACTGAAGCTGATCCTGCGAAGGTCCCCAAAGCACTTTTCAGTTCATATTTTACTTGGGTCTCTCAGCAGCATTTGGAAGTTGACTGCTCTCTCCTTAAAACACTCAGTGCCCTTAGCTTTTCTGACACCACACTTTATGGTTATCTCCCTCACCCCTGGTCATTCTTTCCACCTGTCCTCTGTCTGCTTCTCCTTTTCCACTGGACCCTTCAATGTAGGTGCTCCTTGGGATTTCTGTTCTGGTGCTGAGGAGAACTGCAGATCTGACAGGGTGCATACAAGTGTTGCTGATACAGACCAGCAAAAACTATTTCTAATCCGTGTCTCATGGAGTAAAATTTCAGCAAGTTCTTGTTAAGTGAGTAATAACAGTGGTAGATATGGTATATTGCCTTGCTCAACCTCTGTTCCAAGCCTTTCCTTTCCTGCAGACTCTGGAGAGCTAGGAACTGTTTCTCTGATTCCCTTGCAGCTAGCTGCAAATATAATTTAGGTTTCATCAAGCAGAAGTCCTCCTGTGAAATTTCAATTAGGAACTGAGGTGGAGAGAGAAACAGCAGTGCCTGGGTCATCCATTTAGCTGGCGTAAGGATCTGGCAGAAATTATGTGGCTCTGGAGCCAACTATTCTGACGGGCGTTGGGGGGGGGCTTTCTGATACCTGGACTGCAGTTAGGGTAGTATGTTCATAAATGCAGTGATTTCAGTGGCAACTTCCTAATTCCCAGCAGTCCCTCTAATAATCCTGTCAGAAAAAAATTGTCCAAGGTTTGGAAATGGAATTTAAGGGGTGTCTCTGAGGGACGTTCTGGGTATTATTGTCTAGTAGAACATTTAGGAATTTTCTGGTTTATACAAATATGCTGCATCTATGAGAAAGCTGAGTTCAGCATTCCTGATTGTATGTATGTATATACACGTGAGTGTATCTAAATTCCTCTTCCAACCAGACATAGCTATATCTCCTAAGATCCCTCATTAATGTTTTGAATAGAAATTTTTGACATATGTCAGGCAATATTTGCATGAGAATCACAGTTTCAACATTTTCTACTTTAGCAGCCAATTCTACAGAGTTGCTCCAACAGGCCCATCTAAATCTGTTCTTCCAACCTCAGTGATTTCTGTGACGACCTAATTCCCTTTATTAAATTCCATTCTAAAATAGCTAGGGTGGTTTTAATTACCTGCTAATGTACCCTGACTGATTCAAGAGCTAAAAATTGAGTGTTTACTATCTTCTAGATACTGTGTTAAACACTTTACACAGATTATCTCATTTAATCTTCATAACAACTCTATGAGGTAGGCAATGTACTCTCCCCTTTACAGACAAGGCACTGTTTAAGAAACCTGCCCAAGACGACAAGTTAGGAAGTGGTAGCTGGATTCACACCCCAGCAAAGGGTCCCAAAGTTCACTTCCACTTCCAGTGTGCCTAATTTATTTCCTCTAAATAAAGCATAAAGAAGAATGTGTCTGTCACTTTATCTGGAGACTGTGGTGTGGCAGAGAAGCGAGAGGTTTCAGTTATGCCTTCACTTCTTCTGTCTTCTCTGCTCCCAAGCTGTTTGACTCAGTTGACTGTTTCTCAGAATCCTGAGCATAGCTCATGCGAGACTCTCTCCCAACTGAAGAGGATAAGTGACATGCTATTTCCTACTGCAGCCTAGAAGTAGCTCTGCCAAGAACAAGAGGTTTTACTAGTGGAAATGCACTACAAATGTGTGACTTTAAGGGTCACAGCTTTAGAAACAGGCTGACCACTAACTTTGGCAGAGAATAATTACCGTATTTTGCTGTGTATAAGGTGCACTGTTTTGCCCAAATTTGTGAGGAAAAAATAAGGATGCGCATTATTATACTTGGGTAGTACTAATTCTGTATCTACAGAGGGTGCCAAAAAAATGTATACACATTTTAAGAAAGGAAAAAAAAACTATTACAATTGTATACTCAATATATACCGATAACAAAAGATGAATACAAGTCACGTTTGACTTCTGCAATTACAAGAGGTGCTCAAAAGGGTTACCACAGTGCTTCCCCAAAACCAAGACCTAGCCGGACAATCAGCTCTAATATGTCTTTTGGAGCAAAAATTAATATAAGACCCGGTCTTATTTTACTATAATATAAGACCGGGTCTATAATATAATATAATAAATATAATATAATAAATATAATATAATAAATATAATATAATAAATATAATATAATAAATATAATATAATATAATATAATATAATATAATATAATATAATATAATATAATATATATAATATATATAATATATATAATATATATAATATAATATATAATATAATATATAATAAATATAATATAATATATATAATATAATATATATAATATAATATATATAATATAATATATAATCAACATAATTAATATAATT
The DNA here is from genome assembly GCF_057876585.1 of Rhinolophus sinicus. NCBI lineage: Eukaryota > Metazoa > Chordata > Mammalia > Chiroptera > Rhinolophidae > Rhinolophus > Rhinolophus sinicus. The sequence continues at coordinate 152,768,089 of NC_142502.1, read as the reverse complement.
AATATAATTGATATAATTAATATAATTAATATAATATAATATAATATAATGTAATATAATATAAAATAATGTAATATAAAATAATGTAATATAAAATAATATAATATAAAATAAAATAAAATAAAATACCAGGTCTTACATTAATTTTTGCTCCAAAAGATGCATTACAGCTGATTGTCTGGCTAGGTCTATTTTCAGGGAAACACTGAACCAGCACCCAGACACTTCTGATTATGGTGAACTGCTTGAGCAACATTGACCAAAATGTCTACTTGTATACATTTTTTTGGCACCCCAGGTATATAAATGTTTTTAATTCTTTTATTTATGCTTATGAGTTAAAAGTGTAATAAATAAATGCTAAAATTCCTTTATAATACAAAAAATAAGTACCTAAATAAAACAAATAAAAATTTGAATTAAAAAAATTAAAATGAAAGATTTTTTCCCCGTGAAAGTCTGGGCTAAAAACCTGGGTGCGCATTATACATGGCAAAATATGGATTTACTGTAATAACTGCTATTAAGGGCCTACTGTGTGATGTTGCATTAGGCAATTTACATATATTCTCTTTAATCCTTTCAATAACTCAGTGAGGAATGACTCTCGTTTTATAGATGAGGACTCTGGTCTCAGGTTAATTATGGATGTTCTGGGATTTGCTTGAGAATCACTGAACTCTTCAATAATCTTGGGCTACCTATCTGATAGAAATTTTAGACATTATATCCAAAAACCACTAAAATATTTATCTTAATAATAAAGAAATATATGGTATTTCTTGTCCATAAGGAAACTTGCTAAAGAAAGGAGAACAGCAAAAATATTTGTTATACACTATCCTTCCATTATTAATGCTAGTTTGAAAGCTTGAAATGGGCAGGCAACTCAATATTTTCCAGCATGCACCACGTTAACTTTTAATTCATTAGCTGTCTTTTCCTACTGTCTGCTTTCTTGCTATGCTCTACATTTTATACTTATGCTGCAGAGATATTCGAAAGGATTAAGCTGTCCCACTTTAGTCCCAGGAAATAGAACTGCTATGAATTATTAATAGTATTAGCTTTCTAGTGCTTTAATTTCACCTCTTTATTTCAGAAAAGGATATTAGTTAAATGGAATTTTTTATATCACCTCAGGCGCTTACTACATTTTGTAGGAAACACCGACTTGAATTATAGAAAAGACAGTCGTTATGTTGATTTGCACTTCTACATAGGATGGATTCTCCATATATTCCACTCACTGATATCCTTTCTCATTGATAGCTTAAATAGGGCAGTTTTCCAACTGAGCAGTTCAAGCTCTTGGGATTCCCCAGAGGTGCTTGAGGTACAGCTGGAGGAGATTCTGCACCCCACCCCCAACCATTCCCTTGCTTCAGAGAAGCACTTGACTTCCGCTGGAAGCATTAAGCTTTTGGACAAAATTATGTTGGAAGAAAGGATTCTTTGAAAAGCTTTAAAATCCTGAATTCATACAACAAACATAATAGTAGGTATTTGTACATCTTTGGGATAGTAAGAAAAGTGTCGAAGGATTTTTATTCAATAATCACAATATGTCTAATGATATACAATCAACCGTGCACTGAAGTTGACTGAGCTGCTGGCATGTCATGTGACTGGCTTTGCAGGATGAACTTGGCCCTCATCTAGTGTTGTTGTAATACTCCCCCTGAACTCTGTGTGAAGTCAGTTACCAAGCTTGTTTATATAATGAGTAAACTGAGACACACAAGCAATATGCTAAAATGTGGAGGCTGGCAAAAATAAATGAACCAATTCTATGAATAGACTTGGTTCACATGGTTATATTCAGGTTATTAGGTTATATCTATAGGCCTCCAACTTCCTTTAAGAGGATGAATGTAGTCATTACTTGTGTTATTTCATAGGGGACTGTCATGACTAAAATATTTTATCATTTTCTGTAATAGTAGAAACTATTTCTTTACCTTTCAAAGAGTGTGAAAACAAAAAAACAACAACAAAAAACTAGAATGGCTTTGTTTTATACGAGGTAAAATCAGAGTTAAAAGGTCGTGCTCTGCGTTTCTTTGTCTGTGTAGACTGTATAGGACCCTAGAAATGCTCCCACATCCCATGCCTGGAAGCTATGGACCGGAAGAAAGCAGGCTGTGACAAAGTGTCATTCATTCAGTATATGTTTATTGAATGAGCACTTTCACCAGGCATCATGCTAGATGTTGGGGATATAGCAGTGAGTAAGTCTCTACGCTTTCTTAGAATTTGTATTCTAACATAGAGTAGGTACATAATGAACACACAAACAATTACATAATTCCCATGATGCACACAGCATCATGGAGTGGGGGAGCTTTTTAGACAGGGGCAGTCTCAGAAGGGCCTCTGGCAGGGCAGAAACCTAAGTGCATTTTAGAAGGTCACAGCTGGCTTCTTTGCTGGTTGCCAAGGCCATAAATGAGTGGCACTTACTGTACTTGATAGCTAAATGTGTGCCATCTGCACCAAAGAATTAGAATGCTGTGGAAACCCCAAGGGGACCAATATAGTTGGTGACTGCCTGAATAGGAGCAGAAAAACACAGCACAGTTAATTTATTAAATGCATAGATTTTTTCCTTGGTCATTTAACATTTATCAGCACTGTGTTTTATTCATTTCTTTAATGCAAGGATGGCTTGAAGAATATTTAAAAGTAATGCCTGTAAGATCATTGTCCTTTGGCATTCCATAAAAAATTGTTTTCACAACTGTGTAGACACCTCATAATAGTTGTGCTGAGGAAAATGTCTAATCATTCAAAATTAAGAAATGCATCCATAATGAAATCCCTTCTTATATTACTGTGTAATTGTTAAAGGCAAGATGCTTTTGGTAAAGGAATAAAATAGACTTTATAAAAATTGGTTGCATTTTCAAAACCTCATTATATAAGACATTTAAAATACATTAAAAGGAGAACATGGCTATTAAATAACATGACTGCTATCAATAGAATTTTCCAATTTACATTCTTATTCTTTCATTTTTATTAGTTGAACTTTCTTATTTCTTTTAAAGCCTCTCAGTGGATGTTTCTTAAATAAAAATACCTGAAAGATATATGCACACAAAGCAGATTGAGATTTACAGTCAAAATACTAGACTTCAGTCTCTTTCAAGCAAATATAATTCACCCATCTATCCAACCATCCGTTCAATATTTATTGAGTCTACTAAACTAATAGATAAAACATGCTGGAACTAGAGTGGTGTATTACAGTCCTGCTGGCCCACTGGCTGGGAGAGCACTGTTCATGATTCTTTCTTTCTCTGCATAGTTACTGTAGCAATTTTCTAACAGTCATGTAAGTAGCCAACATGTGGTTACATAGGCTAAAATAAAGAGCAATGCAATTATCCAGTCAGTGTGATAACAATTGACTGCCAGGATGAATTCAGGAAAAATACATGGGCTGGTTTACGTAGGAATCCCAAAGAAAGCAAAACTGTTATACTACTGAGGAAGTTCAGTCAGGCATCTGTTTACAATATAAGAGATCACTAGTTTCTCTATATACCAGGTAAAGAACATGATGATTAAAAAGCATGTTGTTCAAAATAGCAAAGAAAATAGAACATATCTAAGTATAAACTACCAAGAAATAAACAGGACCTGAATTAAGCAAACTACAAAATTTTTATGAGGAGCATAAAGATGAACAAAAGTAGAGAAAACTGTTACTCTTGATGATAAGATTAAATGTCAGTTCTCTCTGAATTATTTTAAAATTTAAAAGGGGATTTGAAGGATTGGACAAAATTATGCTATTATCTAGTAGACTATATGAGATAAATAAGGACATTTAGAAGTAGAAGACTAATGGGGGTGGCAGTGGAGGGACTGCTGGACATTAAAATGTATTCTAAGGCTGAAATAATTAAAATAGTTTAGTACTGATTTATGGATTAACCAAAGATATCACTGGAGCCAAACAGAATGTCTAGAAAAAGATACACAGATTTAGTATATGGTAATAGTTGTGCTGAGGAAAATGTCTAATCATTCAAAATTAAAATATCTTTTTATAAATGCTATCACATAATTCCAGATGGATGAAAGATTTAAATATAAAGTGGAAAGCCATACTTTCAGTTAAAGATGTTACTATTTTGAACATATGTATTTATCTCTGTTTCCTCCAGAAGCCCACTTAAATATGGGTAAAATGGATTTTATTAAAAAGGTTTAAACCCACAAGAACAAAGAATGGGAGATAAAGCTACAGCAACAAAACTTTGGAAATGAGAAAGCCAATGAGCTGGTGGTAACGCAGAACTGGATTGTTAGCCTGCAGTGGGAGAAGCAGAGACATTGCTCATTTTACACAGTGGAAACCCCACAGGGCACAAGCCAAACAAAGTGGGCAGAAAGGTGGGATTAAAAATAGGAGGATTGATTCAGAATCTGTTTAATAAGCAGTTATCCCTCACGGCCAGATGGAAGCCTGAGTTTCATGCTCTGGAGAGGCTTTACAGATACAGTGCTGAAAACAGGGACTCAGTGAAAGTTACGCACTGAATGTTGAGGCCTCATCCTCTTCCGAGTCCCAGAACATGCACAGCCAGATTTCCACACTCTAGGCAGGATATTTGATGCATCTTTCCTGGAGGATCTGACCGGTCCAAGAGAAAAGATATAAAGATACCCAAATCGGAAGCTGCCCAGTGAAATGGGTTATTCAGCTCACCCTAGTAAACCCAAGACCACAGCTGTGCAGCTGGCCAAAGAAAAGTCCATTCCAGCTGGGAGAAGGGGAGTCCCACATTCTATCACTCCCTCCAGGAAACGTGATTGAATTATTCAGTATGCTCCTCAGGTGGACTCTCGCTACTGGGAAGCCTTTGTCCCAGGCACTGCTTTCTGGCCCCACTGGTTTTTGACCACACTTGCGCGACAGGCAACTCAGGAAGCAGAGGGCTCTGCCATTGGTCAGGTTTGCAGCCCCCAGCCACCTCGTCTAACCGTAAGGGCCTCGTCAGCAGTTTTTTCATTTCAGTCAACATTTGTTAACTCCTGTAGCAATTAACACCTTTTTTTACTTTCTTAATTTCTCAACTCTAGTACCTCTACCTCCCTTATTCTCAGTAAATTACCTTGCCTCTTATTTTACTGAGGGAATGGCGTCTATCTCATGTGAGTGCCTCTTCAATATACAATTGCTTTCCAGTTTTTTGACCCCTTGTCTTCTCTTCTGTACAGATAGGTGTGTCCTCTTTCTTTTCTAAACCTGACGAGTCTACCTATGTCACGATCCTGGTTCTTCCAGCCTGCCCTGGGGCCCTGTCCCACCGATTACCACGCCTTTGTCGTGCATCTTCAATTGACTCCCCTGGCCAACTTGTGAGAACGTGTGTAGTGGATATTGTGACGTGCTACTCAGCGTCCCCCTCAGGACTGAAGGATTTCTTCCCCAGACGCTGGCAGTGCTGCTGGAAGGTGGCCCTCAGTTTGGAATTGCCTCAGCAGAAGGAAGGCACCTCGCTAAAGACCACACCTCCTTCTCTGGGCTTTTCTCTGCTGACTGGTTCATGTGGGGAATAGGCAGACACTGCCTTTTCACCTCAACTTGGGATAACTCGGAAGGGTCTTCCAGGTTCAGAGCTCCTCTGTGTTTTCTGATACTGCATCTCTGTCCAATCTCGCCTCCTTTCCTTGCCCCCCGCCCCACAGTTATACCGGAGAGGGTTTCCTGCATGCTAATCTCTGTCTGAGAGTCTGTATCCCTGGGTACCTTCTCTATGACAGTATGTCTGTAAGTTATGGACATTTAAAACTTATGGACATTTAAAATTTTAAAGTTGTCCATCTAAAAAAGTCTACAAGTTTGCATTCCCATCAACAAGGTAGAAAAGTTCCTCTTTTTCCACACCCTGACTGCTGCTACTAGATATTATCAAACTTTCAAATCGTTGCCATTTCATACGTAACAGATGGTGTGTCCTTCTTACTCTACTCATAGTCTTAAAATTATGAGTAAGAGTGAGAATATTGTCACGTATTTATTGGCCATTTCTATTTCTTTCCCTTTCATCTGCTGATGTTGTTTTGTCCATTTTTCTCTTAGATGGCCATCTTTTATGTATTGGTTTAAGTGCTCTTTGTATAGTAAGGAAATTGCAAATAAGTTTTCCAGTTTGCTGTTTGTTTTGGCTTTGCTTAAGACATTTTTCGACCATTTCAAAAGTTTTACATTTTAAATTAATGTTATCAATATTTTTCCCATGCTTCTTTGTTTCCTGTCATGCTTAAGTTAGCATTCCCCATTCTAATATTTGATAAATTCGATAGTATTTTCTTTAAAACCTAGCCCACCTGCTATTTCCATCACAAAGGTGTCCCTGAATACCTTGACGACAGTTATCCCCCTAATTCCTGCATCCCTGTACATAAAACTCACATTGCACATCATATCCTGCCTTATATTAGAGTTATTTTTACTATACTCCAAACTCAGCTATTAGACTGTAAGTTACTGAGGGAAGAAACTGCATTTTAAGTATCTATGTATGTACTCCAGTATCTAGATTATGACCTGTATACAGTGCTACTTAAATATTTAAGTAGCACTGTATACAGGTCATAATCTAGATACTTGAATGAACTGGTATTGTTCGATTTTGTGGTTCTTTTTCACACTAACGGGGTGATTGTGTATATACCAGGGGTGCCAAAAAAAATGTATACACATGACTTGTATTCTTTTATTATCGGTATATGTTGAGCATTACAACTTTAATACAGTTTTTTCCCTTCTTAAAATGTGTATACATTTTTTTTTTTTTTTTGGCACCCTCTTGTATATCCCATCCTCACTAATCTGTGACTAGTTCTTTTGCAGCTAGGAGAGCTGTTAGTTCTGCCATTTCCAGACCTGAGACACCTATAAAGGACTGACTATAAGAGCAGCACATGAGGAGTAAGGTCTTAGGTGACCAGAATGCTCCTAAGTGAGTTGGCAGGTCAGGCAAGATGGTTCTTAGCAACAGGAGTGTCATGTGTGGAGCCATGGCACAAAGTGGCCCTGCCCCAGACACACACACACAGTAAATGAAGCTGAATCACCCAACAGCAGGACCATTCTGCCCCTACCAGTGGCAGAGATTCCTCCTTGGCCATAGGTCTGGCCGGTGTGGAAGACCAGCTGCAGATAGGTAGTCAGGCTCTCGACTAGTCAAACACAGTAAGCTGTCAGCTCAGCTGGACTAGTCCGTTGCAGCTCCTGTTCCCACCAGTCCTACTCCTGGATCCTCTGGTTCCATTTCCTCTCTTTTCATTCTCTCCTGAGCATATTCAATTATGGCTTTCACTCCACCAAAACTGCTCTGTCAAGGTCATCAGTGGCCTCTGTGTTGCTGAATGCAGTGGTCACTTCTCAGTCCTCACCTTACTTGACCTGCAAGCTGCATTGACCCACTTGATGCTCTGTTCCTGGAGGGCTTCATTTGACTCTCAGGTCACGATGCTCTCCCAGTATTTCTCCTATCTCACTGGCTGCTTTCTTCTCCTCCTCTGCTGGTTCTTACTCTGCTTCCTGAGCTCTTTACGCTGGGGTGCCCTCAGGTACAGTGCTGGGACCTCATCCCTTTTCTATCTATATTCATTTTTATGGTGATCCCATCCAATCTTGTCTTTCAATACTGTCTGTCTGCAGAGAGAGTCCAAATTTGATCTCCTCCAGCCAGACTCAGATCCAACTGCATACTCAACATCTCCTTTAGAAGACATCTCTAACTTAACACTCCAAAACTGAATTTCTGATCTTTCCCCCAAATCTGTTCTTCTCACAGCCCCTCCATTTCAGTAAATGACAACACTGTCCCAGTAGGTTTTCAACCCAATAACCCTGGTGTCATCCTTCATTCCTCTTTCTCACACCCACATCCAATCTGTCAGCAAATCTTTTGACTGTACCTTCAGAATCTATCCAGAATCTGATCATTTGTCACTACCACCACTGTGGCTATCCTGGGCAAGTTCCCTCATCAATAATTTAGGAGCAATAATAGACTGTAACTTACAGGATGGACTGAAGGAAATAGTATACATAATGAACTTAGCACACAGTGCACAATAAATGTTAGCTTCTCTTTCTGGCCTGTTTTTTTAGAAGATTTCAAGGAGATTGACTTATAAAATTGAAGCCATCAGCTCCTTTTCATAATAATTAAATTTTATTCTTCAACACATCTAATTTCCATTTTTAAGATTTCAACTAAATGAGTTGAAGAAAATGTGCTACTTTGCTCATGGCATAGTTTCTGAAAAAGAACAGTGAAAATTCACCTTTCCCAGTAAAACTATCACAAATAAGAACCAAAGGAAGTGCTGCATAGCACAATGGCAATTTGAATCCTTCTCTAGCCTAGGAGTAATTTTCAGATAATCAGACAACTTTAGCCTAGAAAATATTTTTAATTCAAAGTTTTATGAGATTGTTATATATGATAATGTGCAGCTGTACACAGCACAAGTGGCACAGCTTGAAAGAATTTCAGGAATATGAGAGAAGTCATGGAATGTTTCCATAATAACAGCTAGGATAACTGCCATCACTTGTATAAAATGGACTCACATTATTTACCTGTAGTCCCACTTACTCTGTCATCCCAACTAATTATTAATGGACAGAAAGATTCTGGAAAATCCTTAACAGTACTATCTGAGCTGTCCACTATATTATACTAAACCTGAATTATACAGGAAGCATCTCAGGTAAGTACCCAAATGCATAAATTAGACACGTGGATAAATAAGAAAAACCATTGCACTATGCAATCAGAAAGTTTCAGAACATTTAACTTGTCCCTTTAATGTAGATACTTTGCTGATATATATAGTAAGAAATGGTTTTTGAATAAAAGTGTTCATCTAATTTTAATGTTTATAGAAAATCACATTCTCTATTCTTTCATCCATTCTCATACACACACACACACACCATGTTCTGGGTAACGAAAGAAAACAATGATGAATTATTTCTATGACTTTTAAGAGGGAAATAACCCCAATACGAAATCATCAGTAGTTGTTGACTGTGCTTAATTTGTTATTAGCTTTTCTTTATCCATATTTAATTAAACTGTTCTATTCTCATACATACATCATATATATACAATGTGAAAATTCATATTTCACATTACATGCAAAAGTTAGTAAAAAGTAAACTCCCATTGTTACCTATTGTGGGATCATTTTAGCTAGAGCTAGTCTATATATAGTTTACATGCTAATTTTTATTTATTTTTTTGTAGGAAGTCCTGGCTGAGCAAGGTCGGAAGTCCTAGTTCTCGCATTGACCGCACAAACTTTTCTAATGAAAAAACCATCTCTAAACTTGAATATTCTAATTTTAGTATTCGATACTAATAGAAATAAAAATTGTTTATACTGCACAATAGACACTATATAGTCTTAAGTCTATATACTAGGATAATAGTAGCAGAGTAGGGTCAAAAAAAGTAACTGTTCTGAAATCCACATTATATATACATATATTATTAAAAATATGTGACACTGAAACAGTTTTACTCAACTATGTTTTTAACAAGCAAAAGATTAGTATCCTAAAATAAAAAATGTAATTACAAAATATTTGAATTGTAATTCAAAAATTGAAACTTGTGTTATGGAAACTTTAATTCTAATGAATATTATAGCATACGTATTATTTAGCTAGACATAAAATAATGAAGTTAACCATTTAAAAATTATTTTTAGTTACTGTTGTCTGGATTGAATTCTATAACCTTCCAAATAATTTGTTATTAAAGTAAAGCAATTTGTTTAATATCAACAAAAATAACCTGTAGATATAAATGTATGTGATGATCATTATAATCATGAAATATCAATAAAGAGTTAATTTTTAAAATTCTGGTTAATTGAGAAAATAATTCAGTACTTGGGTTGGAGCTATGGGATGCTTTCTATGAACTGTATTGTTCTGCATAGTGAACAGATGAGTGTATAGCAAGCAGCAAGATTTGTATCGACAACCATCCACAATGGATATTCTATCAACCAGAAAAGGAACTGAGAGTCTAAATCAATTATACTACCCCCCAAACTTGGCCTGTCGTTTGGGAATTTTCACATGCATAAGCAACAGAGTATTTTAAGGGGAAGGTTCATTTTCATACCATAGAATTACACTATTGAAAAAAGGAAGACCTTTAACTCAAAATGCTGGGGAATTTCAAATGCTGTAGGTATATACTTGAATATAACCTTCAATGACCTCCAAAATTTTAGAACAATGGTGTCTTTCATTAGAACAAAATTTTATGTGGAATTACATAAAGCAAGTGAAAAGGGACAACTAGTATGATTGAAATGGGGATGGGTGGAGGGGGTCCCTGCAACCCTGCATACTTGGTCTCACTTTTCTTCCTGCATCCTGTCTTGCACAATTTCAAGTCCATTGGGAATTCAGTTTAGAAGTCTATCTATGGAACAAATCTCCATTGCTATACTCACTCCATGGCATGGAGAAAGAATTCAGGACTCTCTCCTCTACCTGCTACAAGATTAGAATTGAGAGACGGAGATGAAGGGTAGGCTTTGTTCACTGGAAAGGTTAACGCTATAGATGATGATAGTATTGATATCAAATATATATAGAAAACAACGCAACATTAGGGAATGACAAAGATATTTTTAAACTTTCCAAACACACTTAAAGGAATAAAGAACTTTCCTACTATTTTAATACCGTTAAGTATTATATATGTCAAATATTATGCAAGTGAATCTATTGTGATACTCATTTGAGTTTTGCTCTCCTTCAATTTCCCCACTCCTGGTTCAAGGAAGATAGACAGGTCTTTGTGTTCCCTTACCTCAGGGGAGGTTTTGGTGCCAGATCCCCTGAAGACAACTTTCCTTGCAAGGTTTCCTTTTAAAGAGGGCATTATATTCTGAATTGAGGAGAAAGAGAAAACTAGGCCATTAGTGGGTAAAAGAGAAGTGGAAGTGACAAGATCCAAAGGGACAAGGAGATTATCCAAGACTTTAGAAAGGGACCAAACGCTGTGGATTTCCCAAGAGATGAACACCTGCACCTTTCTCCCCAGCGGCACCTCTGGGGGATAAACCTGAGAAGGAAGCAGCTGTAGTACATCCAGAGAAGCTGGATCCCAGCTCTAGGCGCTCCAGACCTAGCAAGATTCCTGTCCCAAAAGTGCTACACTTCATCCTCACTACAAGGAACCATGGTGATAAGGACTGGAGACCAGAGAAGTCTTTCCTGAGTGTTCTTTCTACATAAGACCCTGTAAGGTCCGTCTGAGAGAGGATGCAAAGTGTCAGGATGACGAAGATTTAACTTCCCACCTCCCAGACAGGATGGGGCTTGAAACAGATTCAACTTGATTTAGAGAAAATAAAAGACATTTCTTGCACACACGTTTGAAAAAAAAGCCTGTACCACTTTACACATAGAAAGGCTAAATGATTTTAGAAAAATATGATCTCAGATGTGACACCAATATGTCACTTTTTATTACCCTGATATCCTCTGATATTTCCCTTCCCAGCTCTTTATGAGGAAATCACAGTTTGCTGGAACAATCTTCTAACTGCACAAAGTGAATCACATTAGTCAAGGTTGCTTAATGATTAATACATAACTAAATTCTATTACTGGATGGAAAATGTAGATAATGATTAAAAATAGGGGTTTATGCATGGGTAAAGAACAAGCAAGAAAGGTAAAGCAGTTTTTAAAATGTGGTAGAGACCAGATATATCGTAACATAAAACTTAATAGGTCAAAATTCATATGGAACTTACATAGGGAATTTTTAATTTACATATATTTTAGTCAATAAACCTTGATAGGTTTAGTTTTGTTAGAATTAGACATTTTAAAAACCAAGAAAAAAAATTAAGCGAAAGATGGGTATCTACTTCAGTGACGGTCCACCATGAGTCTCAACATTCCACATGCCCACCCTCCTCTGGAAGCCACATATCAGAATTACGCGGTATGATTTGTTAAAGCACACTTACCTATTATTTTTCATATTTATATAAAAATGCCTGTCTTTTTTATTGGTGTAAAAACAGACCCATAGATCAATGGAACAGAATAGAGAGCCCAGAAATAAACCCACACCTATATGGTTAATCTATGACAAAGGAGGCAAGAATATACAATGAGGTAAAGACAGTCACTTTAATAAATGATGCTGGGAAAACTGAAAGACATGTAAAAAAAATGGATCAGTTTCTTACACTATACACAAAAATAAACTCAGAATGGATTAAAGACTTAGATGTAAGACCTGAAACCATAAAAAACTTAGAATAATACAATACAGGCAGGGAGCTCTTTCACATCACTTTGTAATACCTTTTTGGATATGTCTCCTCTGGGAAGGGAAACCAAAGAAAAAATTCAGCAATGGGACTACATCAAACTAAAAAGTTCTTGCACAGTGAAGGAAACCATCAACAAAACAAAATAACCTACTGAATGGGAGAAGAGATTCACCAATGATACATCCAATAAGGAGTTAATATCCAAAACATATAAGGAATTTATTTAACTTAACACTAAAAAAACCCAAACAATCCAATTGAAAAATGGGCAGAGGAATTGAACAGGCATTTCTCCAAAGAGGACATTCAGAGGGCCAACAGATATATGAAAAGATGCTCAATATCACTAATCGTCAGGGAAATGCAAATTAAAATCCCAATGAGATACCACCTCACACCTGTCAGAATGGCTAGCATCAATAAATTAAAAAACAAGTATTGGCAATGCCGTGGAGGAAAGGGAACCCTCCTGCATTGTTGGTAGGATTGTAAATTGGTACAGCCACTATGAAAAACAGTATGGAGATGCCACAAAAAATTAAAAATAGAACTACCGTATGATCCAGTAATTCCACTTCTGGGAATTTATCCAACAAAAAATCCAAAGCACTAATTTGAAAAGACCTATGTACCCCTTATGTTCACTGCAGCATTATTTACAATAGCCAAAATATGGAGGTAACCTAAGTGTCCATCAATAGACTGATAAAGGAGTGGTACATACGAGAGTATATATATTTAATTATAGTTGACATTCAATATTATTCTACTTCAGCTTCAGATATACAGCATATTGGTCAGGCATCCACAGAATCTACGAGGAAGTGATCCCCCTGATAAGTCCAGTGCCCATCTGGAACCCTACATAATCTTTACAACATTATTATTTTCCCCACACTGTATTTCATATCCCCGTGACTACATTATAACTACTAATTTGCACTTTCTAATCCCTTCCCCTTCTTCCCCATCCCCATCCTCTTCCTATCAACTGTCAGTTTTTTTTCTCTGTATCTCTGAGTCTATTTCTGTTTAGTTTGCTTATTATGTTCTTTAGACCCTACATATAAGTGAGATCATATGGTATTTGTCTTTCTCAGTCTGACTTATTTCCCTTAGCATAATATTCTCTAGGTCCATCCATGTTGTTACAAGTGGTAAGATTTCATTCTTTTTTATGGTCGAATAATACTTCATTGTATAAAATGTCCCACGGTTTCTTTTGTCTGTTGATGGGCATTTCTGTTGTTTCCATGTCTTGGCTATTGTGAACAGTGCCACAGTCAACAGAGCAGTGCATATATTTTTTCGAATTAGTGTTTTGGATTCCTTTGGATAGATACCCAGGAGTGGCATTGCTGGGTCATAAGGTAGTTCCATTTTCAATTTTTTGAGGTTCCTCCATACTGTTTTGGCTGCTTATTTCTATTTTCATGTTATAAAAATGAAAAACATGCAAGAGGAAACACAAATATATAATTAGTGGCTTAATTAAGAAGTATTTTATGAGCATATCTTGCAGATTTTAACCTAATATTTAGAATTATGTGTAAGAGGTAATTTTCATTTTTCTTAACTGGCTCAAATGATTTTGAATAAAACTGAAGTCTGATAAGAATTTTAAAATTTAGAATTAAAAAGTCTAGTTATTGTGTGACCTCATTAGCAGGTTTTTCTATAAAAAGTAGGGTTTCCCCCCTTTTCGCAAGCATGATTTGTGCCCTGTTTTTCCTGTATTAGTTTTATTTTCTAGGTGGGCACAAGGGATGCTATGAGTAGCAGTGGATACAAGCCTCCAATATGGCCTTTTTAAAAAAATCTTTTCTCAGTTTTTAATGAATATTAGAAGAGGCACAGAGAAAGAGAAGATTCAGGAGATTCCTTGGATGGGAAAAGGAATTTCTATTTCAAAACATGTAAATTGTCAAACACTCACTCCCCAAACTCCTTATCTACTTTTCTCCTTTATTTTCTAACAGGTGCTTATCACCATCTAACTAATATTCTGTATTTTACTGACTTATCTATTGTCTCTCATCCCAATGAAAGCTATAGTACGGCAGACATTTATGTAAGTTTGTATCCTGCTATATCTGTAGCACCCAGAATAGTGCATGGCAATGGTAAGTGCTCAATAGTATCTGTTGAATTAAATATAGGAAAAAAATATTCCCTCAAGGACTTAAGCTGACAGGAAGCTACATATCCATAATACATAAAAAATGGTTTAAACTCCACTATAAAAATTCGTCACATAATTTAAGCATATGCTGATTATAAGAGACACATGAAATGTGACTTTTAACCTCCCATGGGAAGCAGCTAGAACACTGGACAAACTATATGGAACTGTTTTCAGATATTGGACAATAGGCAGTGCAGGACCCTGATCCCTGAGAAAAAGGAAACAAATGAAACGAGCGCTACAATTGCTTAAAAGCAATTTCCAGACTGCAGGGGCAGGAAGGGGGAACCCAAACAGCATCTGGAGAGCTTTCTGAAGAGAAGAGACAGAGAATGGGTATTAGGGAGCTAAATTACACTGGCTAGAGGCTACCATATTGGACAGCACAGCTCTAGATTCTGGGGGGAAAGTGGGAATAAATCCACTGAAGCTGAATGGTGGTTGTCTGTATCTAGCTGGTAAAATTTTGCTTTGTTTGTATCTATGTTCACCAAATTTTTCTATAATAAGCATGTATTCCTTTTATAATATTAAAAAAAACATTGAAAACATGTATACATTAAATTCCTAATACCTACTTTGGAATGATAAGTGGTAATTTCACCAGAAAATTTTTAGAATTCAAATCTAATAGTATAGAAACTGAATTAGCACTTAATCCTAAAATGTAGTGTTTTTCTCTGGATAGAAATTTCTATGCTAGTAAAGAGTTTAGCAATGGAAAACCTCATTTTAATGAAATCAGCTTTAAGTTTTCATGTTAAAGTGAAACCAACAGTTTCTTTACAACAATAACATTTTGTCTGCACTGGGATGGATCTAGATTGGATTATTTGTAAGAAATGCAAGGAAAGATTCTATCACAGAGACATAATGGATTACTCTGAAAACACAAAAATCAGTTAAATGTTGAAACTTTCAGTCATTTGCCTAATTGTATATCATAATTTTAAAAGGGAAAGAGCTCTATATTTAGGATTGCATACAATTTAACAAATATTTTAACAAAGTAGAAAATAAAATTAGTTTAATGGACCTAATTTGAGATGAATAAAATATTTAATATTAGATTTTTAGAAAATTGAGAGGATATACACTAAATTCTTCCAACTGGTCTATGACCTCCTCACCATCCCTTCTTTGTACCAATTTGCCTCAATTTAGCAACAATAAAACCTCTTAGTGGGCTCCATTAGTGCCTACAGTATGCAGTCTGAACAATACATTTGAGACATCAGCATTCTGGTATTTAGGCTGTAGCTTAACTCTGATTTTAAAAAGAATGCAATTGACCCATTCATTTTATTGTTTCATCAACTGTTTGAAAACAGAGTGGGGCAGGGGAAACATTAGCTATTTCCAAATGTCAGCAAACATGGGTAACTCTAAATGTGTAGAGCTGTCCATCCTCGGCACATTACAGGGTGTTAATTCAGCAGTACATGTACACGTGGGCATCGTTGCTAGCCATGAGTTCAAACTCTTTACTAATACAACTATAAACTCTACCAGCACATACTTTAGTACTAAAGGCTTTGCTAAATTAAGAAAAATAACATTATCCAAAGTTACAAAACGTGGGGCTGTTAAATGGTATTTGTACTTTTACATTAGAAAATAATCACTTTGGGACATGATAGATCATTTTAGTGAAAATCATGTTTTACCAAACCACAACGTGCACTGTTTCTTTAAGTGCTGGCTGTCCCCAAGTAGCCCACAATTTGATTAGGAAACAAGATGTTCAGAAACGCAAATCTAGAGTAAAATTCCAAGGTAATAAACAAATGATATGACAGTGCAGTGTTAGTCCTAAAATTCAGGCCTGATTCTGTGTGCCGCTTTGACATCTGATGAAATCGGGAGGAGCTCACATGGCCCATTCTCTCCCCCATTCTGCTCCCATGGAAAAGGTCCCTTAGCCAAACAACCCTCTTTATAAGGGGCCAGATGCGCTTCCCGCTTATCCTTGAGAAGCAAGTTTCAGTTTCCAACCAGCCCGCAGAATTGTTCAGAGAAACCAATCACATCTTCCAGTGGAAACGTGGGGTGACCTCATTCTCTTGACACTGGAACCCTGCCTCCCACAGCCTCTGGTTGTTCATTCTGTTCTTAAGTGCCACCCGTATGGCCCTGCATAGTGGTGTCCTCCCCTTGGCTGTGAGTAAAAGTGGCCAATAAACTGCTGTCAGTCTCATCTGTCCAGTGTCAGGTGTCCTGTGTTCAGCCATCCCCACAACCCTAGGGCAGGGATCTCTCCCTCATCAGTGGAGTGACTAGGAGGTGATTAGAACTGAATATAGCTCTCAATACTATAAAAGGTCCAGTTTTAGAAAAAGATCCTTATGGTGGCTGTCTAAAAAGATTTCGTAAAGTAGGTTGGTCTAGATGGAGAACGGTGTGAAGGATTTGGTTTTGCATGTGACCTTGGTCTCATTCTGGGATTCTCTGCTGAAGGAGCATATAGACAAGAGATGATAGCAAAATAGCAAATAAAGTACTGATTTCATTAACCGGACAAGGACCCAGTTCAACAATAGAGAACTCAAGTAAAAGCTCGGTTACAGAAACTGAGTTAGGGTAGAAGGCCAGTGTGAGCCTCTTAATATTCCTGTACCCTAACACTTACATTCTACACCCTCTTTCCAAATAGCTGTATGATCGCACATGACTGGCCCATCAGCTCCATCCAGCTGCAGGTAGCATCGAGAGGGTTGAGATGACCAGGTCAGCTAAGAGAAACCTTATCTGGTTTGTCCCCTCCTGGAGACAGGAAGTGCAAGAGAAGGCAAGGGGGTGCACACCCTGTGCACTGGTCTTTACTACAATGAGCCCACCCTCTAGAGAAATGGCCCCAGTCAATGTCCAGTTCTGACAGTGAGCTGAGCAAGTTTGTTCTCCAGTGCAATGGAACTGGGTGGAGAGGGATGCCAGAAATGGAGCGAGTGTCCTTGTAACCCACGAACTAAGGCAGAAGTACATTCCTTCCCCCAAGCAGGAGGGAAGCCATCTAGGTAACTGTAACTATATCCACAGAGGAAAGCGGCAATGAGGATGAACAGATTATGGGCCAGAAGAGCCAAACTGGAGAGCTGTGAGACCAACGGGCCAATGGTAAGACAGAGACTCGTGCCTTTTGAGAGTGTGAAGTCCAAAGCCAAAGAGGGCAGAGAAACTACGTAAGAAAAAATCTGCAGTCTGATGAAAAAGATGAAGTCTTTCTTCCCTAAACACTAAGGCCTCAGGACATTCCCGTGAGTCCAGACTCTGACATCCATAACTCAGTAAAAAATCCAGAAGCACAGAGAAACCATTGGGTTGGCAAAGAAAGAGCAGGGACAGTATAAAACTTATTTAAAAAAGCTTTTTTGTGTGTCATTCATTCAGGAAACACCTACTAAGCATCTGCCAGGTGCCAAGTACTGGGGTTCGGCACACAGACAGGAATATGAGAGAATCTCAACATCTAAGACATTTGCATTCTGATGGTACACAAAAAAGCTTTTTTTAATAAGTTTTTAAAACTTATTAAATATACAGGGAGTATATTATGGACCATCCTATTTTAGCCTCACAAAAACACTATAAGGAAGGTAGGTACGATAATTATTACCACTTTACAGATGAGGAAATTAAGGTTTAGAAAGATAAAAGTTGCTCCAAGTCATGTAGCTAAGAGGTGGTTTCAACTCTAGGGCACAGTTTGTGATCATTATGCTATATTCCTTCAAATATGAATGAGAAGCAAAAAGAATATTAAAGATAGGAAGTAAAATTTCAGTTCTATCTATATAGTATTCAGTTCAGAAAGAAGACCATAACAGATCTAAGTAAGGAAATGCAAAAATTTTTCTTAGCGCAGGTAAAAATAAAAAAAGAGTAACATTCACAAGAAAAAACCCCCACAAGCCTCACATGTGAATATGGAATGCAAAAATGATAGAAACAAAATAAGTTTAGGATATAACCCTATGAAGTACGCCCAAGATAACATTATATGATTTCTATGTATTTCATTTTATATAGCTCCATTAGGGAAATAACATCCTTAGAGAATCACAATATTGTCCCATTAGTGATGTTTTCTGTTCTCATCCAATCTAATCAAACCATATTCCATTTAAAGCAAAAGTCTGAAGTTAATTATTTGGTCTCATTTTCTACATGATTCAGGCCCACATTTAGAGTGGGAAATATGAATTTGGAGATTATTTTGCGGATGAGCTTCTCAGCCTAATGTTCTTACAGAGATGAAATATGGCTTAAAATTAGGATTCATAGTGGGCCCAACAAACAAACAGAATGTAAAATATAAACAAAAAGCAAAAGAAATGAAAAATTTTGCAGGCGAGGCTGTTACCAAAGTGATTGCTGATGTAAACTGTACTTGACACACAGGGAGTGGCCTTGCCCTGTGAAACTACCCCAAGAGGGTAATGTCAGGACCCTAGCATGGCCCAACCCATGCATTTAATAAAGGGTAGTTTAAGGAAACTCTTCCATGTGTACCGCCCTTTGACCTTACTGAAGTTGGTAGGAGAGATGTTTGCATCCTGGTGTACAGACAAAGGCACAGAGCCTCAGAGGTCAGACTTGACCCATCTAGGTTTCCAACAGGGAAGCCTGGGGAACTGGTTCATTGTGGTAGCTCATTACCTTCAACGACAACGGCTCACAAGGCTTCCCCACAGTCCCCAAGAGGTCGACTAGCCATGATCCAGATAAAGTGAGGACTGTGATATTTCCCATATCTCTTCTCTACATGGCAAAAAATGGCAGCAATGCCCAATTTCTTTCTAATGCTGCCTACCTTCTCTTAAAATATAGGGAAATTCTATAACATTTCTTTTCCTGAATCTTACAACCCACTATTCAAGCTTCAGAATTTGGCAGAGAAAACAAGGAATTTAAAAAAAAAAAAAAAAAAAAAAAAGGAAACTGAACTCAGGCAAATAGTTTGCTCCAAGGCTTATCCTAAGAGGATAAAAAACATGGCTAAGTTTCCAAACTCTTGAAAAGCTTGTAAATACTGAAAGAATTAACTATAACTTGAAGCACATAATACCATTATAATTACATTAGGGAAAAGGGATAGATTAGAACAATCGTTTAAAAGTGATGACTTGTGAAATGTTTATTTGCCATACCATATTGAAAAGAATGACGTAGGTCTAGGAGGTCTTTGAGGTAAACTAAACTAACCCTTATTAATTACAAGTGTTGTATTTATCTCTTTAAAACCTCACCTGTGATTTCTATTTAGATATATCCTAACTTTTAGGTCAAACGCTTATTTTCTTGAAATGAAAACTCAAGTTATCTTTTAACTCCTTACGTTTGTTACAGAAGAAAAGCATTATGAAATTTATCACAGACCTACCCATTCATATCAAAAGAATTACATTGATTACTAGATCATTGGCAGAGTCTCAAATTGTGGCACTAGGTAAAGTCATGAGTGTGAGTGGTGGTGATTTCAGATTGGGTACTTTTTCTTGATTGCTATTGTTTCTGTTTTCCCAACCATGGAAACTAAACATCAGCTGTAACATGCACATTTGTCAGAATGCACTGTGCATGATGCTTGATGGGGAGGTGGTGCAGACTTTCACTTTTCACGCACTCCCATCCTATCCCTGAATGGTTATCACGCGCTCCTACCCATCACAGCCTTGCTGTCTTGAAGGCTTTCACTCACCATGGACTCATAACTTGGGCTGACTTTACCCTTTCTTGTTATTTTTACCCACTCTCTTACCATAGTGTTCCTAATCTTTCCAGTTTTGTCGTCATTAGGAGGACCTTATTTAGAATTTTAGGTTCATTTTTTAGTGCCATGGTTTAAAGCAAGAGGTAGAGAAACTAGATGTAGAGGCAATGAGGTCTGAAAAAAGAGAGACTAATCTAAAAACAAGTCCCAGCTGGGTGATCTTTAACCTTGGGTAAGTGTGGGAGAGAGTGGTGGGAAATAGTACTTACTGAGTGTTTTACACATATCATGTTTAAAACAGCAACCCTACAGGATAAATTCTCTTATCCCTACTCTTTGGTGGTCTTATTAATTTATCTTTTAAAGATTAACAAACGACATATTCAAAATCTAAAGCTCAAAGAATTTAAACAACTTGCCCAGAGTCTTGGGGCTTTAAACAGAGCTAGGATTTAAACTCAGGTCAAACTCACAAATTCAATAAATATCAGTTCTCCTGACCTAGGGAGAGTACTGGAATGGCAATTTGTATCATTAAAGGGATCGAAGGTAAATTTTTATGGGCAGAAGTTGAACAATTTAATTGCTTTAGCTTAAAAGGAAGTTTTAACTACGTTTTAAAATGTGGAGATTCTCTAAGGAGTTTGTTGAATGATTATTATCTGTGCCCCTAAAACAAAACAAAACAAAACAAAAAAACCTTAAAAGTAGTAGGATGTAAGGAAGAATTTTTCTAGGTCAATCTCATTAATAGGGCCTATTGTTTGCAAGGTACTTTTCTAGGTGCTGAGGATCTCAGATGAATACGCTAAAATCTCATGGTCCAGAGAATAGGCCAGAACAGACCAGGTTCTCAGTGTATGTTGGATTGCTCAATAATTAGTTAATAAGATGTGGTAACGGTTTGCAAGGAAGATGATCACATACATTTGAAATTCTTCAAATGAACAAGGCAAATAGCCTTTAAAAGAAGCTAGAAGATATAGAAAACCATCAAAACAAGGCAGCTTAAAACTAGTGATTCCTAACCCTTTGAGGATAACACTCCAATGATTTTTCATTTTGCAATGTTCCTTCCTCAAGAAGCTATTTGTCCACAACTATTCATTCAACCAATCTTTACTCTTTACATCATCACTCTATTCAAGACACCACTGAAGTACCAAAATGCTCTCACCATCTAAAACCAACTTTTCATTCATTCTTTGGTTACACAGCTCCTATATAGGTGGTCATAATTGGGTTATTTCAAAATAAATCTTGAATCATGAAATTACAGAGGTGACTAGAGCCCTCCAAATTTATAAAGTTCAAGCTTCTTTCTTCATTCAGTGAATTTTTTTCTAGAGATTTCTAACAAGGATTTTGGAGTAACCCAGGCTGACTATAATTGTATTAGTTATTTCAAGAGATTTCATAAAATATTATTAAAGATTTTTATTTATATATATTTTTTCTTATATTTTTAGTCTGCGGTTGGTTGAATTCCAGGAGGCGAAACGTAAGGATACAGACATCCGACTCTACTTACCTGGCTTTATCCTTACCATCATTCTGTGACCAGGGGTATATGCCTTGGGGGCAGTCAGTGTTTGAATCCTGGCTCCACCAAATAGGAGCTGCTTCACTTGGGCAAATGATCCAACCTCTATGAGCCTCAATTTCTTAATCCACAAAATGGGAAAAATATCTGCGTTTGTTTTGTAGATGATTTAATACAGGTAGAGTATTGAGAGAAGTGCCAGGCATGTAGTAAGTCCGTAGTCATTGTTAGCCTCTATATTTACTGAGCAATTTGATCTGCATATTTTACCACATCTTAAAGGCTTAGTCAACAATCTCATCATTCCCTCTCATTTCTATTCCAATCTTCACCAAATAAATTTTTAATCTCTCTCTCCTAAAAGTGTGATAAAAATCAATCAGCTTTGAATTTATACCAGAAGAAAACTCAGGGTCCCTGTCGTATCTGTAATTCATTGGAATCTATTCATCTTCAAAGATAGGCAGATCTAACATGAACATTTCTCATTCCCATTGCCCTCTAATGTATATTTTATTTTGATAAAATTCTTTTTTTTTTTTTTTTTTTTTAAGATTTTATTGGGGAAGGGGAACAGGACTTTATTGGGGAACAGTGTATACTTCCAGGCCTTTTTTCCAAGTCAAGTTGTTGTCCTTTCAACCTTAGTTGTGGAGGGTGCCATTCAGCTTCAAGTTGTTGTCCTTTCAGTCTTAGTTGTGGAGGGTGCAGCTCAGCTCCAGGTCCAGTTGCCCTTGCTAGTTGCAGGGGGCACAGCCCACCATCCCTTGCAGGAGTCGAGCCGGCAACCTTGTGGTTGAGAGGATGCATTCCAACCAACTGAGCCATCTGGAGCTCAGTGGCAGCTCAGCTTAAGGTGCCTTGTTGAATCTTAGTTTCAGGGGGCGGAGCCCACCATCCCTTGCGGGATTCAGAGGAGTTGAACCTGCAACCTTGTGGTTGAGAGCCCACTGGCCCATGTGGGAATTGAACCGGAAGCCTTTGGAGTTAGGAGCATGGAGCTCCAACCACCTGAGCCACCAGGCCAGCCCGATAAAATTTTTATAATCTAAGGTAATGAAATAAAGACAATTAACATATGTACTTGAGAACTTTCTATTCTACTAATATTAGTAGGAAGAATACTGACAGCCAACTCTTAATGAGTGCTTACTATGTACTAGGATATGTTTTCTGCATGTATTTTCTCTTTTAATCCTTATAGCACAAATATGTCAGGCAAATAAACTTTTTTTTTTTTAAATGGAAATTAGAGACAGCTTTGGTCTATGACATATTCTTGAGCTCAACCCCTGTATCACTAGTATATCACTGGAGAGAACTGAGAGGAAGCTGGACTTTCCTGGTCCTTAGTTTTCCTATCGGGTTATACAGCCATACTACTCATTAATCTTGACATTTTCCTATGTTTCAAAAAAAAGGGTTGACAATTTTCTGTATCTATAACCTTTTGGATGAGTAATTTCCATCCTATTGTATTTCCTCACATATGGTGTTATAGCTCAAAAAGCACTGACATTTTTTAACTTGTACAATATTAGGAAACTATTTTGAATTACTGTTTGCTGACAAGTATCCAAACTACTAACACAAATGAGAAAATTACATGTATTTTTTAAGCTAGTGTGTTCATTTTTCAGACATAAATTTTCCAATCAAATCACTGAATTTTACAGCTGGAAGTGATCATAAGATGATCTCATCTGGATACTTCTTTTACAAGAATCTATAGCAGAGAATTTAATTGTCTCCTAGGTCAGATTAGCTGGCTGGGAGGAAAAACTAATAGCAGCCCAGTGATTTCCCTACAAAAAAAAGCGAGTAAATATTATAAAATCTAAATTATTTTGCAGAGGTTGTACCAATAATAATTGGCCTGTTTTTATAATACTATATTATCCTCCATACTGAAATTTAACACTTGTGGCTATCAGTTATATAATGCTGTTATGCATCATTGCTGCTCACCATTTTTTCTTGTATGCACGAGTATGTCTTGCATCCCTAATTAGACTGTGACTTCCTTGTGGTCACAATTGCGTAGGCACATTTGTTAAATGTTTCTTATCTCCTATAAATCTGCACCTATATGAACACTTTAACAGTTAGAGATTGACATAAATATATTTATAGGTTAGACAAATACTACACGACCCAAAATAGAACTGAACAACTGTCATCCTGTATAGATGCATGTGAATTTGTTTTGAGTGGGAGAAAGTCGAGAATAGTCTTGATTTCTTCTTATCAAGCAGCTGGATTGTCCCTGATGGTGAGTGGTTGGCTTGAAGAGATTGGTGAAGATTGGAATAAAAATTAGAGGGAATGATGAGATTGTTGACTAAGCCTTTAAGATGTGGTAAAATATGCAGATCAAATTGCTCAGTAAAAATAGTGGCTAATAATGACTACGGACTTACTACACGCCTGGTACTTCTCTCAATACACTACCTGTATTGAATCATCTACAAAACAACCGCAGATATTTTTCCCATTTTGTGGATTAAGAAATTGAGGCTCATAGAGGTTGGATCATTTGTCCAAGTGAAGCAGCTCCTAATTGGTGGAGCCAGGATTCAAACACTGACTGCCCCCAAGGCATACGCCCATGGTCACAGAATGATGGTAAGGATAAAACCAGGTAAGTAGAGTTGAACTTCTGTATCCTTGGGTTTTGCCTCCTGGAATTCAACCAACGGCAGACCAAAAATATAAGAAAAAAAATTATGTTTTTGCTGACATGTACTATGGTAGTTACGCCATGATGGTTACATCTGCACTGAACATGTACAGTTTTTCTGGTAATGATTCCCTAAACAACATAGTATAACAACTATTTACATTTTATTAGTTATTGTAAGCAATCTAGAGATGATTTAAAGTATACTGAAAGACTGCAAGGTTATATGCAAATACTACGCCATTTTATAAAAGGGACTTGAGCGTCCTCACATTTTGTTATCTGTGGGGATCATGGAACCAATCTCCCTGGGAAACTGAGAGATGACTGTATGTGGTATTTAACACGTATTTATTTATCCACCCACTCCTTACTCCCCAAACACACATACACCTAACCACACATTCACACCCATTCCAGTCTTCTTACCAACAAAGTTCACACTCCAGTATCTAGGTAACTAGGTATCAAACTTCTATTCATATACTCGTCTTCTTCATAGGACTTAAGCTCACATATGTACAATGAGTTCTAAAACCAACCTCTGCTCGCCTACATTTCTTCTCCAAGGTAAACGTAAACATGTACTCACTCATACTGACTCTGGGTTATAAAACATATGCACATATGTAGTCCGATACATAGCAGAATTCAACTCAGTCAGGATTTTTCTTTTCCCATTATCCAGGGAAATACATGAGTTACCATGACAGATGACAAAGACATTTGGCTCTGGTAGTGGAAATTGGGAGGCAATGGTGAAATGAGGTAAGAAATTCCGGGGCCAGAAGGTGGACGCTAGTCATCAACTGCTTTTCCCAGGAGCTTGCTCTTTTGGATAAATGCTACTCGAACAAGCCCCAACCCTCTGCCAGAGCCTACCGTCCCTGGTCCCCTCGGTCTGGTGCTAACCCCAGCTCAGGCTGGAGCAGATGCACACACCGTGGGGACCCTCCTTTGTAGGGCCTGAGTGTTCCCTTGCTTGCTGAGGGGCCAGGGAAGGAGGCTTTGTCAGAAATCCTGAACAGAAAGCATCAAGCTTTCTCCTGCAAAGACTAGGCAGCCCAGGAGCAGCGAATCACGACTTGCACTGTTTAATGGTTTACGGGAAAACAAGTTTCTCTCCTGCGTGCTCGCACTTTCGGAGCCAGCTCCGGCAGCTGTGGACAGCACAGAAGTGACGTCTTGCCGGCTTTGGAAGACGGGTGTTGCGGGGACTAGAGCATCAGAGCCGAGGACTACGCCGGAGGCTCTAAACCCGCTCCTCGCTGATCCCCAAGGACGAGGTGGGCCCTGATCAATACCCCTTCCGGCCAGAGAGCGGGAAGGCCAAGTTCAAACGCAGGGTGTCCAGCCTGGGGGAGGTCTGGGAAGGACGCCGAGAGATCCGGCCGGCCGCCCCCGCCCGGTCTCCCGCTCCTCAGCGCAGCCGCGCCAGCTGTCCCTGGAGCCAATCCCCGTTACTGTGCCTGCGCGCCCGGGGCCCGCCCCCACCTCGTTCTCTGAGGCTCTGCTCCCGGAGGCCACTGTCACTTAGCAACGCGCGAGTCACAGTAGCGGCTATCCGCGCGCCCCCTTCCAGGCTGGGCTTAGCCCCTGATGTTCTGCGAGGCTCTTCGCTGCCTCGTGTCAGGTATTAGGAGCCCATGGAGGGAAAGGAGGATAAACAGCAGTAAGTGCTGGCGTTTGGTTTTCTAGTTCCCCTTCCAAAAAATATTTTCCTCCGTGGGGGAAGGTTAAATGAGACCCAAGGGGATGGGTGCTCAGCCATCAGGGCTTTTCCTCTTCCAATCCTCTTCCTCCACGCTCATTTCTGGTAGTTGAGCGTTTACAGCAATACTTTGTAAAACGCACTGTTTACTGGGCACCTACTGTGTGTCAGGCACTTTACATGTATTGCCTGACCTAAAATTCTTGAAGTCCTCTTGAATCATCCATTGCTTCTCACACCCACATCTAACTGATTAGCAAATTCTGTAGGCTTTAGCCTTAAAATGCATCCAGAATGCACCACGGTTCACCACTGTATCATTCCTACCCTGGCCCAACTACCAGCATCTCTTACCTGGATGCTGGAATAGTCTTTACTGCTCTCCTTCTTTCTCAGCAGTTGCAACACTGCTTTCTGAGTGCTCTTTTTACAAGTTAGATCACCAGCCATTGCAGAGTAAAAGCTAAGGCTCCAACAAGGGTTTATGGGACCTACACAATGCGCCCTTTTCCCCTTACTTGGCTGATCTACCACTTGCCCTCCGACTCCGCTCTGCTCCAGCACACATGCCTCCTTGCTGTCATCTGCAGTGATTCTCAAAGTGTGGTCCCCAGAGCAGCATACACCTGGGAATTTATTAGAAATGCAAATTTTGCGAGCTCCTCACCACAGAACATACCGAATCAGAAACTCTGAGAGCAGGACACAATAATCTGGTTTTTAACAAGGCTTCCAGGTGAGTCTGAGTACCTTAAACTTTGAGAATTATTAATCAAGCTGTTATATCGCTTGTTATGACATTGGAGCCAGGAGTATGTTTCCAAAACCTGTATTTTGTCACTACAACCAGTGGTTCTCAAACTTGAACATATAGAAGAATCACCTCGAGAGCTGGTGAAAACACTTTCCTGGGAATCTGCCCCCGAGATTATGATTTAGTAGGTTGGGTTGGGCCTGTGAATTTATATTTCTAACAAGCTGACAACTGATGCCAGAGCTGCTCCTCCTGGGACCACACTTTGAGAGACACCATTCTAAGGACAAGTACACTTCTGCTGAAGAGCTTCGGCAATTACAGCTCACTCTGCTGCAGTGCTCTTTCCCTCAGATACCCACTTAGCTCACTTCCCTCTGTCCTGTCCTTTTCAATTGCCACGTTCATGATGCAGCCTCCTAACAAAGGAACCTACTTCCCATCTACATACCTTTTTCCCATTCCCTTCTTTTGTGTTGTCCTCAGTAGCGAAGGACAATACAGGCATACCTCACTTCATCATGCTCCACAGAAAGTGCATTTCTTACATATTGAAGACAAGACCCTCCACCAGCAAAAAGATTGCACTCGCTTATTGCGATACTTGCTTTACTCTGGTGGTCTGGGACCAAACCCGTAATATCTCCAAAGTATGCCTGTATATGTTGTACTCATTATTTTATTGCTCATCTGCTTCACCCCACTACAATGTAAGGTCTGTGAGGGCAGATATATATATATTTTTTGTCACTCCTGTATCTTCAGTGCCTCAAAGAGCACCAGGCACATAACTCAATAAATATTTGTTGAAGGAATGAATTATCAATGTTATTTGCACATCTCTCACAATCAATGTTATTGTCCTTATCCTGCAAATGAGCAGACCAAGGCTCATGTAGTAAATGGTAGAGCTGAGATTCCAACACAGGTCTGATTGACTTTGATTCCATTAGTGTTTTTTACTGTGTTTTCCTTCTAGTAAGAGGTTACTACAGAATCATATATTTCACATTTATATATCAATCTATAGCCAATCACACCACACGTATTTAATTGGATGAATGCTTAAGTATGCAAGCAAATAGCCACAGTCCTTTCCTCAAAGGACTTGATTCCAGTGCAAGTGTATTGTTGAGTTATAACTATGAGAAGCTGATGGGAGAAAAACTGATGTCTGACGTCTACGATAAATCAATCACGATCTTTAAATAAATATTTATATCTCCGGAAAGGTAATAGAAAAAGTCTTAGAAGTTTTTACACTTTACCAGTAATCAGTTTTCCCAAATCCTTTACACGAGAAATTTTGGGGGGATGCAGGGAACTAGAACCCATCCATAGGTACTGAATATTGTTTGTGTGTGTGTTGGAGTAAGGGTTGGGAGTGTACAACTAAAACAAAGACAGAGTAAAACAATTCCGGCAGATTCACTAGAAACGTGTAAATATTATAACGGCTCCAACATAAATACATAACGGTCTGGATGGTGGGTACAAAATGATGATGAAACACAATCTTCGCTTTCATGGAACTTACTCATTAGTAAAGGGTACTTGTGGTGCTTACCCAAAACAAGTAAACAGAAAACTAGGTACATAAATTATAAATTCTGGTAAGTGTTATAAAAGAAATGAACAAAGTACTATAATGATGATATGGGGTGATGAGGGGGAAATCTAGGAAAAGCTTCTGAGATGACTTTTAAGTTGAGACCTAAATGATAATGAGCCAGCTGTGCAGGGAGTTGGGAAGAGCCAGTCCCGGCAGAGGGAAGGTAGTACCTGAGGGGAAAAGAGACCTGTGTGTTCCAGGAACTCAAAGAAAGTGCACTGGCTGGAGAAGTGAGGGGAGAGAGGCTTGAGTGCAACTGAAGAGATGAGCTGGAGCAGGGTCACACAGGACCTCAGAGCTGAGATAAGGACGCAGTATGTTATTGTAAATGCAATGGAAAGCCATTGGAGGGTTTTAACTGGGAAATGATGGGATAAAGGAGATGGACCTGGCTTTGGTTTGAAGTCAGGTAGGGGTTATATTTTAAGGGCCATACTTTAAAGTACTAACAGAATTATTCACTTTCTCTATAAATTTGGACGCATTTGCTCACCTTCCATAGATCAGGGCTTTGATTTTAAAAGTTTTGATGTAGAAGTATTCAAATTCATATATTTTTGATGTAGAAGTATTCAAATTCATATATTTCATTCTTCCATTTTTCAAGTACATGACATTTAAAATACTACCTTTTGTAATGTCTGTTACTCCTTATTTAAAAGGAGAAAAATTCTATAAACTCTTTCTAACATTTCTTTAACATTTTTTAAAAAATACAATAACTTTCAAATACCAGGGTAGTTATTAGAAGCAAAAAGGGGTAAAAATTTGGATTACTTGTTCTGATGCCTGCGCAGTGGTCTTTTCTTGAAAAGATAAATAGTAGTGGTCATTTGGTAGCTTTTGTAAGTTTGCCAGGTGAACTTTTAAAATTGAATAGTTGTCCTTGTCCAGATGGCTGAATTTACCAGGTAACTAACTTTTAAACATGAGTTAAGATTAGCATGTAACTTAGCCACATGAATAAATACTGCAAACATGATTTGTAAGCATGATCAAATCACTATTCTTTACTTCAAGCAAATAAGTTCATACACTGCACTGGTATACTATAATGAATAATCATTATTAACACAAATCCCTTTATGTCTTACATGATTTAGAGTGAGGAGATGCCCTCCCAAATATTAATAGCGCAAGCTCCTTATAACTATTAATAAAGCCTAAATTTTGTCTTGACTGATACTTGAAATATATTTAAATTTTAGCTTAATATAATTGTGACTCAGTACTAAAATGCTCATTGGGATAAATTATTTACTGTTTAATTCTGTTTTTCAGACAGCATAAAATAGAAGATGCTGGTATAGTGTATATAACTGAAAAAAAAGAAGAATTCAAACATGAAAAAGAATCTGGAAAAAGTATACAACATTCAAAACCATTTGTCAGGAGAGGACGTGTACATTATGCTAAATTCATTAACACAAATGCAAGAACATGCAATGAACCAGTTCCCTACATAGATCCCCAAAAGGGGCCAGAAAAGCAGGTTGGACAGATGTTTATTATATACAAATACAGATTTAGATACAGAAGCTGTATTGCAGTATAATTTAGTCACAGACTACTTCAAGGATGTGACATATCTTGGACTACTACTTTTTATAATCCAGTAGTTAAAAGCAGTGACCTGGAACTAACTATTCCTACACATAACTTTTGCATACAAACCATATATATATATTCCAAATAATCATTTTTCTAGATTGGGTTAGATTATAGGTACTAAGTAGTGCTTGGAGGTTACTAAATAATTGTATTTGTGAGTAATTCTAAAATAAAATTACCCATAATACTCGGTAATTCAGATACTATAAAATAACAGCTACCATTTACTGAAAGTGTATGAAGTGCTAGAAATGAGCTAAGTGTTTTATATAAGTTATGTCCTTGAATCTGCACAATGTCTAGGAGATATTATTGGAAATATTTTACAGATGATAACATACTCCAAAAAGTAAATTAACATATCTGCGATTACATAGTAAGCAAATATCATAGTCATGTCTCTGACCCAAGACTGTTGTGTTAGCCAAACCACACTTTTATTCACTATCATACTAAATATATTCCATATCTTCTTTTTCATTAAAGTCAGGTTTGTTGAGGTATAATTAATTCTATTAGTTTCCTATTGCTGCTGTTACAAATTCCCACAAACTTAAACACTGGCTTAAAGCAACGCAAATTTATTCTCTTACAGTTCTGGAGCTTAGAAGTCTCAAAGTCAGTCTCACTGGCTATTGGCAGGGCTGGTTCCTTCTTGAGGCTCTAAGGGAGAATCGGTTTGCAACTTCTAGAGGCTGCCTGCAGTCCTTGGCGCAGGGCCCCATGCTGTTCAAAGCCAGCAGCATAGAATCTTCAAGTCTCTGACTCTCCTGCCTCCTTCTTCTAAGGACCACTGTGATACACTGGACCCACCCAGAAATCTGAGATAAACTCCCCTTCTCAATTTCCTTAACTCAATCACAGCTGCAAAATCCCGTTTTAATTTAACATTTAAATGGAGATTGCTTTTAGTGAGTTCTCTTTACATGGATAACATCATGTTCTTGTCATAAAACCTGTAGTAAGTGCACCCATGGCACTGTGTGTAGATATGAGATCTTGGGGCAGGCATTCCTATAATAAAATATGCTTTAACGTCATGTAGTAAACCCTTACAAGGGCAGTTTGAAGGCTATTTTATTTTATAAACAAACAATGATGTCAGATATAAAAGAAATTGATAGTCCAGGCCTACACTGGGGAAGTAAGTCCAGTACAGAAATCCAGGTTAGTGAAGTTCTGATGTCTTACAGAAGTTAAGTAATGACTCTCCAAGCTCTGGTTTGGGATGAATTTAAACCAGACTGTTAACTGAACCCATCCTTAGAGCCACTAAAGAAAGAAGCTAGTTCGAGAATAGAAATACGAAATGTAAAAATTTTGAAATTTAATCCAACTAATTTTTTCTTACTCCCAGTTTGTAGGCGCCATGAAAAAAATAAATGAACAAAAGCTGCTATCAGCAAGACAGGGTGACAGGTTAGCAGTAAGATCTTTGTTTTATTAGCGTTAAAAGCTAAATGAGCCAGAGACCTTTAAGAGATGGTGAAAGAAAGTTTGAAATCAAGAGGAAGGTAAGAGAGGTCGACAGAGCATATGAATGAGTTACAAAGAAAGACTGAAGATGCATCAGAGTTAAAAGCATGTTTGATTTGAGTGAAGAGAATGTTCATATTTAAAAAACAAAATAATAACAAAAACAAAAAACAAAAACAAAAAACCCCTAAATGTACTCATTTCCAAGTACCAGAGGGGCAGTAAAGTATTCATTTCACATACTTATAAACTATGTTCTTTTATTTAAGATGGCAGTTTTCTTTTTCAAGGTTAGCTTGGTTAAAAAAAAAATTAACTTGTTTATAGTAATGCTGGCTCTAAAATAAGAGTAAAGAAAGTAAAGTTGCCTAAATATTTACATTGATGTATTTGTTGTCTTATGTATTTTGCTAAGATAATATCTTTAGAACACAAAGTTGATTTTATTTACAAGATTTTAAAATGAAATAATCAGTTATACATTTCTAGTTAAGGACATAAAATTGCAGGTGCTAAAAAAAGTTAAAAGGTACTTTAGCTCAGTCACTTCCAATGAAAACTAGTTTGGTTGTCTTGTATTTTTAAATATTGGTATTTTAAAAGAGATTATGTAGTTTCCAAAGTGTATTTTTCAGAGCACTAGTTCTTATCTATGTGCTCAATAAAATAAAGTTCCAAAGTCAAACAATGTATTTTTACATACTTTCTCAGAGCTTCACAATTTACATTAGTGTATCAGGGTTCTGAGAAATCCTGTGATAAGCTTGTTTGACTTTGCTTATCTCAATATTTTCCCAATTTATTTAACTATGGAAATCTCTTTTATTTAACACCTATTAATATGCTGCATAACTAGTGTTCCACAGAACACAATTTAGGAATAACTGTTATTGGGGGCATTATGAATTGCTTAAAATGAGGTATTTTTCAGCACTCCTTCTGGTATCCACAGCAAACTGGAGATGAACTTACAGTGTAACTAGTGTTTCTGATAGCACTTCAATTTTTTAAAGCCACTGAGCTCTACTAGTAATATGTGATTGCCTATGTGTAAGGTGTTGTCAAAAGTCCCTGTTTCCCTAGGAATCCCTAAAGAGTGGTTTTATGCTCCATACATCACCACCACCTCCACCGGCCATCTTGGCCAGGCCGCCATGGCGCTCGTCTTCCCACCTCAGGCTTCTCCTAACTGTTTTCTCCATGATACCCCACTTGCTTCTACTACTTCTCCTGGAAGGATTCTCCCTGAACTTCCCAAAGAATGGAAAATAATGTTTACTTACACATTTCTAAAGGATAAGGAATAAATAGAAGTATAACGAAGACTGCTTCACAATGGTTTCCAAATATGGCTAAGGGGTCAATAGTGCAATGGCTGTTAGTCCTTCCAGGGTCAGGGGTTAATGGGAGTCCTGTCATTAGGAATCTCCAGGCATTTCCTTACCATGGAGCCCCAACGACGGTCATCCTGAGGCAGGAAAGGAGACAGGCCTTGGGCTGGAAGGGAAGACTTCCTTCTCTCTTTGGATCCAAAATTTTGAACTGGGAACAACTATCTTCTTTAAGCCCAACCCCCTGTAAGATGTAGTCTAACCCCCAAAGCCTAGACAAAACAATCACACTAGAGGACTTTTCCCAGTTTAACCTATTTCATCACAAAAAACTCCATGTCAAACCCTGACAATCCAATGTAAGTGATGGTAGACAAAGCAGTAAATTTTGAATCTTTCCCTTTAGTGTGAGGTGAAGGAAAGAAAAACAAGCCTCCACCCATATTTTTAATCTTATAACCTCTAATGAGCAAATGCCTGGACCAAAAAGGCAAGCACATGCGCAAGGCACACACACACAGTCACAGGAACAAACAAGACTTTTCAGGCAGAGGCCAGACTATCTAGAAACAGGAAAGGTAAAAACAACATTTTTTGTTTTTTTTCATTCTGCTGTAGGATTTCATTCTGCTTAAGACTCATCCAATTTACAACACTAATCCGACCACTTTCATCAGTTATGGGGTCTTAAAGTCATCAATCAAACTTTAGGAAAAATTGTTCATTATTTCCTTTATATTTGTGAAACTAAAGAGACCATTTAGTAAAATTCTAAATTCAAAAGAGGTCTTCTTGAAACGTGACCTGGTGTCTCTGCATTACATGCCTGTTTAAGAAAAAAATCAAAGTCAGCCAGTCATATCCTAATGGTTCACTTATCCCAGAGTCAGTGTTCCAGTAACTGGGTGTTGGCAAAATAAGGTTCTGATCAACAAAAGAAGATGATATAAAGTACACTCCTTAAGACTTTAATCATAGGAGATCTTTCTCAGGATACTTCCTTTGCACCCTTTGTTTTTCACTTTTGAAATGATTTAAATTTGTGCTCATCTGGCTTTGCTTTCCACAGCAGATTTGATACAGCAATATGGCACAGAAATTAGAGGCATGCAAAGATGGGTGGGGGTTTGAATTCTGCCTGCTAGTAATACACCTTGGGAAGTCACTTGATCTCCCAGCAGTTTTCTCATCTGTAAAGTGGGTGTATCTACCTCGTAGAAGTGTGTGAGAATGAAAGAAAGTATTTATGCTAAACCTCGGGCATAAGAAGCACTATCATAATCGTAGAGTAGAGGGGAGCTGCAAGAACCAGGCATGCTGACAACAGTCAGACGTGACTATTTTCAGCCAGATAGTGAGAAGATACCATCTGTCTCGTAATCTGTTCTCTAATTCCTGGGATCTATATCAAGGAGTTTTATTTTTTGTAATTCACCTTTTAGCCCATTCTGGAAAATGAGGCCATTGGTTTCTCCTATTCTCCAAAATTCCCTAATTCCTAAATTTCTTTGATCTCTGCAAACTTATTTATTATCCCTGATTACCATTTGTCATTGTCCTAAAAGCTGGCATTCAACTAAAGCTGTAAAGTGAGGTCTAAGTCTCCCTTCAGTTGTTCAGTTTAGTTCCCTCTTTGGCCCATGTTCATCCCATCTTTTTCCGTTTGAAGACAATTTCCCGTAACGAGGAATCTGAAGTTGAATAGCTCTGACTCTCAGCTCTGAGCAGTGTACTCTTCTCCAAATTCTTAGCCTTTCCGTGGTTTCTTGCTACAACAGATTTCCCCCCAGAAAACCTTATTTTTGCTGCATTTGTCATACTCATCAACTTCTTCTAAGCTTCTTGACAATCTCCTGCAAGTTGACTACATAAACTTCTTTCTTTTGAACTTGATATTGTGCACCTTTCTTATGCATGCCTGTTGTTTTAGAAACTAAGTTCATTTGAGAGTTGACTCCCTGTGCAGCCACATCGGTTTCTTTAGATGCCTCTTATTTTTTATATCTATGTAGCTTCAACTGCATTGTCAGACTTTTACTTGTTAGTATCTCATATTCATCCCCCTTGAATCATATTTTTGAAGTCCTTGATTATGGAACCAAAGTTGATTTTTTTTAAAAGGCTTATCTCCTTCCTTAAAGCCCAAGGTAGTGTTTGATTACACCCAACGTTTCATTCTCTAATAACATCCAAGAACTCCTAGGTGTCACAGTTGCCTTATCCCAAGGTTCCCTTACTTCTACCTACTCAACTAGTTTCCAAAAAAAAAAAAAAGTCAGAATTAAGTCAAGTAACAATTCCCCTCACTGCTTTCTCAGCTTCTAAGAGACCAAATTATCATATGTGCTAATAAGGACTCTATCAGTTCTCACCTTCCTTCATACTTAGGTCAGGTTTTATGATCAATAATTCAGTAACATCAGAGCTATTTCCGCTTAGAACAATGTTTTTCAAACTGAGTCATTAGCGAGTATAAATCATTGTGGGTTGCAACCAGAATTGTGACATAAAATAGAAAAGAAATAAAATAGAATAGAAAACTAGACAACTGCATTGCATGTAAAAATAAGTATACTCTAGTGAAACTATTTTAGTTTTATGTATGTGTGCTCTTGCATGTCATAAAATGTATTTCGTGGTGTCGGTAATGGACTAAAAGCTTTGAAAACCACCACCTTAGATGAAAATAAATTATTTGATTTGTCATAATGAAAACTACAGAACATAATTTTTAGATTAAATCAATGTTTACATATACACATATGTGTACATATATAATAAAATTGTAGTATAAAACAGAAATATAACCATTTTGTTGATTTTTCACTACTCCATCTGTTGATAGAAGGTAGTTTAAGAATTTAGCAGCTGTATTTTAGCTAAAACTATATGATATTTCATTTCAGGTGTATTTTAAATAATACAGTCTTTGTGAAAATATACTTATTCCTAGATTTCAGAACTGTTTTAGTACTAGAATATCCAGTAACTTGCTGAAACAAATTACTAAACATTCAAAAATATGAAGTAGCACATGGAAATATCCTACAGGGTCCAATTTTGTGTTTCCAATTTTTTTTCCATAAAGGGTGGCTGGTGGTCACATGGTAAAGGACTGGAACATCCCTTCCAACCACCTTATGACACTAAGAGCACCCAGAGGAGTGACTTTCAAAAACCAACATGCCCAATGATTTTGCCAGTCAAACAAAGCAAGTTGCAAAAGCCTTCCTGTGGAATAGGTAAGGTTAGCAGTGGTAAAACTTCTTCTCCGTTATCTCAGGTTACTTCTAGCAAAATAAGATGTATTACATGTGCTGGTACCTCCTGAGAAAATTTCTTCTCTACAGGGGTTGAAAGTATTCATACAGTAAGTATAGCCCTTGACAAGTTTGTTCTTTATGACTTCCTGGTGGACAGCTTATCTCCAAACACATTTAACATAGCATAAGAAAAATTGTACTGATCTTTAGTAATACCAGCCTCCAAGTCAGAAACTTAATAGCATTCTGCTCTTTATTGCTACCAGATTTTAAAAATTGTAGCTATTAAAATAGCAGGCAACACTATATTACAGCTTTTCTCAAAGTGCAATCTGAGGGGCACCAGTGTTTTGATGTTCATAAATGCTCAAAAATAAAAACAGGAAGTGGTCAAATAAGTTTTGCAAACATGTAAATATTTATATGTATTTATTACAGAACTCTTATATACAGAACTATGTATATTACAGAACTCTTAAAACCCTTACGCTAAGCATAAGCATAATGAATTTCCAAAAATAAAGAATGCTATGTTTTCCCACTTATTGACCACTTTTTAAAGATCATCTCATATGCCTGGTATCCCACAAAACATAATTTAGGAAATACTGTTACATAGACTACTAAAATATTTTCAGATCTAAAATTTGTTTTACCTGACAATGCCATTGTAATAAACTAAGTTTTGCACATGTATTCAAGTTGTATCTGTTTCTTAACCCATGTCCTAGTCATTTCAACTGCTGGATTAGGATTTATTAATAGTAAGTCTTAAAGAAGTGCAGGTTTAAATCAAAACAAAAAGGCAGTTATTGAGTACCCATTGGTCTTCACCCCATACAAAAGTTCCTAAGCTAAACTTCAAATTTTCTAAATACAATGGTAGATAACAAAGGATTACTTTTAGAGGTCAACAATCCCTCACTTAATTTTAGCCTTCCGGCCTCTGTGATCTAGCCAGTCTAGAAAAGGATAGAAAAGACAGCTAGATTGAAGGTCAGGACATTAGAAAATTGTCATATTCACTATGATTTTCACTACTCAAGGTGATAGTTAATGGAGAGGGCTAACTGTTACATAATCTATAGCAATGGTCTCTTGTCTAGAAAGGTAATAATGTTTCTTCTTCTGATTCAGAATGATAGACTAGGTACAAACATCTAAATCCCTGGGCTCCCAACACCCTATTTAATGATAGCAAAGTAATCGAGACATGAAGGTGAAGAGAATGGAATGAAGAACTTTCTGGAATGTGGAAAGAAACGGAAGCTTATTGATGGATAAAAGAGAGCAAAGAAGCAATAGTCTAGAATATATAGGAGATGCAGGCTCAGTCTCTGGGTACAGCAGAAGGAAAATGGGGTGGGGAGGATCAGAGGGTTACTTGAAAGTCTGTCTCTTAAATAACTGCTCCAGTCAGAAGCACTCTACCCTATCCCATTAAGACTGCTAGTGTCTGTGTCTTAGCTAGATGTCAACTACCACGGTTAATTTAGTAATTCAAGCTGGTCTCCTCCTATCCTATTCTTAATTTATGAATGAATAACCATAGATTAGAATCATGCCAAGTTATATTTTTTAAAGGTTTGGAGGATAAAAAAATATCACAGAGCATAAAACAAAAAACAAAGAAACAAAAGAAAACCCCTAGGAAGTATGAGAGACTAAAAGCAAAATGGAGAATCAGTCTGGGAAGTCCCATTTCTCTGGAGCTCCAGAAAATAAAATAGTAAAATTGAAGGCGAGAGAATCATGAACAAATAACAGTCATTGAGAACATAATATTTGCCGTGACTTTATGGAAATTTCCAAGTATTTACTCATTCAATTCTCACACCAACCCTATAGAATATCATAGTATAGTGATATTATGAATACTTGCATTTTTCAGATAAGAAAACAAGCACAGAGTTTAAATAACTTGCCCAAAGCTACACAGCAAATAACTGGTATTGAACTCAGTCTGATTCCAGTACCTGTAATAATAACCAGGACTCTACACAGCCTCTAGAATAATAAGAACATTTCCCAATATAAAAGAGAGGCATTAAAAGTCTACTGAGCTTTTTGAATCATGAAGGGAAAAAAGATCCACACCTATACATCATTATGAAATTGCAAAATACAATTATAAAGAGAAGATCCTAAAAGTTTCTATAAAGAGAAAGAAAAGTAAGTCACCACCTAAGGAATATAAACCAATATGGAATCCAACAGCACTGACACAAGAGCACGATGCAGCTGATGTCTTAAAAGTTCCCAAGGGAAGTAATATTTTAACCTTGAAAAGAGGGTTTATTTGACATGGACACTAGAACCTTTTATTTTTTTCCAAGTGGCACTAGGCATTGGACCCACTGAGAAAGAAATGCAGTCCTAGCACAATATTTGGCCCGTAAGTGAACAAAATTCATGTTAATTATATTGTAAATGCTATTTATTAGGTTTCAAGTATTAGCATCAATCCTATAGACAAAATATCAAAAATGTAAATATGGTTATAGAACAGAATTATGTAATCAGCCTTAACAAGAAAAGTAAATATACAGTTAACAGACGATGGGACATAGAATTGTGCTAATATCATCATTTAACATGTGAGTACGCAAGTGATACTACCCAAAGTAGATGAAACAAGGAATAGAAGATTAAGGTTGAAGTCAAAGGAACTAATATAAGAACAAATTTGTCTTTCCAGCCCTAGACTCTTCCTGGGCTTCAAGACTACATATCCACCCACCTACTTAACATCTCTTCTTGACTAGTGAATCTCCTTTCAAACTTAGCATGGCTAGAATAGAACATTTCATTTCTAACACCTACACCTTTCCCATCTCAATAAATGCCACTCGTATTCCCCCAGATGCTCAAGATTTGATCACCTACAAGTCATTCTAAAACTTCCTACCCTCTGCATCCAATCCATCAGCAAATCTTGACACCTCTAGCTTCAAAATATATCTGAAATCATCTTACCAATGTAGTTCGTGCAGCCATTACTCTCCTGCTTCCTTCCTTTCTCCTCCATAATTTGTTTTCCACACCATGGTCAGAAGGATCTTGTAAAAGCATAAATGACACCCTTCTCCTCCTCTAGGTCCTCCAGTTACTTCTCATTGTTTGTTATAAGAAATAAAGTGCATATCACCATGCTTGGTACATAGTAGATAGCAAATGGTAGCTATTTCTATTATTAATTATCATATTGTACTAAGTTAGGTGTCAAGTTGGAATCTAGCTTTGGAACCCTGGCATTGAGATCTCCCTTTCTCCTTCCACTTGCCTCCCCTCCCTCTTCTTCCTCCTTCTCCCTTCTCCTCCTCCTTCTCCCTTTCCTTCTCTCTCTGTTGTTTTACTCGTATTTCTCACTGCTAAGATCATTACTGTACCTCATATCCATTACAATGCCCAGACTCAACAAATATTGCTTAGTTTAATGATAAATACATATTATCCAACAGATTAAAATCATAATGTAATTTAAACTAACATACACACTACAATATAAGCCTGCGATTTATTCATATTTTAGATGATATTTGGATTCTAGATGAAAATAATTTAAAAAGAAAACACTTTACTGTTTAAAAACATGTACATAAACTAGTCTGTATATGCAGATTATATTATATGCATGTAGACATAGAAAACATGGACATAAACGTGCATTAATACCAATTAAAAGTCAACTCACAGTCATTCTGTTCCATCAGCCCACTTAATTACGTCCAGTCTTTGGCATTTCAGCAATGTCATCTTGTGCTGACAATGAAAGTGCCCTTTATGTCATGTACTACCACACAATTTCCTGGCTGCCATCCACAGTCAGTTCAACAAATAGCTGTGCTCCATCATATCTGAGTCCTTGTAAGAATAAGTATTCACTTTTGGTTTTATATAACAAAACTTTATAAATTGGAAAGACTGATCTAATTTGTGAGAGAGGTATTTCATATTTAAATGAAACTTTGGCTGTTTATCATGTACTTGATATTTTGACAGTTTTGAATTTCAAATTCAGATAGAGTGGTAAAAATGATTTTCTAAATTAGGTTTTAGTTTGTGTTGCTTTTTTTGCACCAAGGCATAACATAATGATGAATTCTTATTATAGTTATGTTCAAGTTTCTGTTTTTTTACTTTATTTTGAAAATCTGTACTATTATTTTTACATTAATAATTTTTTTATATAAAACCAAAATAAATACTATTTAGAAGAATGGGGTTTCTAATAGAAAAATATCATTCATGAATCTTTTTAAAGTAGACACACACAAAAAAAAAGCTAAGAAAATTTCTCAATGTAAAAGCTGTTAAGTTCCCAACCAATGTGAGTAAGTTTTGTATTTGAATAAATCTTGGCTTTTTTGATAAAATATAGACGGCTAGATACCAACTTGTTTGGTGTATCCTTGTTCAGAAAATTTCTATTTCAATTAGATCAAGTTTCTAAGAAACACAGAGTGGATTTCAAACATTCTTCACAGACTTGGCCTTATTTTTTGTAAGCCTCATCTAACAAGGCTTCTTTTAAGTAATTTATTTGGATCCGATTTGAATTCTTCAGTGGAATAAACACTAAGAACTTGAGTACCATGTTGCCCCGAAAATAAGACCTAACCAGAAAATAAGCCCTAGCACGATTTTTCAGGATGACATCCCCTGAACATAAGCCCTAATGCGTCTTTTGGAGCAAACCTTAATATAAAACCTGGTCTTATTTTCGGGGAAACATAGTATCTTCCCTGATGTTTTCCCACTTAGGTGTTGTTCACTACTGTGGGCTTCTTTGAAAGTCTCACATATTTGCATAAATGAACACGGCAGTTATGTCTAATTCTAATAGGTATAATGTCTAGATAAGGAATTTCTGTAATGGCTCAGATTATCTTTGTTCTCCCTTTATTAGTTTCCATAAAGAAAATTTCAAAAAATTTTTATTGGGGAATAGTGTGTTTCTCCAGGGCCCGTCAGCTCCAAGTCATTGTCTTTCAGTCTAGCTGTGGAGGGCGCAGCTCAGCTCCAAGTTCAGTTGCTGTTTTCAATCTTTAGTTGCAGGGGGCACAGCCCACCATCCCATGCGGGAATTGAACTGGCAACCTTGTTGTTGAGAGCTAGTGCTCTAACCAACTGAGCCATCAGACTGCTCCTCTGGAAGCTCAGCGGCAGCTCGTTGTCTTCAATCTAGTTGTGGAGGGTGCAGATCACTGGCCCATGTGGGAATCGAACCGGCAACCCTGTCATTCAGAGCTCACGGTCTAACCAACTGAGCCACTCGGCCGCCCCAAGAAATCTTTTTGAGTTGTTATTTTTGAAATTTTGAAAAGTTCTGGATCACTATATAAAACTGATTCATTTAAATGATTTAATTGACTTCCTTCTGAAGTATTTCTATTTGTTATCTGTATAACAAGGCACTCCAAAATTTAGTTGCTTAAAACAACAATCATTTTCTTTGCTCATGATTCTGCAATGTGAACTGGGACCAGCTGGGTAGTTCTTTGGTCTCGCTAGTGGGTGCTCGTGTGGTTACATTTAGTTGCCAGGTTGTCTGAGGACTGGACTCAGCCAGGATGCTGGAATGATTGGACCTCTCCATCTGTGGTTTCTTCATGTTTTCTTCAGCTGGGTAGCTGGACTTTTTACATGGCAGCTCAGGCTCCCAAGAATGAAAAAGCAGAAACTGCAAGGCTCTCTTAAGGCTTATGCCTGGAACTGGCATAGTGTTACTTCTGCTACATCCTATTGGTGAAACCTAAATCACAAGGCCAGTTCACGTTCACAAGTAGGGGACATTTCAAGGATGTGAATACTGGGATGCCTGACTGATTGGGGACACCAATGTCACAGATTACTACAATGTCCTTAAATAGTTCTTTCCGTGAGAGTTTAGGAATGGCGAACTCTTCACCTTTCTTTTCTGAAAATGTTTTTAAAGTGCCCTCACCTTTAATGAATGAAATGAATGATGTCCTATCCCTTTTAGGTTTCATGTTACAAATATTTCCTCCCAATCTACTGTTTCTCTGTTTACTTTGCCTGTGTGTTGTTATTTGAACAGGAATTCTAAATTTTGATGTAATCCAGTTTATCAAGTTTTCATGTATAGGTTGTGCATTAAGTGTTTATGAGTTTTCCTACTTTTAGGTCACAGAAATGTTCTCCTATATTTTCTTCTCTTGATTTTATAATTTTACCTTCCATAATTGTGTCTTTAATCTTAAAGTCCACCTTCATGTGTGGTGTTAAATAGGGAATGTATTCCATTTTTCTCCACGGAGTGAAGTTTTCTGGATACCATCTACTAAACAATGTACACTTTTGTCGTTGACCTGTGGGGCCTCCTTCATTATATGCTAGGGTTCCCTATATAAACGGGACTGTCTCTGAGCTCTGTTATGTTCCTTCAGTTAATTTTCAGTTCTAGGTCAGTACTAAACTATTTTAATTATATTGATTTTCAGTTTGTCTTGCTATCTGATAGGGAAGTTCCCATTCTTTGTTCTTCCTTTTCAGAGTTGACCTCTGTACTTATGGACCCTTATTTTTCCATTTAACCATTGCAATTTATGACATTTCTCAAAATATCCAGCTAGAAAATTGATTGGATTGTCTTGACATTATATACCGTGTTTCCCCGAAAGTAAGACCTAGCCAGACAATCAGCTCTAATGCATCTTTTGGAGCAAAAATTAATATAAGACCCAGTCTTATATAAGACAAAGTCTTATATAAGACTGGATCTTACATAATATAAGACCCAGTCTTATATTAATTTTTACTCCAAAAGATGCATTAAAGCTGATTGTACGGCTAGGTCTTATTTTCGGGGAAACAGGGTATTAATTTAGGAAAAACTGTCGCCTTTGTAGTAACATACTATCCCATTCTATCTAAGAGTATGGAAAGTCTATTCATTTCTACGATTTTTTGTTTAAGAGACTTTAAAATTTTTCTCTATAGAGACATTGTAAATTCTTTAATTTCTAGAAACTTTATACTGTATAGGTTTTGTTCCTACACAGAATGTATCTTATTTTTCACTTTGTGTTCTAGTAGGTTATCGTTATTATAATAAAATGCTTCTGATTTTTATACACTTATCTGCTTACCTTGCCAAACCCTTATTCTCATAATTTATTAATTCTAAAGTTTTTTCTTTTCAGGTAATTATATCACCTATAAATAATTACAGATTTTTTTTTCCTTTTCAATCATCATACTACTTTTTCTTTTTTAAAAATAATATTTACCAGGATCTTCATTAATATGTTAAATGGCAGTTTTAATTCTAAGTTGTTATGGATGTAGGTGTAATACTTATTTTTCTGTTCTTTAGTCTTTGTCTTTTTAAGGAAACAAAAAATTTTGTTATTTTCTTCTATATACATTAGGCACCCTCCTTGATTTATTTCTATTCTTATTTGAGTTCTTCGTTGAGGAATTTTTCAAAGTAGGTCTGTTTTGTGGGGTGATATTCTGAGGCCTTCTTTGCCTCCCAATAATTTTTATTTTGGCTTCAGAGTTAAATGACAGTTTAGTTGGATATAAAAATTCTAAGCCTAAGGTTATTTTCCCTTTAATGTTTTAAAAATGTTAAATCAGTTATCACTGCATCCAATGTTGTTGTGAAATTTGGTATAAATCTGCTACTTATTCCTTTATAGATATTCTACCTCTCCAATTTGAAAGCATTGAGAATTTGTCCTTTGTCTCAGATGACCTTAAATTCCTGTGTAAATGTCTTAGATGTGAGTTTTTCCTTATCTACTTGCAGGGTTGGGAGGAGAGTGAGGCAAGTAGCAGGCCTAAGG
This sequence comes from Rhinolophus sinicus, assembly GCF_057876585.1. NCBI lineage: Eukaryota > Metazoa > Chordata > Mammalia > Chiroptera > Rhinolophidae > Rhinolophus > Rhinolophus sinicus. The sequence goes on along the minus strand of NC_142502.1, from coordinate 152,724,045 downwards.
TGCAAAATTTAAGGAGGCACTCACTCCCATGCAAGTGCCTCCTTAAATTATGCATCCCTTGGGTTTCACTTGCCTCACTAATTCCTGGCCCTACTTCCTGTCTATGAGCCTTTTCAATCTGAGGTCTTTGAACTTAATTTTAATTCTTGGATATTTATCATCACTATATCTTGAAATATTTCCTTTAAGAAATTTAAAGAAAGAAAATGAGGGTCAGACTAGAACGCCTCAGGCCCCACAAAACCAGTTTTGACCATTTCCATTTGTTGTCACAGTTTTAGACCAGTTCTCTAGTCAAGCCTCCACTCCTTTTCCCTTTAGCTCTGAAAAGAGACATCATTGAGAGAAGGTAATCTCCTTATATTTTTATTCCCCCAGCATTGACAGTTGCTGGAGGAATGGTGGAGGAAGAAATGCCGAAGGGGGCAGCATGCACCCATTTTTGTCATCTCCTTACCCTAGGGGGACTTCTGTGTTGTTCTGATATTTACTAAGTTGACAACAGATGGTTAGACAATTGCTGCCAGTTTCTGTGGCCATGAGGCAAGCGATGATCTTTCCAAGATGATGTGGGGGAAAGCAAGAGCAGATTTCAAAAGCTCTCCCCCCAATCTATTCTCTACTGGCTGCATCTAACCCCCTTACTCTACAGCGCAACCTACCACCGACCCTTCATACCAGTTAACTAAATAAAGCCTGTGGGTTGTGCACAGGTTTTTTATAGTTCATCAGATTCATACTCCTCCCTTCCATGGCTTCCCCTTTAGTCAGGATACAAAAGAGTTGTCCCCTTGTTTAGCTTTGAAAACCCTCTCTAATTTGACCCCAGCATCTTAGAGACTTTGCCTTTAATCCTCACAATTCTGAAAGCAAATTATTATTATCTCTATTTTTAGAGAGGAAGGAATTGAATCTCAATGAAGTTAAGTGATTTTGTCCAAAGTCACACAGCTAGGAAATGTGGTAGAGCTGGAATTTGTAAACGTTTCTATCTTATCCCAAAGCCCATACTTTGAATACTTCATTAACCCCTCTTGATTAATGCCTAAGTTTAGAGCTGCTTTATTTAATTCAAAGAGTTATCAAAATACAGAGGGTGCCAAAAAATGTATACACATTTTAAGTAAGAAAAAAACTGTATTAAAATTGTAATATTCAATGTATATTGATAACAAAAAATGAATACATGTCATGTGTACAAAATTTTTTGGCACCCCCGGTATGTTACTGAAAATACTAATGTTCTGTGAGCTGGATCATGGCATTCACCCCAAAACTGGTAGTCTTTTCCCAATTGGTAGAAAAAGATGTAAGTTATAGTTAGAATTTTCTCAACGTGGTAGGTGCCCACAAATTTTTATTAAGCCTTTGGCACCTGCTGTTCTTTTGTGTGCTAGTGAATCCTAAAAGAAAGATAATGAGTAAGTAGAAAATGAGTTTTGACTATCTGATCTCAGTTAGAAATCAAGAAAATTTTATAAATTATCATTTTTCACCTGCTAAATGGGAAAAGATTGCCATTTCATATCATTTAATATGTATTTGCATTCTCATTCTTGCTAGTACCATTTATATCAATGTCTGAATATTGAATTGAATTCATGAATGCTTAATAAATGTGAATTTACTAAAATATTTTTTCTTCTTTTATCTCTTCCCTAATTTTAAAGGCATGATTTTAAAAACTAAGTTTTATATTTTAATAGTTAATGCATGCATACAGTACAAAATTCAAATGGTACAATAGGATATACAGTGAAAGTGAATCCACTTCTGTCCTCCAGTCAACTAATTCTCTCCCCGCATAACAACCACTGTTATCAGTTTCCAGTTATCATTTCATAGATACGGTAGGTGTACATAATGTTTTCTGTACATATTTTTTATAAAAGGGAGACATTTTTTTATTTCTGGCGCAACAGAATTTTATGTCACTAAACTGGGAGTTAATTGGACTCCTTACATAACATTGTATACTGAAAGTAAAAATAGTTTCAAAAATTATTTAAAATATTAAACATAGAACAGAGAGACCAATATAACAAACCCCTATATGCCCATCACCCAGATTGAAAGATTTAAAAGTGATTTTTAGAGGGTTTAATACTCTTGCACATTTTTAGAGTGTCTGTCAATCGGAAATGAAAAGAACTATGTTTTCAGCTACAAATGCAGCAAACCAAGAGTCTTCCAGTTCATTCTATTAGTGCTAGCTGGGAGAAACTTATGTATGAACTTCTCATAGCCTCTCTAATAGTAAAAATAAGTTGACAAATAAATTATACTTATGCTTTTTCTAAAACTTTGGTTGGTATCTGTGCAAGAAGTATATTTAACAGATTTTTAGTCATTATTGCATTAATACTAGTTTTTAAAATTACTAGTAATTCCATGTATGGGACTAATTTGATTGTTTTCATTTGGTTACTTTCGTGGAGAAACAATGATGAATCCATTATATTTATTATTCATATGTAAGTTACCTTGCATATGTATAAGAACTTAGTTTCATTAGCATTTTTGATAAAGCATGAATATTCTGTATATTGATATTTCCATATACAAATTTAATTTTTGTCCTAACTTCACAAATCTATTTTTTTCTTAGTTCCACTTGCCTCTCCTGATGCATCAGGAGAACTTCCAAAGAATTTTATAGAACGCATCTCTTTTATACATCAATATGATGCCAGGAAAACTCCCAATTTGCCCATCAAGGGAAAGGTGAGATGGTCTTTAGAATCAAATATTTAATACTTTAGGATGGAATAGATTTATGATAGAACTTTAAGCCTTTTCAAGTTATAACCATCTTTTTCAAGGTCTATTTAAACAAGCTAACATAGTTATTAGGAGGATAAAATCTCAACCACATGTCATAGTTAAAACTAAGGAATGATGTCATAATTTTGGACGAAGTCTTGGAATTGGGTTTAAATTATTAAAGTCGTACACTTAAGGTAATAACAAAGCAGTCTGATACACTTTTTGATATAAATATATGTGTGTCGCAGGGGGATGCATATAAGGTTTATAAAGCCAAACAAAAGTGTAATAAATAGTCAATTGCTTGATTTTTTCCAACTATAAATGTTTGTTTTTATATTTAACTATAACTGAGTCTTTTGTTGGAGCTAATAGACATTTGGGATGCAATCATAAATCCTCAGGTTTATGAACTGTGGTTTCTATTGTATCTATAGGAACCTACAGAGCAAGAAATGAAATTTGATGTGAATAGTCATACAATCCAAAGGATAGAAAAGTTGAGAATGGGAGATAATGAGATGCTGCTTGTCTGACTTTCTGCTTTTCCCTTCCTGTTCATTTTCTAGTGCACCCTGTTTTGTAATTGGTTTAAAAAGGTTCACCAATAATTATTAGGTTGCTGTCTTCAGTTTTGGACTAAAATGACAGCAAATGAAGGGGCAGAGAAACAAGTGCTGCATCACCAGGACTTGATCTAACACATGAATTCAGTTCCCAGTTCTGGCAACTTCTGTTCCCTGGTTAACATCAACTTTGTTTTCCTTTCCAGCGACATGGAGTTTTTGTGCAGACAGAGATAAAACCAGGGAGTAGGCCCATAGTTCCTCAGGGAGCAGAGGTATTACTGAATGCTCCAGGGTCATGCTCATCAGAACAGTCCAAAAAAACAGAGAAAGGAAACTCAGCGGAAAGCCAAATGATCTCACCCAGTCCCTGCCAACAAAATTCCCAAGAGCCGTTAGAAACTAAAACTCACTTATCAGAAACAGACGTCAGAGAGGCAGCCAAGGCATGCCCCAGAAGTCCTGAGAGAAGAAAGAAGACTGCAGCCATCTTTCAAACAACTACAGTAAAAGCTCTGCTCACCAGGCAAGACCCTGTAAATCCACCAACAAAACGTCAGGATAAATTAGCTTCTTCAGCTAAAAACATAATCCTTGGAGTGTAGAGAAATTTCAGGGTCATCATATAGTCCCCCATCTAGGCTTTTTCTCTTATCAATAATCTCAGAACATACAATTTACATAAATTGGAAAATTAAAAAAGAATTAAAATATACCAAAATTTTATGAGTGGTCTCTAATGAGTAATGGATTATGAAACATATTCCTATGTTATATTACTTATAAAAACTTTGTTTTGCACAAAAATGAATGTAATTAACAAATATTATTAAACTTTTAGAGGAGAGGCCCTATAAGACAGTCCTTAGTTATGGTTCTGGAATCAAATAAACCTGGGTTGCAATTTTGGCCCTGCCATGTATGATCTGTGTGACCTTGGGTAAATTACTTAACCTCTCAAGACTTCAGTTCCCTCATCTGTACAACTAAGATAATAGCGACTTATAAGTTTATTCAGCATGAGGTTATGCATATTGATCCATCAGTGATCAATGTAATCACTTCGTCACTGTTGCTATAATTAAAATTGCAATTTAAGGATTATGTTCTTCAGTTAACTTAAAATTTCCTCCTTATTCTGAAACTTTGAATCCCTCTACATAAAACTAAGAGTGTGAAAATCTAAAAATGTTTCTCCCATTATAAGATACACACGTACACACACACACACACACACACACACACACGTACGTACATAGACGCTTAATTCAAAGATATATGGGTACTTAGAATATTGAAATAATAATGTTCTATTTTACTTAGATCATTTCTAGCACTAACTCAACCTTTGCTTTTTGGATGAGTTTGGTGTGGTTAATTCTACCAGCTGTTCTATTTGATATATTCGGTGTGCCAGAAGGCCTATTAGAAGCTATGTCATGTTGCACACAAGTGGAAGTAGGTGGAGTATCCTTCTGAGGCCAAAAGAGTATTTACATGCCCAACAAATTTGCAGGAAAATATACCAGTTGCACACGATTGTCTGTAATACTGATAAAACCACAGGTATATGTCTTTATCCCTTTCTCCTCTACTAAAGACATTTTAACAGGCAGCAAACGAATGAATGCCATTATTACATAGCTGTATATTGGGGACTTCCAGTTCTTACAACATGGAAGATTAAGGCTAATAGTGAACCCCTTACATTACAAATACCTTGAAATGTTGAATAACATGGAATAACAAACATAAACATAGCCAAGCTCACCAAACAGAGAAACCCTCATGCTCCAAAACCGGTAACTTACTTGTGTATTGATATATATCTTGAAGATCTTTCCTTGTCTACACATGTAGACTACCTCATTATTTTAATTGCTGCATAGTCTTCCATAGTATAGGTATACTCTAAAATTGGAGCAATAAGAATGCAAGCTTTGGTACGTTTGTGGGAAGTGGGTAGCGGATTTGGAGAGAGGTCTTAAAGGCTGGGGACTTGAATTTTAATCCACATTGGAACAGCAATGGAACCTTGTGGCATCCAAAGTAGAAAGCTGGAATTGAAACCTGCGTAAAGCTAGAACCCTCTAATAGCGGGCCTGTCGGTACAAGACAGACTAAAGAACTCCACGCATACCACAAGGCAGACAGAAGAAAGTCTGCCTCTGCCTAGAACTATAGTTAGTGAAAAAAAAAATGTTTGTTAGAAAGTAAAAGCTCAAGCTTGTGCCACATTCCTGTCTGGAATATGAATTTATATGTAGGACATCTCATAGGACACAAAATTAACATAAAAATTAATCCTGCTGGTGCTAACACCTTGAGGTACCTGACAAAAGCAAATGCAAAACTCCCCTGGAGAGAGATTTCCACAATCCACAGAAACAGCAGTCCCTAATTAAGATAAGGTCATGAACAAAAATTGCAAATCACACAAAGAAGTCAAACAGAGCAATGCAAAAGAGAATGATTCAAACCACAAAACTGGAGATAACAGAATTCCCTAATTTTTCAAATTGGTAAAAGCCCCAGGGCCCATTCCACTTCTTAATATCCATTGACTCTAAGCTTGTAGTTCTCAGACCTACCTCCACAGCAGTCATCTCTATGCGTACGTGAGCTTTTGTTTCATTTAGTTTTGTTCCGCTATACATTTGTTCTGTGGTAATCTGGTAATAGCTTTCAGCATTAACTAAAAATGTATTTATTCTGATAGTAAGCTTTCCTGTTTTCCAATGCTATTAAAGTGTATTTTATTATCTTTATCTACATATATTTTTATGAGATTTAGTGGGCAAGCAGGACATTTGTGTATCTGTCTGCCAGTTTAAGTCAATAACCAATTTTCTTTAAGTAAATTATTTGCAAAGTTATTATTTTAACCATTAGTAAATAGCAAATTCTTTGCAATAAACCTCACAGCTGACTGAAAAACATCATTGAGAATTGACGCAGTCCTTCTGATTTAGAGAATATATTTAAGTGAGAGATAGACAGTCTGGGGCCAAATAGCCCAGTTAGTGGACTACCATAGGCTAAGTTGGTGGTTCTCAATGTTTTCAAATATGAGAACATCTTTTCTGCATTAAAAAAATATTTATGGTCCCTCAAAAAATGCTAATAGAACTTTCAGTATCCACTGTTTGCAGAAACACATAGCAACAAAATGCAATGATGATTTCAAGGTTTAATTCTCTGTTTTTTAATTGCTAAGGGTGTGTGTCTCCACAGTGACTTTCATAGTCTACTCAAGTTATAAGGGCCTGTTAGTACAGACAGTGCTCTTAAATTTTACAAAAATATTTGAATGTTTCCAAGTAATTTCCTTATTAGGTATTTTAATAGAATAGCCTTTATCAGAATACAGGATTTTTTTTCAGCTTACCAAACAAAGAACATGATCATTCATATAATTAAATTTTTTAACACTACCTTAATGAATGTGCTAATGGTTTTTGACACTTAACATGGCGATTAATAATACAATAAATTTATATGTGTTTTAAGTTTTAAAGCATTTTCAAATTCATTATCTCATTTGACCCTTACCCTATGAAACAGAGCAAATAATAATATTCCAATTTTACAGCTAATAAGAGGCTTAGAGAACTTAAGTGATTTCCCCAAGTTTGCAGTTAGCAAGCAATAAAGCCAGGACCAGAACCTTAGTTTCTCAATGCCATCCATTAATTTCCAAATGTCAACCCACAGGGCAATGCTGGCTCACTACAAATCAAATGAACAAGGCCATGTAAGAAATACCAAAGCAAATAATTTTAACACTTTTATCGAGAGATTGTCACTTCACTGCTTTTTGGGATTTAAAATGCTCATGTTAGATTTATCACTATGATGGACTAAGTTGATGTGGAAAGCACCCATCATTCCTAGCACAGATAAATGTTTGATAAAATATAACAAAAACAGTTGAAATCTACAACAAAGCACTAAAACAAGAAACTGAAATCCTCAGGTGCCAGAAATAAAGAGAACATTAATACGTGAGCTGAAATGGGAGTTAGTTGAGGCCCCAATTGCAGTGGAGTTGGAGCTGGCATATAGCCAGGATCCTAGAAGAGCTTTGCTGCTGTGAAAAGGATTCTAGAATATCTCTTCCCATTAGCCTGAGAATTAGGGGAGAAAGCAGAGGGCTACACCCAGATGACACATGTCCCAAACTGAGCTCTACACAGAAGTGGGAGTCAAATGTGCATTCATGAGTAGTGCCAGTTCCCAAGCCAAGAAAGTGACAGAAAAACTGGTTTGAACCAGGAAAACCTGAAGGACACTGGTACAGACAAATATGAAACTGCCCCATACTTTACAATCCTGGATACATGAGCCACCATGGAAAGAAATACCCATGATGACATGATGAGATGATTGATATATATATATATAAACCACTCTGATTTAGAACAAACTGACTTTTGAGCTAGAAAAAAAATGAAATGAAATCCACACATGGATACATAATAGTAAAACCACAGAACATCAAATGTAAAGAGAAAAACTTTAAAAGCAAATTAGAGAGAAAAGAGATTCTTAGAAAGACAATCATAGTGGCAACAGGCTTCTCATCCACAACAACAGATGCAAGAAGATAATGGAGAAATATCATGAAAATGCTGAAGGCAAAAATGGTCAACATAGACTTCACTGTAATTCAAGAATGAGGACAAAATATGGACCTTTTCCAGACATACACAGGTTAACAATAATAGCAAGTGCTTACATACTACAATTTTACAAGGCACTGTTCTAAGTGGTTTATATATTTTAATTCAGTAATCCCCACAACAACCCACTGAGATACATACAATTAACATTAACATATTAAAGATGATGAAACTAAGAGACAGGGAGTTTAAGTAACTTGTCCAAAGACACACAGCTAGTAAGTGACCAAATTGGGATTCAAGAGGCAGCATTCTGCTCCAGATTTCATGGTTTTAAATACTATGCTACACTATCTCCATGACAAATAGAGGTAGTTACTCACAGATCTTCATTGAAATAACTACTTAAAGATGTCATTTAAAAGACTGATATTGGACCTGGACAGGAATTGTAGGATGTAAGCAGAAAATAAGACAAATCAGTAAATCATATTGATTAACTTAAGTATTAAACGAAAAATGTTCTTTTGTGAAATGATTCTGAATTTAGATTCTAGGAGATATTTCTTTTTTCCCTTTATGTGGCAAAAGAAAATATTTGACAATTCTATGTCAGTTCCCCCAAAACTTTTGGTGATTTTCCTGGTACATGAAGTCACAAAGTCTGGAAACTACTGGTTCAATCTATGATGCAACAGAAGTTTTTATTTTTTTGTTTTTTGATAAAGCAAAATTGCAAGACTAATTACTAATATGTCAAACAAAAAACACATTTATTGATAATAGGATATTTTGTTGGGTATTTGTAGTCATGATGTAAGGACCGACTTGCATGTAACCATTAGTGAGAAACACTGTTCTCCCAGAAACATGACCCCAGCAAAGGGCAAGCTATAAATCAAATGTAAAAAAAAGAGGAAAAAAAACCTTTCCACCACAGAAATTCATTGCTAACGTATGAAGATTTATGGAGAGAATGCTTTTGGTTGATAAATTGTATCAAGATGATCTACAATATTTCAGCCAGGAAGGCAGAGCCCAGTGCTGTCGTTACATGCCCACCAAAGTGGAAGATGGATAATCACACCGAATACCTCTAGAAGAGTAAATTTCTCTGTTATAAAAATTTCTTCAAATGACTCTGTAAACTATCTTTTTTAACTCTGTAGATTGAGAATGCCTAATGTTTTACTCTTAAGTAACTTTATAAGGTCGCATGATTTCCTCATTCTTTACTCAACTTTGCACTAGAAGGAGACATCCCAAAAATGTTCCCTAGGGTTCTTAGCTCTTTGTTTCACAATCCTCAGCAAGTGAGTTGAAGAAATGTTATGACCTAATACAATTTTCATGGCTAGAATCTTAATTGTAGCTCTAACAAAAATTAAGTTTCCAGATTAAGTTTTGTGAAAACAATTCCATTTTTTAGGGTGCTTTTGTATATTTGCTTTTGTGTTTTTGGTTGTTTACAGCATCAGCAGCTCATGTTTTTCACTGTGGTAGGAATTGGGGATGGTGAGAAGGTATTTTTAAGAGTCAACCTATAAAGTCAAAATTCCCTTGAAAATCCCTTACATTGCCCATGATGTCCAGTATACACAATTCTGTGTACAGTAATTCTTACATACACTAAAAAAAGTCACTGAGCCACAAGAACAAAAGGAAAATCCCTATGAGATGTCTGCTTGCCTGCTGGATTTCCTCCGTTCTCGTTTTTGTATTAGATTTCTACAACCCTAATACATGCTTGTATGGTAAAGGATTAACCTTGCTCAGAGAGACGTCTGGCCTTTGCCCTTGGCTCCTGTGAGGTAACTTCTAAGACCTTGGCATATCCTGTCCAATAGGAGTGTCTTTGTTTACTTGGGAGCCTTATGCCATGCCACGCCAAATAGTCTATGCTAAAATGTGATTTATTGTGGGGGGGTCTTGGGCATACAGGATTATTAAGCGTGGCCGCTGGAGGCATAGAGACTGAAAGTCAACTATGTGGGCAGTCAACTCTGACTATATAACCAAGCTCCATAAAGCTCTGGATACCAAAACTCTGGTAAGTATCCTAGTTGGAGAACATGTATTGTCACATACTGTTACTGAGAAATGTTAGCACTGTCTACAACTCCCCTAGGAGAGGACAACTGGAAGCTCAGGTGTGGGGGTCTCCTGGACCCTGCCCTATGTGCCTCTTTCTTCTGTGAATTTTAACATGTATCCTTTGGCTGTGATACACCATAACCGAGTATAAGAGCTTTTGGTGGATTCTGTGAGTCCTTCTAGCAAATTATAGAACCTGTGGGTGTTCTTGGGGACCCTCAAACTCACAGCTGGTGTCAGAAGTGAGGGTGGTCTTAGAGACTCTCAAACTTTGCAATGCTGATTTATTTGTTGTGAGAATTATGCAAGATAATGAAGTCTATAGTGAAACTCCTTGGTAATATGGAATCTCTCACTATATTAGATAGAGTTGAAATATTTGATAGAAGAGGCTAAAAATAAATTGTATTTGTTTAGCTCTAAAAATGTTCCCAAGTATTTTCTATCAAAAAATTCTGAAATTTTGAAGTATTGATTCTTAAATTGTTTAGTGTTGATTCTACTACAGTTAATCTCAGTTATGGATTTATGAAATAGCCAGGAGAAGAACTCTTCATCAATCACTAAAACTCTCACTTCTTTAATCAGTCCTACTGATGGTCCTTTAGGCCTCTGAGTGGTAACCACTGTTTCTGGACTACAGGACAGAGCATATTTGACTTACTGACTTCCTTTAACTCTGCCCACAGTTTCCTAAGTAATCCCTTTATTGAATTCTCCTCATTCACCTTATTTGAGTGGCCAGTATTTCCCGGCTGGACCTGACCAATACAGTAATTGGCACTAAGGTCACATATGATCACAGAATCTTCTCAACACTGAGCTCCAGGTTATAACTATGAATTGATTAAAGTTGACACTTGAAATGCATTTGTCATTTCTAGATTTGAGGAATGATGATATTCCTCTTGGTCTGAGCCTCTACCAAGAAACACGAAAAATATGCCTTATTATTGGACACTTCATTACTTTCTTACTTCTAACACTTGTGGCCTCAGTTAGGGAGATTTTGGCCCAACATATCTGTCTGTTAATATAACCTTGATAGCCACCAAGAGGTTCTATGATTCAATGAACTTGTGTGTCATACCTCTTTGTTTGCCAGTCACCTGCCTCTATAACTTACCCTAAACTCAAATGTTCTCAGAGACCAGGCAGGTAACCTAAATATGTGAAGCCCACGGATATAAATAAGGCAGTGGTATAAACAGCATGCAGTTCTGATTCTGGTGTATTGGAATAAAGACCTCTGAAAAATCCACTCCTCCATAAAAGAAATGAGAACACTGGCAAAACTTGTCAAAATCAACTGTTTCAGAACTCTGGAAATTAACCAAAGGCTTACAACAATTGGAACAGCATTTATTCAAGAAAAATGGCTGAATCTCTGTAAGAACAGCGAGCTTTGTGGTGTGTTAACTTGCCCTATTCTCATTCCATCTCAAAAAGGATAAAAACTTACTGTGCTTCCCTGAAAATAAGACCTAACCGGAAAATAAGCTGTAGCATGATTTTTCAGGATGCTCGTCATATAAAATAAGCCCTATTGTATTTCCCTGGAAATAAGACTGGGTCTTATATTAATTTTTCCTCCAAAAGACACATTAGGGCTTATTATTAGAAAACACAGATAAGTTGGATTTCATCAAAATTGAAAACTTTTGTGCTTCAGAGAACACCACAAAAAAATGAAAAGTTAACCCACTGGAGAAAATATTTGCAAATTATATAAGAGACGTGTATCCAAAACATATAAACAACTCATGAACTCAATTTTTAAAATGCTCAATTTAAAAATGAGCAAAGATGTAGGGTGTTATATGAGTACTGGACTTATTGGGGGATCACTTCATAGAGTGTATTAAATGCCTACAACATCGTGCTGTATATCTGAAACCAACATACAATAATATTGAAGGTCAAGTACAATTCATATATATATATGTGTGTGTGTGTATATATATATACATATATATGTATATATACATATATATATATATATATATATATACACACACATATATATACATATGTAACCATTAGTGAGAAACACTGTTCTCCCAGAAACATGGTCTTCACATATTTAGGTATATATATGTATACATGTGTATATATGTGTATATATATGTATATATATGTATATATGTATATGTATATATATACACATATATACACACACATATATATATATATATAAAAATAGTCACAGGATGTGAAGTACAGCATAGGGAATATAGTCCATGGTATTGTAACAGTTATGTACGATATCAGAGGGGTAGTAGACATGTTGGGGTTATGACTGTGTGAGGGATGTAAATGTCTAATCATTTTGTTGTTTTGTACACATGAAACATAAAAAATGAGCAAAGTATTTGAATAAACATTTCTCAAAAGAAACTATACAAATGGCCAATAAACACATGAAAATATTCTCAACATCATGCAAATCAAAACCAGAGTGAGGTATACACAAGAGCCAAGACATGGAAACAACCGAAATGCCCATGGGTAGATGACTAGATTAAGAAACTGTGGTACATTTATACAATGGAGTATTATGCAGCCATAAAGAAGAAAGAAATCTTACCACCTGCAACAACATGGATGGACCTAGAGAACATTATGTTAAGTGAAATAAGTCAGACAGAGAAGACAAATACAATATGATCTCACTTATATGTGGAATCTAAAGAAAAGTATAAATGAATGAACTAATCAGAAACAGTTTCAGAGACATAAAGGTAAAACTGAGGGTTGCTAGATGGGAGGGCAGGTGGGGACACGGGGGATGTTGAGGGGATTAGAAAGCACAGTCAGTAACCACAAGATTGCCACGGGGTTACAAAAGTCAATTTGGGGAATGTAATCTGTAAAGATTTTGTAGGATATCTGATGGACACTTCTCTCATTAGGGAGACCACCTCAGGGAAGATGTAGCTGCCTGATCATGGCACTGTAAACCTGAAGCTGAAGCTGAACAATAATGAATGTCAACTACAAGTTTATATATTATGTATATAGTTATAAGAAGTGGAGTACAGCATTAGGAATAGAGACAGTGGGAATGTAATGGCTGTGTGCGATGTCAGAGGGATAGTGGATGGGGGAGGGGGATTGACACAGTGTGAGGGATGTAAATGATAAATGTCTAACTATTACATTGTTTTGTGCACCTGAAACTAATAAAAAAATAAAAAAATTAAAAATAAATAAATAAATACAGTGATCTAGAAACAAAACCAAACCATACACAAAAAAAACAAAACAAAACCAGAGTGAGGTACCACTTTATACCTCCTAGGATGGCAAAAGCAAAAAGAAGACAAGAAGTGTTGTCAAGGAAGTAGAGAAACTAGAATGCTCATTTATTGCTAGTAGGATTATAAAATGGTGCAGCCACTTTAAAACAGTTTGGCAGTTCTTTGTTCAAAAAGTTAAGCAGAGTTACCATATGACCCAGCAATCCCACTCAAAGATATATATAACCAAGAAATGGAAAAGATATGTTCAAACAAAAACTTGTACACAAATGTTTATAGCAGCAATATTAATAAGAGATAGAAAGTAGAAACAACTCAAATGTCCACCAATTTATGAATGAAAACAAAATGCAGCATAGCCACACAATGGAGTATTATTCAGCCATAAAAAGGAATGAAGCCCTGACACATGCTACAACATGCACAAACACTGAACACATTATGCTAAATGAAAGAAGCCAGGCACAAAAGGCCAGAAGTTGTATGATTCCATTAATAGGAAATGTGCAAAATAGGCAAATCCAGAGACAGAAAGCAGGTTAGTGGTGGCCAGGGCCTAGAGACAGGAGATGGAAAATGGGAAGCGACTGACTGCAAATGGGTACACAGTTTCTTTCTGAGGTGATGAAAATGTTCTATAATTATGGGAATCAGTGCATAACCTTGTAGTAAAAATCACCAAATTTTATATGTTAAAATGGTGAATTTTTACTGTATGTGAATTTTATCTCAATAAA